>NC_133538.1:135683894-136283894 GCF_048544455.1 Silene latifolia | reverse complement strand
CTGTTAAAAATATCCTCAAGTACCTACGGAGGACTAAGGATAGGGTATTGACTTATGGAGGCGATTCTAAGCTATGCGCAATCGGTTACGAAGATGCTAGCTTCCAAACAGATCGAGATGATTCAAAATCTCAATCCGGGTTCGTCTTCACTCTTAATGGTGCTGCGGTCAGCTGGAATAGTTCCAAACAGAGTGTTGTAGCAGATTATACCATTGAATCCGAGTACTATGCCGCTTCGGAAGCAGCTAAGGAAGCAATATGGATGCGTCAATTCTTACAAGGACTTACGATAGTTCCTAGTTCGAATGACCTGATCACCATCTATTGTGATAATAGAGGTGCCATCTTCCAGGCTAAAGAGCCAAAGTCTAGCAACAAATCTAGACATGTACATCGGAAAGCTCACCTGATCCGTGATTACGTGGAGCAAGAAGAGATAATGATTGACAAGATTGCGACGGATGATAACATCGCGGATCCTCTCACTAAACCGTTAAAATTTGATAAGCATGAAGGTCACCTTATTTCCATGGGAATTAAACGTGTTCCTGAGTTGTAGTAGTTGATTATGAATTTGATACATTATCTTTTCATATACTATTTATAACTTCATCATTTTATTATAATATTTTGTTTTTCATGTGGATTGTACTGACAACTTTGAACGCCACAAAGTGAACTGAATTACATTATATTTTGTTTGGTCCGTAATCGCCTTAAAGAGCTGATAACTCTGGCTATTATATTGTGCAGTCGATTGATGGTGGGTTCAACGAGCCCTAAGTCAAGCTGTTGACTGATCGATCACAAATGCGAGATTATAACGATATCTCGTAGGACAAATTTTTTGTGACAACGTAATGGAGTCCTAAATATTTAAAACATTCAGTGCCAAGTCGTGGATAGGACATCCATTGTGTTCCTAGAGTCAATTCTTTTGACTATCGACTGTCTCTTGAGATTAAGGCAGTTTTTGGGTGACTTTGGTTTCTTTCTCACGGCTGCCGTAACTGGAGGCTAAGTAGATTTTTTCTGGGTCATTTCATACTGTGCTTATATCTGCAGGATTCGAGTTGAGAAAAATATCCAACCTTTATCAGGTATAGTTATTTCTCAGGGCCACTCGAGGAGTGGTAACTGAAATGCATGGCCATTCTCGAATGATGATTCGTTTATCAGTTAAGTTACTCTCTAGTCGGGGAAACCACTCTTGATACAGATCACTTGTAAAATACGAACTTTGTGAATACGGATTTGCAAATTGTTTTAAATTGAGTGGGAGAAATTTTAGGATATGAGAATCGGTTATCGCACATACACTTGTGAGGACAAGTGGGAGTTTGTTGGAGCTTGTGTCCTCCACAAATTAGTGTGATAACATTTATAAATCTCTTATAGGTTCACAAGGGTATACTTCGTATTTTATCAGTTGATTAACGATTACCTAGTAACGGTTGGCTTGCTAGAAAGTTTGACGTTATTATCATACAGATGGCGGTGATCAACTGGTCCCTAAAAGTCACACCTAAAGGATGTGTTTGATAAATGTGATTGTATGAAAATATAATCACATTGATGCCTTATATGACTAAACAGTTAGTCAATGTGTTGATGAGACGATTATTTAATGCCAATTAAATAATATTAGCTGAGACGAATTAACTGTCAATTCGTAAATTGAATATAATATGTTATATTTAATTAATGTATATAATGTTAGCTTGGACGAATTAATATGTTAATTCGTAACTAAATGTAATCGGTTATATTTAATCAGCTAATGATAAATTATACGATATTGTCATAATAAATTATTATTGACCCGTATTAATTAATGCGGTATAATATAAATGACAATTTATAAATAATGCGTTATATACATGGTCGATAGACCGGGTATGTCAGTCGATCGACTTATATACCTGTTTCAGTTACATGGTCGATCGACCAGGTGTATCAGTCGATCGACTGATATGCTTGTTTCGTATGTATGGGCCGAGATTTTGGAAAGAAAAATAAATCACCCTATTTCACCCTAATACACGGTTATAAGGGAGAGGTGAGTTTATTTTTCTTAAACTAATTTCTAAACTACTCCTGCCTCTCATCTCAACAAAACACAAAATCCCAATTTTACAGAAAATTTGAGGGATCGATTCTAGCAAAAGAACAAAGCATATCTCATATCGTCTTGGGTGCAACTGATAGGAGAATATCATTCTGATATTGTTCATAGGCCATAAAATCTAGGACCGAAGGTTATTTCTTAATCCTTTATGCTTTTGTTTATGCAATTTAGTTTTATGACTCGTAATCATCACTCTATAATTCGTTATAATCCTTAAATTTAAAGGGATGCATACAGATAAATCCCACACCATACTCTTTTATCACCTGGTCGAAACGATGATCCCAACTCTGAGAAGCTTGCTTAAGTCCATAAATGAAACGTTTAAGCTTGCACACTTTCTTAGGATTTTCAGGATCTATGAAACCTTCGGGTTGTACCATGTACAATTCCTCCTCCAAATAACCGTTTAAGAAGGCGGTTTTCACATCCATCTGCCAAATTTCATAGTCATGAAAAGCGGCAATCGCTAAGATTATCCGAATGGAACGCAAGATAACTACGGGTGAAAATATTTCATCATAATGCAATCCGTGCACTTGAGTGAAAGCTTTTGCCACTAGTCGTGCCTTATAGGTATCTGGTTGCCCTCCTACAGAATGCTTTATTTTGTAAAGCCATTTGCACTGAAGAGGTCGTACCTTGTTAGGTAAATCAACAAGATCCCATACGTCATTCTCATACATGGAGTCCATCTCGGATCGCATGGCTTCAAGCCATAGCTTAGAGTCGGAACATGTCATGGCACCTTTATAGGTAGCGGGTTCATTACTCTCTAGGAGCAAAACGTCATTTTCCTCGACCATACTAATGTATCTGTCTGGAGGATTAGATACTCTGCCCAACCTCCTAGGTTCCTGAGGAATATTAACCGTATCATTAGTTGAAGGAACCTCTTCCTCCATCTGTTCCTCGGTTGTTGGTTCTTGAATCTTCGACAGCTCGAAGGTTCTATTACTTGACTTGTTCTCGAGAAATTCTTTCTCTAAGAACTTTGCACTAACCGCAACAAATACTCGATGTTCGGTAGGCGAATAGAAGTAATGACCAAACATTCCTTTTGGATAACCAATAAAGTATGTCTTGACCGATCGCGGGCCGAGTTTATCCTCGTGTCTCCACTTGACATAAGCCTCACAACCCCAACCCCGAATAAAGGACAAGTTAGAGACAGTTCCCTTCCATATTTCATACAGAGTCTTGTCAACAGCTTTAGACGGACTTCGGTTAAGTATAAGAGCAGCTGACAAAAGAGCAAAGCCCCATAATGAATTAGGTACTACCGTGTGACTCATCATGGATCGAACCATATCAAGTAGTGTTCGATTTCTCCGTTCGGACACACCATTTAATTGAGGTGTTCCAGTGGAGTTAATCGTAAAAAACTATTCCACGATCTTTAAGGTGTTGATCAAACTCATTTGAAAGATATTCGCCACCACGATCTGAACGGAGTGCTTTAACCTTTCTTCCCAGTTGGTTCTCAACCTTATTCTGGTATTCCTTGAATTTTTCAAAAGACTCACTTTTATGCTTCATTAAGTAGACATATCCGTATCTACTCAAATCATCCGTGAAAGTGATAAAATATCTATAGCCGTCTCATGCGGTGATTGACATACGTCCACATACATCTGTATGTATGAGTCCTAATAGGTCATTAGCGCGCATTCCAATACCTTTGAAGGAAATTCGAGTCATTTTGCCGATAGGACATGATTTACACGTGCCAAATGATGAGAAATCAAATATGGAGATAGTCCCACTCTCAATGAGTTTCTTTACACGTTTTTCATTTATATGTCCCATTCGACAATGCCATAGATAAGTTTGATCTTTGTCACCAACCTTTAATTTCTTATTATTCACATGTAATATATCTGTGGTTTGATCTAAGATATAAATTCCATTCATGGAAACTGCTTAGCCATAAACCATTTCATTAAAAAAGAAAATACAGTTATTGTCCTTTATTGAAAGTGAAAAACCGTCTTTATCAAGTACGGAAACAGAAATAATATTCTTAGATAAACTGGGTACATAGTAACAGTTATATAAATATAACTCAAAACCACTCGGGAGCTAGATTACATATGTTCCCATTGAGACTACAGCAACTCTTGCTCCATTCCCGACTCGTATGTCCACATCACCCTTTGCGAGAGGTGTGATGTTTTTTAGGCCCTGCAAATGATTACACAGATGAGAACCACAACCAGTATCAAGTACCCAAGTTCCGAAACTTGCATGGTTAATCTCAATCATATGAATATAAGATGACATACCAACAAGAGTGACGCGGCCTGCTTTTATGTCCTCACGGTACACGGGACAGTTCCTCCTCCAATGCCCAGTCTTGTGACAATGGTGGCACTCAACGTTACCACCCTTGCTCTTTTCCTTGCCTTGTGAGCCACTAGTCTCACCAGGCCCACTCTTACCATTTCCTGACTTCTTAAACTTTGGCTTTCCTACAGTTAGGTCACCGTGAGCTTTTCCCTTACCCTTATTCTTGTTGGAAATAATGAGAACATGTTGCTTCATGCTCTCACTCAATTTCATATCCTTCTCGGTCTGTAAGAGAGGTGAGTGTAGCTCATGAGGACTTTTCTTCATGTCATTCATGTAGTAATTTGCCCTGAAAAGGGCAAAACCATCATGAAGTGAATGAAGCATACGGTCAATGACTATGCTCTCACTGATTTTGCAATCAAGTTCCTCCAGTTTCTCGACATTCTCAATCATGTCAAGAATGTGTGGGCTAACCGGTTGGCCCTTCTAGAGTTTCGCCTCAAAGAAGCGACATGTATGCTCATAAGTAACGATTCTCGGTGCTTTTGAGAACTTATTAGTGAGCATGGTGAAAATCTTGTTTGCACCTTGGGCAATGAAGCGTCTTTGCAAATTGGTTTCCATTGCAAAAATGAGTACGTTATTTATCGCACCCGCTTCCATGACGAAGTCACTATAAGCAAGTGACTCGTTAGCTCTTGCAATGGGGCCTGGGTTTGGCGGTATTGGCTCAGTCAAGTACTTGAGCTTACCGTCAGCAATGGCAGCATTCCGTAATGATGCCTCCCAGTCCGCAAAGTTGGACCCGTCATTCTCCAGTCGTGTGGACGGATTCATGTGGTCCATGAAAGTTTTGAGCCAGGACTCACGTGCAAGTGTGGCACTTGGCATAGGGATATCATTATTTCCAGCCATTTGTTGTAAGCAGTATTATCAATATAAAACGAATTCTACACTGCGAAAAGAAGAAGAAAAACATAATAAGCATACGCATCGTTATGATTTAAGTCTAATGCAAAACTGTTATAATGCGAAGACTCAAGCATTTATACAATTGACCTCCCACAAGAATTATATAAATGATCCCAAGACTCAATTATCTATAAATTGATAAGCCAACCTCTTGGCTAATTCTACTTTTAGAATTCTTGGTTGATAAATTTCTGTAAATTCTATCTTTAGTCTATCATAATCTCGAGAAACTCTTCGGATTATAATGTTGAGGTAAAATAAGTCAACACAAACTACTTACCCAACGTAGAAGGGGTCATATGGAGAGTAAGGTCCTATATGCCTACCGACGAAGAAGGGATTCATAGTTGTTTGGCCTATAAAGACTAGTCTCAATTTTAGTTTTAGAGGAAGATCCCATCAACTTTATTTTAATACATTTTAAGTGAACTAATATCTAGCATGCGAGAATGAATAAACTAAGATGATGGCTTAAAATAGTGTGACATCTTTATGTCCATGATAACTAACTTCCAAACTATATGAGTCAATTTTCATGCATATAAGTAGGTGGTTTGGTTTAGGCAGAATATGATGCACTAACTATCATGCGAAGAAAAGCAACAAGAATGGAAAAACGTAAAAAAAAATAAAGTCCTAGTGTGGCCTATCTACCAAAATGAACATAAATACAACTTTGGAATCCTTCCTAGGACCCGAGAAGCTTGTCTTGATGTTCCATCTTGGTCCATGTAGCGGGAGTGAGCAATCCAATCTCCATCTTTAGTCTTCTCAAAATTACAATTAAAAATTACAAAATAAACCTATTTACATTCTAATTCCAAAAACATAATACTAAAGAAAACCAAAGGAGATTCGAGATCTCAAAATTCCATCAAGATTATGTTTCCATCATTACGAAAACATAATCAACTAAGGCCACACTAGGTAATACAAAATTACAACCGATTACAAAAATACGTAAATAAACCATTCAACAATTCATACAACTAAATAAAATGCATCAACAATAAATTAATCATTCAAGACATAATTCCTTAATTATGTAGAGTAATTTATTCAAACCACCTATTTTAAAATGATCAAAATTATGTGACAATTTCTCAATTACTCACAATAATTCCAATCTTAATACACATTAACTTGTAATATGAATTAATCTAACATTATTTTAAACCACTTTAAAATAACTGGGTATCTAAAATTTGTGAACTTTTTCACAACAAACAATCATACATTATAGATATAATGTATAATAATTATTGGCCAAAACACAAACAACAACAACAAAAAAAAAACGGAAATTTTTTTTTTTTTCATAATTGCTCTCGGCATTCTGCCCAAAATTTCGAAAAACAGTTTTTTTTTTTCTTTTTCTCGAAAATAACCCCTTTTAAAAGAACAAATTTGTTTAAAGTTGCTACTATAACAAGATTGGCATAATCATCAACTTTTAATTTAAACATAGATCCAAACTAGATGATTCAATTTAACCTCTTAAAATGAATATCTAAATTATGATTAAATCGATTATCTGAATATTTGATTCATCACAATTGATTTGAACATTATTAAATTAAATGAATCATGATTCTTAAACAACAATTTAACATCATGTATGCCAAAACTATATACCAAAAACAAATGAACAACATCAATCAAAAACAATTTCCATTTACATTTCAATTTAATTCTTAATAAATCAAAACATCTACAAATTTATCATATTACCATCTTAACATATTAAAACAACAATATCAATAAATCAAAATGGAAACAAGGCATCAAAAAAACAAAACCGTCTCGGCAAAAAAAATTTTGATGCGGCCGAAATTTTTTTTTTTTTGTTTTTTTTTGTTTTAATCCATTTATGAAAATCATATAAAATAATTTCGTGGCCTATGCTCTGATACCACTTGTGGGAAATATCGATATATTTCATCAAGAAAATTCGGATTATAACGAAATTATGAAATATGAAATTACGAGTCATAAACAAAATTGCATAAACAAAAGAATAGAGATTAGAATTAACCTCCGGTCCTAGCAATTTGGCCTAAGAATAAATATCGAGATCGATATTCTCCTAATCGTTGCACCCAAGATGCTCCGAGAAAATGCTATTTTTCTTGCTAGAAAGAGAATCCTAATTTCTAATATTTTAGGGTTTTGAGTGATGAGAGTATTAGGTCAAAAACAAGTGAGAAAAATGATCCTCCTTCTCTCCTATTATAACCGTGCAAAAGGAGAAAAAGAGGGGAAGATATTTTTCTTCTTTTTTTTTCCTTTAAACCGTGAATCACAAAAATAAGGAGAAAATCTTCTTATTTTAGGTAGTTATCATATTGTATAAAATGTGTATAATTATCAATTGCCATTTATGTCATCATATATTTAATAAGTCCACAAACAACAGTTTGTAGTCGATTTATTAATACCGGTCTGTTCATCATTTATTATGACAATTTCATATAATATATACATTAACTATAAATATCGCATATTTATAATTTGCTAATTAAATATAACCGTTTATGTTTAAATACGAATTAACATCTTAATTCGTTTAAGCTAACATTATATACATTAATTAAATATAATAGTTTATATTCAATTTACTAATTAACAATTAATTCGTCTCAACAGATATTATTTAATTGTATTAAATAATCGACTCATCATCACATTGAGTAACCTTTTAGTCAAATACATGGACTAACCTTTTAGTCATATAAGGCATCAATGTGATTATATTTTCATATAATCACATCTCTCAAACACATCCTTTAGGTGTGACTTTTACGGACCAGTTGATCAGCGCCATCAGTATGATAATAACGTCAAACTTCTAGCAAGCCAACCGTTATTAGTAAACGTTAATCAACTGATAAAATACTAAGTATACCCTGTGAACCTATAAGTGATTTATACACGTTATCACACTAACTGTGGAGGACACTAGCTCCAACAATAATATATACAATGGACATTCCATTCTGTTGCCTAATAAAGTTGAGGTGAATGTAAACTATTACAAGCGAACACAAAAAACTTACTAGCTGGATTGAAATTATGTTTATCCCCGGGAATAGCTGCAACTCCATTTCTATGCAACGCATGAACGAACTGTTACGATTTTCATCTGTTAAACCTGGTCTGGTCTTCATCAATCCACTCTGCATAGGAGAGCAACAAAAGAGAAAAGTGCAATATTTCAAAATACATGCTATAAACAAGGTTTAGATTATATTTAAACACCCTCTTATATACACATATACTTACATGAACAAGCGTGGTAAAAAAGAACCGCTTTGGAGTGTCGGCATTTTTTTCTTCCTCTTTGGAATTCAAATATGATGACCAACAATCAATGACAGTACTTGAAACATGTTGAGAAGGCTTTAACGACCACAAATGTAGTCGCATTTCTAAATTGGTCTTGTAGGAGTATAAGTACTCACTAGATAAGAAAAGAATATGAAATTACTCTCAGGTACAAAATAACATTGACAAAATGTTAATTTTTATAAATTTACATTTTTAATTACCTGGACCGACGAATCTTAGTGCCCTGGTCACTAAAAACATATTTAGACAGTTGAAGGTGCAAGGTAGAAAGAGGTGTTAATGGACTGGTGTCATCTTCAATAGCAGAAAGTAGTGGATGAGAAGTAGATGGCAGTTGCTTTACAGTAGATGGAGGTATGTTGTTAGGTTTTTTCATGGAACGAACCCTTTTTACCTGAATAGGAGGTAAAGAAGGGCGAGCCGGTTAAGTGCAATGTTCTTTCCTTTGCCAGCATCATTTGTAGGCACTGCACATTTTTCAGCACCACGATTGTTTGATGCACCAACCCCTTTAGCTGCAGCTAACCTTGCGTCTATTTCAGCAAAATCCTTTTCTAACCCTAAATTAAACGACAAATCACTAACAACACGTACAGATGAGCCAGACGGTCTTCATGTGTACAGAAATATGGGAAACACTGCGAACCAGCCGAGTATTTCTCATCTAGTAGAACCTAGGGCTGTTCAAAAATGAGCCTGGACCGGTGAACTGAACCGAACCGGACCGGCCGGTCCAGACCGACCCGGATCATATGCCATCCGGTCCAGTCCCCGGGTCTGCAAAAATTAGTTTTCTGGGTTCCGGTCTGGTCCGGTCTAAACCCGTTAAAACCCGAACCCGGGCCGAAGACCGGCTGTAAGAGTGCGCTGAAACTTTCTCGTAATTAAAATCTATATTGTTGTATAAAAAGTGACATACTAGCCATAAATTTGCCGACTCCTAGAAATCCCTAGAAGAAAATCCCAAATATATCCCACCGCCAAGCCGCCGCCTTCCACAACTATCTTCTCTCGCCGGCGGCCATTACCATATCTCTTCTGGTCGCCGGCGAGAGTCTCTGTCTACCATAGATCGGCTCTTTTTATCGTTCATCATTTTCTCCGGTGGTTCAGTTTGCGATGGGAAGATCGTCTGTGTTTTCCATCACCGACCGCATCTCATCTCGGTCATGTACTTCTCACCCTCTTTTATGCGATATATGGTCTTTTTTATGCTTGCTTTTAGTTTCTTTTCATCTATGTTTTAATTCCCCTCTCTCTTTGGTTTCGTTTTCATCTGGTTGCTTTAGTTTCTGGTTTGGTTTCCCGAGTTTACATTATTCCCTAACTATGACGCCTTTACCATCCTTTTCTTCCTTTTACGGGGCTGATTTTCTTGACTACTTTGCTTTATTTTTCGGTTGCGATAAGTTGTCAGCCGAGGAAGCTGCTTTTCTGAAAGTTACTACCCAATTAGATTCCCCTGTATCTCAAGTTCAAGCCCTTAAGGATTTCGGTAATAACTTTTTTCGACAGCAACAGTTTGGTCAGGCAGGTGGCTGTTACAATACCGCGTTTCGTTTGCTCTGTTTGTCTTTTAAAGATAAAATTGAACTTGATTTAAACTCAATCATATCACTCGCTGTTTCTTTGTGTTTAAATTTAGCAGCGTGTGCTAATAAGCTCCTGGGTTTTGAGGAAGCATTGATCTATTGTTCTATGGTCTTAAATTTCTTTCCTCGTAATGCTAAAGCTCTGTTTCGCAAAGCAGTAGCCCTTAAAAAGTTGAACCATTTTTCGGAGGCTCATACAACTTTGGAAGAGGCAAGCTTGACTGAACCTCATAATAAAGATATTATTCAAGAGCAGGAGGATGTCAGACAGTCTCTAGCTATTAACAAAAATGGTAAGCGTGTTATTGTTGACTCGTTGACTGCAAATGATGTTCGAGCAGGGAAAGTGTTGGTGTTTCCTCCCCAAAGTCAAGAAGTTGGTTCTCCTCTCCACCGTAAAGAGGAAGATATGGTGGAGATTATGGACGAGGCTAGTTGTGCATCATCACAGTTGGGTTCTGGCAGTGAAAAGAAAGACAAGAAGCATTTGGTGTGTCCATCGTTGGCTTCTGATTGTGTTCCCATTACATCAACATCGACACCTAAGGATTCCAAGAGTAGCGGGGAGCCAAATAAAACCGTGAAGGTTTCAGAGGTCGGTCAGTCCTCCTCAATTAACTCAAAATTACCACAACTCTGCTTCACTAGCAAGAAGCGACCTCATAATGCACTAAATATATCATCTCAAGATTACGATAATTTGCTACAAGGCAACAATTTGGGTTTCTATCACTCAAGGTCCATGTCTTTTATGAGGGTCTGCACCCTCACCTCAAAAACCATCCAGACGGGAACTCCCCATGATGATATTTCTGGGACAGCAAAAGTTCCCACCTTTTCTCCTACACCGGAGATTTTTTTCAAACATGTTGATGTTGAACAGACTGAAAGTATTGAGTTGGTTCAGGAGGAGGCCATTTTAAAGGTCGATAAGAAGACACGCCTTAATTCATTTTCTCCCTATGTTACTAAGATCTCGTTGGTCCAGTTTAATTTTGCAGCTACCAGGGGTTCTTCACTTAGCAAGGAGGGATGCAAGAATTCTTCGCTTAGCAAGAAGAGACGCATTGTGGATTGCCGCTCCAAATGCCGAAAGGAGACTGTTTTGGCCAGTTCGAAGACAAGGTCTTTGACCTCTGCCGGCGTTTCAGCCTCTTTATGCAGGTCCACCCACAATGCTTCTACTACTATGAGGATGAAGCGGAAGGATGGACATTTAATTGAGTTTGACGCTCATTACCATCCGCCGTTCAAGAAAGGTCGTCTTTTTTATTCGGTTGCGAGTACTTGTTCAGTTTCAGCGGTTACTTGGTTTTCGGGTAGTTTTGGGGTTGCTAATACCCCTTTGTTTGTACTTTAATTGTATCATACGAACTTGTTTTTATTTATAAAAGTTTATCATTGTCAAAAAAAAAAAAGTGACATGTGGCGGTTGGATATATAACCCTTAGGTCACCAAGAAAGAATCTAACTTTTACTTTGAATATCTCTTCCGCCTCCAACTATCATTTCTTTACGGTAAAAAAAAACTATTGTTTCACTCGCATCTATGTCCATCTCTCCCTCCTTCCACCTTGAAATTCCAGATCTCCAATATAGTATCTTGCACATGATTAACTTGTTATGCCTTTAATCTTCAGCATCTTTTGCTCAACTTATTTCTTCGACAACTCTCAAAACTTCTCCATCTTCAGTATTATAAAAGGTGTAGTCAGATCCAACAACAAAAACAAGACAATAAGGGCGCAAATTTGTGTTTTTCTTGCTTTTAATGTCTAACACGAATTTTTTCTATTTAATTTTGGTATTTGTTTTACAAAAAAATTAGATTTATAAAAACAACGAAGAATTTTTAATGCATGTTTGTTACGTATGTGCTTCGATATATAATCTTCCAATTTTTCGTAATTTAAATTTTATAACGAATGACGATGAACGGATTAACGGTCCGGTCTGTGGTTTTGGACCGGTTTATCCGGTCCGGCTGAGATCCGGTCTTTGACTTGGCGGTCCGGTCTCTGGTCTGAACCGGTTCGGTCCGGTTTGGTCCAATTCTGGACCGTTGAACACCCCTAATAGAACCATATCTTGTATAACTTTCTCTGCTATAGCAGCATAGTCTTCTGCAAACTCATGGACAAGACACAATATATTTAATATCAAGGGACATATCTGGTGACAAAGGAGCACAGTTGTAATAAAAATTATAACATTTGGACAAATGGAAAGTACATCTCTATTGTTAACAAGGGACATTTGTAATAATCTAAAAGTGCATATGTAAATAAGGACATCTAAGAAAAAAAATATGCCACTAATCTTTACGGCCAAATTTAAGTAGTAAGGTAGAACAGTAAAGATTTCAAAGGAACATTGAATATAAGCGGCAAGTAAAATTTTAGATAATAGTAAAGGAAATTGTGTATACCTCCGGAAACGAGTACGAAATTGGAGATTTATGATCAGGAAGAACACGACGAGGCACGCTTCGTATCTTTTCAACTACTTTTCTGCGTGTAGAACCAAATGTTTCAATCGGTCGAGCTTTTACAAGACCAAGGCCAAACTGACCAGCTTGCATCTCCTGTTTTTTCCCTCAAAAACAATGCAACAGTTGTCCAACTTGTAAGAGTGTAATAATCTCGTTGGACAAATCATTTTTCATGGACAACACGATTAACATAAACAAGCTGCAAGGTAAACAGAATTATTACTGGCAAATGGCAAGTGAAAAAAGCATAAATAAGAATATATAACTGACTGTAGATTTGCACCATTAGAAACAGGAGAGGCCTGCCAAAGTGATTCTTCTTCCCCTTATTCAGCCATTCCTTTTTATTGAACATTAAACGCTGCATTACAAATTGGCACCAATCTAAATTCCAAATGTCAGAGACATTCTTCAACGATTTAAGGACATGGTGATTGACAAATGACTTCTGGTTGTTTCGCATCAACAAAGATACAGAAAGAACCACAAAATTAATCTTAAACTGATCACCACAATTATCACTACTAATAATGTGATCTGCAAGGGTCTTGACAAGCACTTGACCATCTACATCAAATTGAGCTTTCCATTGCGCATAAAAAGCGTCAAATTCTGAATCCTCTTCACCAAAGCATGAAAGCAAAACAAGTTTTGGTCCACTCGGGAGTCCGACAGCATCATGTATACATGAAGCAGGCACACGAAGACGCTGCTTATCAGGTAGAATAATGAAATTAGAGTATGGGTTGTATTTCTCAATTAACCAATAACCAAAGCGTAAAGGAAGTCTTGTTACCCTTAACCAGAATAATCCCGAGAAGGTAATATCTTCTAATGCACACCCTTGATTATAATCAAGGTATTCAAGGACTTCAACAAAGGTTTTAGGTGACATACGGGTGGTAATACAAGGGAACTTTGGAGTAGGATGCTGTGGAGCAGGACTAATTAAGGTTGTTAAACCTTAGAGAAGTACGGCGTATAACAGTTGGAGGATTGCCTTTGCGATTCAAGTGCATATTAAGAAGAATCATTTCCAAAAACAAGATAAGGACACTATATGACTAATATGAGAACTATTTAAAGTGAATTAAATAAGCTCAAATTAAAAGTTCACATGCATCAGGTATGGACATACTTGAGGAAATAAGTAATCATATTTAATTCAGGATAAATGGGCATTCAATACAATGTTAATGTTCATTAACACAGAATACAGAGCTGATGACAGTAATACAGAAATTGAAGCCAGTACAACCTAAACACATA
This sequence comes from Silene latifolia, assembly GCF_048544455.1. Lineage (NCBI taxonomy): Eukaryota > Viridiplantae > Streptophyta > Magnoliopsida > Caryophyllales > Caryophyllaceae > Silene > Silene latifolia. The sequence continues at coordinate 136,269,801 of NC_133538.1, read as the reverse complement.
CAACTTGAGATAAATGAACAGCCTATACAGTTTCAATATACATACTCAACAGATCAAATGTACATTATAAGTGGACCAAAAGTAATAGACATCAGGTGTTGCTACATAAGTGATTAGCAACATGAAATCGACAAAAAAGGACGTAATGCACGTAATCGACAAATTAGGTCAAAGTATATGCTGCAGTTAGGAACAAATGAAAAAACATAATACTACAACAAATTCAACTAAAAATACTAAAAGAATCACAAATTAGGTCAAACTAAACAATTAACGAATGCTTAATAAGTTAGATAATCAACAAAAAATAAACCAGATACAAATTCCGATAACATGTGAATGAAAACATTTCGATATAATCCAATAGATAATACATTAACTTAGGGGAAATCAGAATAAACTGAAACGAACTGGACAAATTTCGGACGAAATAGGGAAAATTAAAGCTAAAGAATGTACCTTCATGCTGAAATTAGAGAGAGAAAGTGTAAACAGTAACTGCAAGAGTTCAGAGAAACAGAGAGAGAGACAAGAAAAGAAAGTTGTAATCGTAAAAAATAGAGAAAGACAGAAAAAGAATGACGGGAAAAGAAAGAGAGAAGCGCGTGATCTAGGCCGTTAAATTAGAATCCGTCAGACTAGATCGAACGGTAGACAGCCGTTCTCACCATTCTCACGCTTGTACCATTCTCATATGATCCAAATTCTAATAATAATAATAGTAGTAGTAGTAGTAGTACTACTACTACTACTACTACTACTACTACTACTACTACTACTACTACTACTACTACTACTACTACTACTACTAATAATAATAATAATACTACTACTACTACTACTACTACTAATAATAATAATAATAATAATAATAATAATAATAATAATAATAATAATAATAATAATAATAATAATAATAATAATAATAATAATAATAATAATAATAATAATAATAATAATAATAATAATAATAATAATAATAATAATAATAATAATAATAATAATAATAATAATAATAATAATAATAATAATAATAATAATAATAATAATAATAATAATAATAATAATAATAATAATAATAATAATAATAATAATAATAATAATAATAATAATAATAATAATAATAATAATAATAATAATAATAATAATAATAATAATAATAATAATAATAATAATAATAATAATAATAATAATAATAATAATAATAATAATAATAATAATAATAATAATAATAATAATAATAATAATAATAATAATAATAATAATAATAATAATAATAATAATAATAATAATAATAATAATAATAATAATAATAATAATAATAATAATAATAATAATAATAATAATAATAATAATAATAATAATAATAATAATAATAATAATAATAATAATAATAATAATAATAATAATAATAATAATAATAATAATAATAATAAGATTTCGGATCATATGAGAATGGCACAAGCGTGAGAACCGTGAGAACGCGCGTCGGTCGTTGGATCTTGTCCGACGCTAATCTAAGGGCCTATAACGCGCGCTGCTTTACCAAAACTTGAGGGCTTTGTCTTTCTTTTTCACCGAAATCTACCTCGCTTCTTCGTTAAGCTTTCAACCATGGATTCCGACCTTCTTTGTTAAGCTTTCAACTATTTCTCTCTCCTTATTCTCTGTGGAGTTGCATTTTCGTCTTTAAATTTGGATTTTCTCTTACCTATTTCGTCATGAAGGTGAGTCTTTGTTTAGCTTCAAGCTTTTCTCGATTTCGTCCTTAATTTATGTAACTCTCTTGTAATCTAAATTAATGTTTCTTATGTTCATTTTGCCGGATTATTCATTTTATTGATGAATTTTGAGTTCAGTATTGTTTTTAAAATCGAAATTTGTGTTTTCATTTGCATGCTATCGGAATTTGTATTTGTCGCATTGTTTGTTGATTTCGTAACTTGCTTATACATTTCGATTTGTTTGTTGTTCTTTAGTTTTATCTAATTTGTGCTTTTTTGAATTTTTGTTGAATTTAAAGTACTTTTAACGTAAGTAGCATCAATTTAAGACCACATGCAAAAGGTCATAATTGAGTGCACATTATTGTTGTAGATCATGTACATTTCAATAAAACTGATAGGACATTTCTTCGTGAAACGTGTACAACACAACAGAACTGATTAATATTACATGCAAAACTACTTTCAGTTATTGAAGCGCAAAGGCGATCCCGGAACTGTTACACGCCGTATTTCTCCGAGGTTGAACAACCTCGGTCCCTCTTGTTGATGATCCTACTCCAACGTTCTCCCGTATTACCACCCGGATGTCACCTAAAAGTTTTGTTGATGTCCTTCGATACCTTGATTACAACCAATGGTGTGCTCTGGAAGAGATTGGTTTTTCTTCATTGTTTTGGCTAAGGGTTACAAGGCTTCCTTTACGCCTTGGTTATTGGTTAATTGAGAACTACAACCCGTATTCGGATTTCATCATTCTATCGATAAAACAGCGCTTTCGTGTTTACGCTTCTTGTATTCATGATGTTGTTGGCCTCCCAATTGGAGGAAAACCTGTTTTACTTTCATCTTTGTAGTGATGAAGATGCAGAATGTGATGCGTTTTACGCGCATTGGAAAGCTCAATTTCATGTTGATGGTCAAGTGGATATCAAGACCCTTGCGAGCATATTATTTGTCATGATGATTCACGGTGATCAATTTAAGATTAATTTTGTGGTGCTTGCTGTGTCTTTGTTAATGCGCAACAATCAGAAGCCGTTCGTCAATCACCATGTACTAAAATCGCTGAGGAATGTGTCTGCCATTGGTCAGCTTGATTGGTGTCAATTTATCATGGAGAGTTTGCGGTATAATACAAAGAATTGGGTCAAGAAGGGGAAGAAGAATCACTTTGGTGGACCTCTCCTGTTTCTAATGGTACAAATCTTATGCGTTACATTTATTGTTAGTTATTATGGTTTTAAAACCTGCCATTTTCCAGTTATAATCCTGTTTTTACTTGCAGCTTGTTTATGTTGACCGTGTTGTCCATGAAAAACGATTCGTAGAAAGAGATTACTATAATCTTTTGAATTGGACATCTCTGCACTTTTCTCAAGGGAAAAGCAGGAGATGGAAGCTGGTTAGTTTGGTCTTGGTCGTGTAAAAGGTCGATTGATGGAAAGAATTAGATTTTCTAATCCATGTAGACAAGTGGTTGAAAAAGTGCGGAGAGTGTCGAGGGATGTTAGTACTGATACAAAATCTCCAATTTCATACTCGTCTCCGGAGGTATATCCATTTATTCTTGAAGTATTCACTATTCCTTTTCAAGATTCACTTTGAAATATTTTCTTTGTACCTTCATAGTACTAAAAATGTACCTTCATAGTACTAAATATGTACCTTCATCTTGTGCCTTGTCCGGGAGTTTGCGGATGACTACACTGCTTGAAAGAAAGAGAGTCATGGAAGATATGGTTGTGTTAGATGAGAAATACGCGGTTGGTTTGCAATGTTTCCCAGGTGAAGAGTGTGTCAAACAGGCCCATTCGGCAACTGAATTTGTATATTTGACATATGGTGGTGGTACCGAAGATGTGTCGTGTGCACCGCCGTGGGAATCCAACACACTAGATGAGGATGAACAGTTTATTCTTTGTAGCAAATGCAGGTGAGAAAGCGTACAAATTGAAACTTGCTCGTGCTAAACACGAGAGAACAATGTTCTAAGTGGAGAAATTCATTTGTACATCCACCGGTGAATTTTCGTTCGATTTAGGGTTGGAGAAAGACTTTCTTTGAGAGTGAGGCAAGGTTAGCCGCAACTAAAGGGGTTAAACGGGATTGCCGTGTCACTGGTGAATCTTCTTGACTACCAAAAGGGTTCATTTCATGGCAAGTCCTTCTTATATACCTCTATCCAAAACAAGCAACAAATCATCTCGTTTTGATCCGTTGTTTTCTCGCGTATCCAAGATGACACCAATGTGTTAACGCCTCTTCTTTGCGGTTCACCTTCAAGTGGTGATTATGTTTTGATGGACCGGGCATTAACAATCGTCGTTCCAGGTAATCTAAAATGTGAACTTGTTAAATTAACATTTTGTGAATGTCATTTTCACTTTTTTCACACCGACAAGTAATTTGTTATATTTTTTGCTCTAGTGAGCACTTATATTCGTACAAGACTTATTTTGCAACGCGAATGCATTTGTGGTCATTAAAGCCGTCCAACATGTTTCGAGTGTTGTCATTGATTCTTTGGTCATCATATTTGAATTGTAAAGAGGAAGAAAACAATCTTGGTACTCTGAAGCGGTTCTTTTTTACCACGCTTGTGCATGTAAGTACATTTACATACACTCTTAAATTTTGTGTGTAATATGTATTTTGAAATATTGTACTTCCCTCTTTCGTTACTTTCCCATGCGATCAGTATTAGCGAAACCCACCCGGGTTTAAGTGATGAAAAAATTTATGAATTATTCGAGGCTCGTGCAAACATGGAGTTGCAGCTTTTTCCGGGAATAGAAATAGCTTCTATCGCACTCGTAAGTTGTTATTGTTTGCTTGACATACTTTGCAATTTTCTTTGCCATTGTTGTATTGCATTTTAAAAAAATTGAGACATACTATTATCGCATAAGTTCTTTCTTTTTTAGATTAATTCCAACTACTAAACTCATTTGAACCTCAACTTGTATATACCCATTTTATATTAAAAATATTTAGATTAGGCCAAAGTAGGATAAATGGCCATTTAACACAATGTTAATGCTATAATTTCTCAATGTACTTTCTAAACGTCCTAAATGTACTTTTAAAATATTTACAATGTTAATGTTGTAATTTCTCAATGTGGGGAATATCTTATATGCATGAGCAATTGCAACTATATGCACACGTTGGGAACATAGACCATGAGTCATACTATCATTCCATGTCTACATTCTGCTTTTGTTTTATTTCAACTGCTTGAGTCAAAGGGAATTTTCTTTGCGTTTGTATTAAATAAGGTCACTTTATATTGCAATGTCCTGTTCTCATTTTTTACATGTGCCTCATGATTAGTTAAAATGTACCCTTTGAAGAGTTTGACCGTACTTATGGTTGTACGTCATTTGTTTTGTAATTTCGATTTTTTTTCCCAATTGTACACGAAAACACTTTTTCGTATACGTGGTTGACCTTGTGAGGAAGCGTTTCGTCATTCTTGACAACTCACTCTCGATGAAGATGCCATCAAGAAATATGGTGTATCTCCACCGTTATTAAGTATGTTTGAATTTGACACATTTTTGTTGTTCTATTGACTTTTGACTATTAGTCACGCTTAACACTGGTTTACAATATTTTGTCATAGATTGATGCTTTTGGAAGGTTTTTGGGTGAGAACCAAAAACTTCTGACTCTAGCAACATTGTGTTGGCTATGGATCCCATTGTTGCAAAGCTTAGTTGGAGAAATAACTACAATGTTGATGACTGTGGTATATACACAATGAGACACATGGAAACATTTATGGGATTAATCTCTTGGAAATGTGGCCTGATGAAAAATGATGTGAGTGTTGGTTCTTATTTTAAAGAAATTCATGTTCATTGTGTTTTGCCTATCTTGTTAATTGTTGACTTCGCTTTGGCGGAGCGTGCTTAAAGTGTTACGATACAAATATCTATGCACATTACTTATGTTCGAGCACAACGATTGCCATGAAAAACTGTTGCTTTGATCATGCGAAGAAGGGTCATTTCTCTAAAGCTAGTGATTACATTTAATGTTCGGATATTATCTACGCAGATGTTAGAATTTGTCCGATGACATCATTTGTTCATGTAGTATGATGTTTTAAATTCTAGTGTACGTTAGTATGTGTAATGATTTGTAATTGCATAAGCAAAATGTTGAATTTGTGAACCAATGTTTTGTTGCACTTAATTAAAGTACTTTTTTGTCTATTTTTGGCGTGCTATTTACTTGAACGTTATTATCTCCTTGAATAGCGATTTAATTAGCAAAATAATATAATGTACATTTCAGTCTGCTTTTAAATTTCTTCAGAAACAAGACATGCACATTATAAACATACATAATGGACATTTGAATTAAATTGAAAGCACATTTATTACTATTATACATTGAAAACAAGGAAATAGGTCTAAAATCACTTCAAAGATCTATCTATAACGACATCATAATCTAAGTATATGAATGAACTTTTGAAGTTTTCTATCTTATTAAACGATCACATGCATTACAATTTAATTAATATTTCATGTTCTTTTTAAAATAATTTAATGTACCTTTAAATATAATATAATGTACATTTTCCAAACAGTGCTTAATGATATTTTAGTTGCACCTAATTATCAAAAAATGCACATTATGAATATAGATTATGGACATTTAGAACTTTTAGAAAATACATTGACAAATTATAACATTACCATTGTCTTAAATGGCCATATATCCTAATTTGACCTAATCTGAAGTTTTAAATTATAAAATGGGTATATAAAAGTAGAGTATCAAATGAATGGTTCTATTAGTTGGAATAAACAAAAAAAGAAAAATAAAATAAAAAATGGACTTGCGAAATTATAGTATGACCCAATTTTTTTTAAAAAACCGCCACTTTAAACTTCTTCTCTTTAATATCTTACGTATTACTTTTTGATAAACCCACAATTAAATTGTACCTGCACGTTTTCTCATTCTCAGATCGTTCATTTACTCTTATCGCTCTCTATCGGAATGAAGGTTATACTCTTTGCCTTTAATTATTTGCTAAAAACAACTGTGTTTTACTTTTCATCTCGCTTGAATTTAACATAGTTTCCTTAGCTGTTAATGTTCGAAGACGTTCATTATAAATTAGTCCTACTATTATTTCTCAGGTTCATCAATATGTCTAAATTTATACGCATTGTTTCCTAATGATTTTGATGTACTTTGCTATGGCTTAATATTTTTAAATGTTTAGGATGTATTTTCTTCATGTACTTTTTTAATGTTTAGCATTTACTTTACGGATACGTGTCCTTCATATCAATATGTCGGAATTTATACGAATTGTTTGCTAATGATTTTGATGTAGTTTGTTACTAATGTTTAGCATTTACTTTCTGGATACATGTGCTTCATATTAATATGTTGGAATTTGTACACATTATTTCCTAATAATTTTGATGTTCTTTGCTATGGCTTAATATTTAGGATGTATTTTCTTCATGTACTTTCTTAATGTTTAGCATGTTCTTTCTGGATATCTGTATTTTTAGAGGCTTTATGTTTCTGTCTTATATGTTTTTTTTTCTCTTTTTATTTTTAAAAAAAACAACATTTAAAACTCAAGAACACATGTCACTATGGTTGTGCAAATCAGTCCCGATTCACCTCTCTTGTTTGTCAACCTCCATCAAGATTCAACACGGACTCTTCTTCCGCTTGAGATAATTGAAGTTTCGACCCTACAATAGGAGTAGTACATCATCCTAGCATTTGTCATACTTTACAAACAGTTGACAAAAAAAATTCTTCTCATTGCGATAATTGATGTTGCCGATGACCTACAATAGACGAGATTGTTAATCGTCCTAGAGTTTGCCGCACTTCGTGTAGCATCTTAAAAACTCCTCTTATCCTTTGTTGATTGATGTTCCCGACAGCCCCATTGAAGATGGGATTGTTGATCCATCTTGTAATCGGCCACGCATTAAAATGACCGTGAGGGACAAACATGACATTGTTAGGGCTACCTTAGGAACAAGTCATGCGTATGTGCCACCGATAGAAATTCTTGCTCATTTAACTGAAACACCAATTCAAACGTCATATCAAATAGACCAGGTTTTCAACAAACAGCCCACTACGCTAGCAAACACATAGCGGCTCTTCGTAAAGTGAGAAAATTAATTGCTTTGAACGGAATAAGGATGCGCCTACAAACGCTGCTTTGTGTCATTCGGTTTAGGTGTGTTCCAAGAAGATGAGGACTCTTCTGTTTATGCAGCACCAGAGCGGGGTAAAAAAGAAAGAAATTGTCTGCTGATCGTCCATCTTTATATCCGAAAACAGGGAATCAATATCAGTTTAGTAAGAGTCCTTCCCGTGAACCTCTCCTTGATGCTATTGACGACACGAATCCCTTCATACCTTTGACATCAATGCAATATCGATTTCAAATTATGTGTTCACGGCCACGGCTCTGTGGATAACGATTGGTAATTACATACAGAAGATTAAATATTTTATATTCATTTACATAGTTCATCTTTACATATCTCGCTAATCATAATTCTATTATTGTTTTTGTGCGAGAATACGTTATTTGAGTTCAAAAATAATGTCCTTGGTTGGGATCAACTGTTGTCATTAAAACCGTATCACTATATCTCAAGCTTTGTCATAGATTCTTGGTCGGCATATCTAAACTACAAAGAAAAGGATGGGAATCCAACCAATCCCACACGATTCTTTTTTAGTACACTTACATATGTAAGTTTGGTCATTGTTTTCACGTGTTTCAGTTTACTATTTCCAACATTTTCACATTACTAAAATTTTATCTTCATTGTGCAATTGTTATTAATGAAGAACACAGGTGCTTCTATTGATGATCATCGTTACAAACCTTTCAAGCGCCGCATCGAAGTAGAATTAAATGAGTTTGAGTGGATTGATCTTCCATCCATTGAACTAGTGAGTCCCTCACTTCATTTAGTAATTGAAATTAAATTCAGATATTCTTTGTAGTAGTCTATTTAAATAGAAGTCGGTGAATGTCTTGTCAAAGTTTTCAAAATGTGCTATTACTTAACATGAAATTAACCTTTATTTGTCGGTGACCTTACAATTGTTTCTTTCCCTGATGCTAGTTCTTCTTCCCTATTGCTCTTGAGAATCATTTTGTGTTGTACGTTTTTCGACACGCCAAGGAAATGTCTCATTATTCTTGACAACCGCATTAGAAGAGGGAGTGTCTTAGAAGAGTATGGTGATAGTGTACTTGAACTGGTAAATTTACATTCTCCTCAACTATGAATTATTATCGTTCACTTGCATTGGTAAATTCATGTATATTATGGTTCATCTCGTCTAATTTTAATTATTGTGTTACAGGGTGATGCTTTTGCACGGTTTTTGGGTGAAAATCAATCAACTATGGAGAAAAGTAATATAGTAATGGGCATGGATCCTACAATAGCAATGCTTCCATGGAGAAATAACAAAAATATTTTTGACTGTGGTATTTACACCATGAGGCACATGGAAACATTTATGGGAATAGCCACTTGGGACTGTGGACTGTCCAAAATTGATGTGAGTTTTACATTTTAATTGTAACTTATTTAGAACAAATCAATGTTATTTTGTTGGTTATTAAATTCTAATTTCATGTTTTTTTTTTTTTTTTTTTTGCAGATGAGATCGTTGACAATGCTGAGATTCAAGTACCTATGCACGCTACTAACATTTGAGCACAACAAACATCGTAATAAAGATTATTAGACATGCATTAGCATGTAACGACATTCACAAATAGTTCCTGAATATGATTTATTAGTTTGCTTTTGTACTTTTGATCTTTGGCGTATGTACATTGAAGTTGTCTTGGATGTGCATTCACCCAAGGTACTTGTTATAATGTACATTCTATAATGATCAGTTGTCCATTTTAAAGAAAACAAATGTTCACCAAAATCAATGATCTTCTTGCTTTAATACGAGAATGTTCATTTTAAGGAAAACAATTTTACATCCTGTGTAACTTTCTTGCTTTAGGATCTCACAATTGATACAATTAATTTATATCGTGCGTGGTCATTTTAATACAAGAATGTTCATTTTAAGGAAAACAAAAAAATATACTCCGTATACACCAATAGCAATATTCGAAATTGAGTAAATATGTACAATTAGTACGTAGTATTTTAATTTAACAAAAAAGTATATCATATGTTGCACACAATTTTCCTACTTGCCCAAATAACCCCAACACACGTAAATCTAGGGTGGACCTAATAATACCCTATTATGGAAGTATAGGCAATTTATGTTCTTATAAAACACACAATTAGGTGTAAATCTAAAATAGATAAAAGGAATACTTCTTTCAAACAATCTTTCCAAAGAAAATAGTTCTTTCAACTACGGAGTATTAGGTAACTTCTCCATAAATTTTGGTTATACTCCACCTTCGTTTTCAATACTTCTTCATTGCCAGGTAATCACGTTCATTTACTAAATTGTCCTGAATTTCGTCCATTCTTTTGGTGTATTTCTTAGGTAATTATACTTGGTTGATTTAAATCATTGACAAAATCACCTGAAAATCACGCCTCTTTTGTTGGTTACATTTTTCATCGTTTTCAATTTAATTGGATGTTCATGTCAAGTTTAATGGGATGTTATTTATTGTTTACAATTGTGTGAGATTTTACGTGTGTTGGGATAATTGGGGCAAGTACGAAAATTGTGTACAACATATGAAATACGAGTAATAGGTAAATTAAAATACTAATTGTACAATTTACTCAATTTCGAATATTGCTCACAGTGTTCATCGTTTAATTAATAGTGTTTTTAAAGTTTACAGTATGATGTTCTAAATGCTATCGTCCAATGAACATTTTGGCATAACCATTTTAAATCGTCTCTGAGCAAATCATGTCATTATTTTGCTTGGGATTGGTAACAAATTCTGAAGAGGAAGACAGAAAACAATTCATTGCACATCATCTTGATGAAAAGAAGACAATGCTAGGATGGCTATTCAATGGGAAGGACACCATAATTGCAGGGGTGGAGGATAACTATGCAAAAAACACAGTACTACAAGATGAAACTTACATGCTACAAATCTTTCAAAAAGTTAATCAAGCTGACAAACATAACATGGAAGCAGTATGCAAGTGTTGGGCTAAGATGTTTATCCTACACAATGAGGAAGCCCGTTTAAGAGAGGAATATGAAAGCAGATTACAGACAAGCATTTCATTTGGGGTTAGAACGACTACCAGGGATAATGTAGTGGTTTTCCGAAGGTGTCTTTGTTACTTGACAGACAATCTCTTAACAAGGAGGACATTGCACCTGTTTCAATATCATTTGGCACCCGAGTTAGAAAATCTTGTTGTTGTAGACAGTGAAGAAGAAGATTTTGACTCTATCCCAACGTCAATTTCCCGACCAGCGGTCGAACTTGCTTTTATTCTATTAAATCAAACCGAGTAATATTATATATAAACATGTGAGGTACATTTGAGTATAAGTTTTATATTTACCTCATACCCTTGTACCTCACCGTTGATTTTCAATGTCCATTCAGAATATAAGAATATAAGTACATTCTCTTATTTGTTAATGATATTTCATTATATTGACGTAGTACCTTTTGTAATTTTTGAATTTTCGATACATCATGAAAAGAATTGTCCCATCACTGTATTTACAATGTCCATTACGTGCAATAACAATGTACCATTTAAATTAAATAATATAAATTAATGCATCTAATAATTACACTCTCAGATGCAAGTTGTAAAATAATTCAGGTGAAAAGACACCACTATTCATGATTATGTACTTAAATGAGACATGTGTCAAATGGAAGTTGTAAACTAATGCATGTGAAAAGACAAATAATACTACACTCATAAATTGTAACTTCTCCTATTCTTATCCAAAGCAGTTTATATGTAAAACTCACTATAAATACTTACCTAAACTACTGTGGTGGTGCTTCATTGGTTTAAACCCTGGTTTGATACAAGATAATGGAGAGAGAAAGTCTAGTAAGAGAGGCGATTTAGGGTTCTTTCTTTCGATTTCTGCAATGGCACGTACTCGGAAAAATAACTCTAAATCTAATAGAACAATCAAAGTATTATCACAAAATCTACAAAAAAACACTCCAATTAGTAATAATAAATCACATAATAAAGCTAGTGGTTCGAGATTTCGAGTTATTGATCAGGATGATGACGAGCTTTTGGGGATTAATCACCTGGATGCTCGCTCGTCTGAGAATGATTCGATTATCCGGCCCTATAATCTTGGTTCTGTTATGAATTCCATATCGGAAGAAGGGAGCGGTTCTGAGTCGGAATGGACGGAGGTTTCAGGTAGAGCTCAAGTTTCTGATTCAGATGCTGATTCAATGGTAAGGCCTTTACAGCTTACTAATGAAGATGTTGAATCTGAATTAAAATTTTGGTCTACTGCGGTATATTGTTATGTACTTGGGGCAAATCCTCCTTTCAAAGTTATTGATGGTTTTATTAAGCGTGTCTGGGGATATACTGATTATGATAAGATTTCTTTCAACTCTAATGGTACTTTCCTGGTGCGTTTTAAGAGTGAGGAAATGAAATTGAGGGTGTTGCAAGCTGGACCAATTTTCTTTGACAATAAACCTCTGATTGTTAAGGAATGGACCCCGGAATCTAAAATGGTGAAGGAAGCTGTAGATGTAGTCCCTATTTGGATACGTTTTTATGGTCTTCCATTGAAATTCTGGGGAAATGCTTTGATGAAGATTGCAGCTCTGGTGGGGAAGCCAGTAAGGTGTGACAGTAATACCTTGCTGAAGACCTTCCTTGGGTATGCTCGGATTATGGTGGAGGTTAAAATTGGGACTGATTTACCTGATGTCATTCAGTTTGCTGATGAACTTGACAACAATCATAGGCAAATTGTTCACTATGAATGGAAACCCATTTTGTGTACGGATTGTCAGGGGTTGGGTCATCTTGCCAGGGACTGTAGGAAAGCTAAGACTACTAAGGTTTCTAGGCCAGCTCAACAGGTCTGGAGGCCTAAGAAGGTTCCACAGAATGTGAGTGTCCCTTCTGTTGAACATGGGGTAGCACATGAACCACCAGAACAACAAGAACAACCTATTGTTCAAGCTCGGGGTCCTTTGGGTCTTGAGAGTTTAGGGGGTCTGGCTACACCTATGCCAGGGCTGGTTACACCTATGCCAAATATTCTGAGGTCCTTCACACCTGCTAGAATCATTACTAAGATGACAAGGCAAGGTGGGATGTGTTTGGGCAGTGGGACAAGCACATATATGGAGGTGTTGGAACATTCTGTTCATTATAGGAGAGTCCTTGCAGGGGAAATGGAGGGTAGTACTATGCAAAAGGAAAATGGGTAGCATTGGATTTTGGAACGTGAGGGGTATTAATAATGTAAATAAACAGAAGGAGGTTAGGTCTTTTCTGCATAATAATAATATAGGAGTTTTTGGGTTATTAGAAACTAGAGTAAGGAGTAATTCTATTAATAAAGTACATCAGGGAATTGGTAATAATTGGAGTTTGGTTCATAATACCTCTGTTCATGATGGGGGTAGGATATGGTTAATTTGGGATTCTGGAAATTATACTATTGATATTATTAGCATTGAAGCTCAGGTTATTCATGCCAAGGTCTCTTGTACAAATGGTCAGACTTGGTGGATGTCAGTTATCTATGGATTTAATAAGGTTCAAGAACGAATTCCTCTATGGGACTCTCTGAGAAATATGAGACAAGTTGTCAATGGTCCTTGGTTGGTCATGGGTGATTTCAACAATGTTCTTGCTATGTGTGAAAGAGTGGGGTCTGAAGTTTCAAATTATGAATTGAGAGGATTCCAGGATTGTGTGGAGGATTGTGGTATTGTTGATCTTCCTGCTCATGGTGCCTTTTTCACCTGGAATAACAAACATGAACCAGGTGCCATGGTGTTCGATGGGATTGATAGAGCCATGAGTAATGATGAATGGCTTGATCGGTTCCCCGAGGTTATCCCTATGTTTCATCCTGAAGGAGAGTTTGATCATTGTCCATGCACTATTAATCTGGGTGCTGGTGGTGAGAGAAGAAAAGGATCCTTTAAGTATTTTAACATGTGGGGACAGGACCCTCAGTTCCTGGAAGTAGTCAAAGAAGTTTGGGACAAGCCTTTGTATGGTATTAAAATGTTCCGGTGGTGAAGAGAGGCTGAAAATGCTCAAAATTTCTTTGAAGAGGTTGAATGGTACTGGTTTTGCTAACATAGAAACTTCAACCAAGATTGCTAAACATCACTTACTTGCTGTTCAGAAAAGCTTCATGTCGATCCACTTAACCCGATTCAAGAGAAGTTACCGATGCCTCCAATTGTTATAGGGACTTGGAGAATGCTAGGAGGAGTTTCTTGGCTCAAAAAGCTAAGGCACACTGGATGCAAGAAGGTGATGATAACACCAGTTACTTCCATAGCATTATTAAGGCCAGAAGAATGAGTAATAAGATCTTGACTATCCAGGATATGGATGGGCATCAGTGTAATACACTTCCTGAAATTGAAAAGGCTTTCATTGACTATTATATGAGTCTTCTTGGCTCTAGGAAGCCTGTCAAGAAGATTCATTTCCCTACTGTGAGGAATGGGAAGGTGGTGAGTACTGAGCAAGGGGAGGAGTTGATTAGGGATATTACTATTGAGGAAATCCAGAGTGCTTTAAAATCTATTCCTGCCAACAAATCCCCCGGGCCTGATGGTTATAACTCCCAATTTTTCAAAGATGCATCTGTGATCATTGAAGATGATATTATTCTGGCTGTGCAGGAATTTTTGGTTCTAAGCAGTTTAAGACAGGTGAACTCTACTACTCTTACCCTTATACCCAAAAAAGCTCGTCCTGTGACTGTTGCTGATTTCAGACCCATTGCGTGTTGCAATGTCCTCTACAAAATCATTTCTAAGGTATTATGCAATAGATTGGCCACTGTTTTGCCTTCTATTGTATGTGAATCCCAAAGTGCTTTTATCCAGGGCAGGGACATTGTGGACAATATTTTGATTTGTCATGATCTTGTGAGGCTGTATAAGAGGAGAACTTGCTCTCCCAGAAGTATCATGAAGATAGATTTAAAAAAAGCTTATGATTCAATAGAATGGAGTTTCATTGATCAAATGCTACATGCCTTGAACTTTCCTGAAAAAATGATAACTTGGATCATGACTTGTGTAACTACTCCTAGTTACACCATTGCACTTAATGGGTCTTCTTTTGGGTTTTTCCCTGGCAAAAGGGGGATTAGGCAAGGGGATCCCTTATCTCCCCTCCTATTCACCATCTGCATGGATTACCTGAGTAGGATTCTGACTGAAGTTACTAGCAGGGTTGAGTTCAATTATCACCCTCTATGTAGACCTTTGAAGTTAACCCACCTCTGTTTTGCTGATGACTTGTTGATGTTTAGTAGGGGTGATAGAACCTCTATTAAGGTGTTGTTAAGGGCCTTTGCTTCTTTCTCATGCTCTTCTGGTTTGGAAATGAACTCTGAAAAGTCAGACATCTATTTCAATGGTATGGAACAAGGTGAGATTGATTACATTCTGAGAATTTCTGGTTTTAAACCTGGTGTCTTTCCTTTTAGATACCTAGGGGTGCCTATCTCTCATAAAAGGATGGGCATTGGTGACTGTACTAGACTCATTGAGAAGGTGGTGAGTAGAATTCGAAGTCGGGGCTAAGAAATTGAGCTATGCAGGGAGACTTGTCCTCATAAAAGTCGTTCTTAGTCGATTTGCACTCCTATTGGTCTCGTATTTTTGTTATCCCTCTTACAGTAATTGACAGGATTGAACGAATATGTAGGAACTACCTCAGTCCGGTTCTCGACCAGTATGGTAAATCTCCTAATGTCAATTGGGATAATATTTGTAAAGATAAGAAGCATGGTGGATCGGGTATTGTTAATTCCGAATATGGAATACTGTTTGTCATTGGGAAATACACTAGTTGGATGGCTGTTAAGAGTGATCACCTTTGGTTGAGGTGGGTCTGTCATATTTATATGAAAGGGAGGGATTGGTATGCTTATACACCCACTGTTAATTCCAGTTGGACTTGGCGGAAAATTTGCCAGGTAATGGGCATTATGAAGCCTGGTTTTATTACTGGGATTTGGGCTGTTTTACCAGGCAGTTATAGTGTGGCTACTGGGTATAAGTGGCTGTTGGGGCAACAACACCCAGTCATTTGGTATCCCTTGATCTGGAACAGGACTCTAGTGCCCAGACATGCGTTTGTTGGATGGCTTCTAGTGCAGGGTCGCCTGATGACCAGGGATAGGCTGGTTAGGTTTGGTATCACCACTGATATGGCCTGTGCAATATGCTCTTTACAAAATGAAACGCATCAGCATTTATTCTCTGAATGTACTTATTACACACGATGCTGGGATCTCCTCACTGAGTGGCTTGGTATGTCCATTCCTACGACAAGTGTGGTAGCCTGGTATACTGCTTGGAGGTGTCCCTCTTTGATGAAGAAGCAGATTATTGGGGCAGCCATTATTGCATTATGGTACCACGTATGGAATGCAAGGAATATAGCGAGAATTGAAGATAGAGTTTTGGCGCCTAGAGTTCTCTTGAGGAAAGTTAAGCAAGATATTCAAGGGAGGTGCCAAGAACGAAAATGGAGTTTGAAGATGACTAAATTACCATGGGAACCAGTTTTTGCTTAGTATTGATTCTCTGATGTATTAGCTTGAAAAAATGTTATGTAGATGGTGATGGTGTAAACTTAATTATCCTTTATTAATATATTTTCACATTTTCACCAAAAAAAAAATAAACTACTGTGGTAATTACAAAATCTAAGGAATACTCATACAAACCGTCTTCACTGCCTTAAAAAGGTACTCTAATTTCTGTTTTTTTTTTTTTTTTTTTTTTGTTCTTATTATTTTTTCCCTGCAAAAGAAATGCATATCTTCATGTAAATAAGTATATCGAATATTATTGCAAGAATAATGCAAAGAATGGAATAGTAATATGCTCGTAATTTATTTCATACAAATAAATGTTTCTATCTAATGTATTCCTGCCAATGTCCATTGTCATGCCTTTAAAGGAACATTTATTTTATTGATAATGTTCATAGGAAATATTGTTGTGCACTTTGATATAGCATATATAAAAAATGTATTGAATGTTAATGACAGTAAACGACACAATACTATTTAATTAATATTAGAAATACTTACAAAAGCCATTCAAGACTGTTTCAAAATCACTTTAAATATAAAACTCACTATAAATACTTGTCTAAACAAGTGTGCTAATTACAAAATCTATGGAATAATCATATAGAAAACGTCTTCACTCCCTTGAAAAGGTGATCTGGTTTATGTAATATAGTAGCCTATATAACATTCAGATTATTTCATTTATAAGTATTATTTGATTAATCGATGTTTTTAATCTTGTGAAAAGAAATATATACTATAGTCCCCAGATGAATTAAAAGTTGTTTGTCCGAAAATCAAACCGCATTTGTGGCTTGAACGTTTTGCCAAAATTAAGTATAGTAGATATTTCAATCTGCAATGTGCTTAATATTTGCGGGAGAAGATTATTTTACCTTTTCTTTGTAATCTGTTTTCACAATAACATTGTTTGCTCTTTGCATGATTATACAATGTGAAAGCCCACGTTAATTTGTTTTACCCTACAATATGGCCTTAAATATGGTTGAAGTTGGTACTTCCCATACTGCCTTAAGTTTATTGTCAATCTTTTTAAAATACGTTTATTTTTTGCCTGAACCAGAATATGAGTTCGGTTACCAATATGGAAATAATGTCGGATATCGAGCAAAAACTCGCTAATGTTGAGTATGATCTCGCTGAAACTAAACGTGAAAGAGATTCACCGGATCAACATCTTATTGAGGTGCTTGGTCAAAACGGTATTAGAAGAACATCGTAGAAGCGCCGTACGAGAAACTGAAATAGCGAAATGAATGCAAAGTCACTACAACAGAGGCTGGACATTGCTGAAGCGCAGATGAAGTTTATCACGGTGAAAGAGACAAAGATAGCCCGACAACTTGAAGCTAATAGACAAAAACAAGACATAGAGGCCGACATGGACCGTCGCTTTCTCACCTGTCACAAATTTGTCACGAGAATCATATGCTCTTCTTGATGGTGAAAAACTATACCTTGGCCAGCAATCGTGAAAGGCTATGGAATTAATAGACGGTTATAAGAGACATCTAAAGGAGGACTTGCTGGAGGGTGAGAGCAAAGTGTTCATCCATCTGTTTTGCGATGAACGCAGAAAGCGTTAAGAACTTTGATGTTAATTTATGTATAATTATAATATGCGGTTAAGTTTAGGAACATATGCGTTTTGATTAAGTATTATTGTCAGAACATATTAGCAGTTTATTATGAATGTTTATTTGAATCTAAATTATTATCATCTACCTAAGCTTTAACTGTTTAGAATTGACCCTTTCTAATGTAAAGCCAGTTACAAGACTGATCAACTATAATGTACTTTCAACATTTTAAAAATGTCCATACTACTATGTAACGATGTACCAAAGCTTTAACCCCGCATTTCTTTCAAAGATTATCCTCTTAAAATAAGGGAATGGGTTTGAGGTTGAACTAAGCAGACCGCGGTCTGCCTAATGCAACCATAAATCCTTCACCGTCCCGTTTAAGATACTCAACCCCTAATTTTAATCACGTCCCCAAAAGGGTTCACTCGTCCCCTCTAGGGTGTCTTTTTGTCTTGCCGCCTTCGAATGAGAAGCAAGGGAAAGGGTTTAGGGTTTGATTAGGTGGATCCGCGGTAGCGTCCGCCTAATCAAACCCTAAACCCTTTCCCGTCCCGTTTTAGGATACCGGCCCCCAAAAGGGTTCACTCGTCCCCTCTAGGGTGTCTTTTTGTCTTGCCGCCTTCGAATGATAAGCAACGGAAAGGGTTTAGGGTTTGATTAGAGGGATCCGCGGTAGCGGTCCGCCTAATGAAACCCTAAACCCTTTCCCGTCCCGTTTTAGGATACCCGCCCCCCCCCCCCCCAAAAAGGGTTCACTCGTCCCCTCTAGGGTGTCTTTTTGTCTTGCCGCCTTCGAATGACAGCCAAGGGAAAGGGTTTAGGGTTTGATTAGGGGATCCGCGGTAGCGGTCCGCCTAATCAAACCCTAAACCCTTTCCCGTCCCGTTTAGGATACCCGGTGCCCCCAAAAAGGGTTCACTCGTCCCCTCTAGGGTGTCTTTTTGTCTTGCCGCCTTCGAATGAGAAGCAAGGGAAAGGGTTTAGGGTTTGATTAGGGGGATCCGCGGTAGCGGTCCGCCTAATCAAACGTAAACCCTTTCCCGTCCCGTTTTAGGATACCCGCCCCCCCAAAAAGGGTTCACTCGTCCCCTCTAGGGTGTCTTTTTGTCTTGCCGCCTTCGAATGAGAAGCAAGGAAAGGGTTTAGGGTTTGATTAGGGGGATCCGCGGTAGCGGTCCGCCTAATGAAACCCTAAACCCTTTCCCGTCCCGTTTTAGGATACCCGGCCCCCAAAAAAGGGTTCACTCGTCCCCTCTAGGGTGTCTTTTTGTCTTGCCGCCTTCGAATGAGAAGCAAGGGAAAGGGTTTAGGGTTTGATTAGGGGGATCCGCGGTAGCGGTCCGCCTAATCAAACCCTAAACCCTTTCCCGTCCCGTTTTAGGATACCCGGCCCCCAAAAAAGGGTTCACTCGTCCCTCTAGGGTGTCTTTTTGTCTTGCCGCCTTGAATGATAAGCAGGAAAGGGTTTAGGGTTTGATTAGGGGATCCGCGGTAGCGGTCCGCCTAATCAAACCCTAAACCCTTTCTCGTCCCGTTTTAGGATACCCGGCCCCCCAAAAAGGGTTCACTCGTCCCCTCTAGGGTGTCTTTTGTCTTGCCGCCTTCGAATGAGAAGCAAGGGAAAGGGTTTAGGGTTTGATTAGGGGGATCCGCGGTAGCGGTCCGCCTAATCAAACCCTAAACCCTTTCCCGTCCCGTTTTAGGATACCCGGTCCCCCCAAAAAGGGTTCACTCGTCCTCTCTAGGGTGTCTTTTTGTCTTGCCGCCTTCGAATGAGAAGCAAGGGAAAGGGTTTAGGGTTTGATTAGGGGGATCCGCGGTAGCGGTCCGCCTAATCAAACCCTAAACCCTTTCCCGTCCCGTTTTAGGATACCCGGCCCCCCAAAAAAGGGTTCACTCGTCCCCTCTAGGGTGTCTTTGTAGGTTAATATCCGTATACTACCCTTTAATTGCAGGACTATAACGTAAATTTAGACATGCAATTTATAGTCATAAAACGATAAACACAATGAAATGATTAATGTATAGAAATAACCTCGGGTCCTTTAAATTGCGGCGTAAAGAACAAATCAAAGCGATTTCCTCCTAATCGTTACACCCAAGACTTTGTCCGAGATATGCCCTTGTGCTAGAACAGTGTTCTCCGATTGCCTTGCAATATAGGGAGAACTGATGTGAGTTTTGTCGAGATGAGAGATCTCAGGTTTTTCAGAGGAGAATGCTCTTCAAAACCCTAGTTTTTCTGCAAATGAAATTGTCTAGGTCAAAAGGAGAGGGAGTCTCTCCTTTTGTTTGGTTCCTGGCCGACCGAGTGCATGCATGGGGAAGTGGGCTTCCACTTCCTCTTAATTTTAGCTCGAGGTCCAGTTCGCCAAATGCTAAAATGTATATGACGGGTTTATATTATAAATCATTATCGGTTATCGGAAATTAAGGCATCAACTAATAATACGGGTTAGTCAATTATTAATTCGTGTCCGACAAAGCGTGTTAATAATTATATTCAATATACATTTAATTAAATATAAATCGTTTATATTTAATTTTACGAATTAATCAGTTAATTCGCCATAGCCCATGATATTTAATCCGTATTAAATACAATATCTCAACATCACACATTTGACTAATTACTAGTCAAATAACTCGACTAACCGGTTAGTCAATTTTGGCATCTACATGAAAGTATTTTCATACCGTCACATCTCTCGAACGTATCCTATAGGTGTGACTTTTAGGGACCAGTTGATCACCGCCATCCGTATGACAATAACGTCAAACTTATCTAGCAAGCCAACCGTTATTGATAAACGTGGATCAACGGATAATAATACCAAAGTATGCCCTTTGATCCTTTTAGAGGTTTATAAGTCCTTGCACTAACTGTTAAGGACACCAACCCCAACAAGCTCCCACTTGTCCGTACAAGTGCATGTGCAATGACGTTATCCGCACTAACCGGAGGACACAAGCTCCAACAAACTCCCACTTGTCCGTACAAGTGTATGTGCGATAACCGATTCTCATATTCATTTAAAAATTTCTCCCACTCAATGTAAAACAATTTGCAGATCCGGATCCGCAAAGGTCGTATTTTACAATCGATCCGTATCTAGAGTGGTTTCCCCGACTAGAGAGTAACTTAACTGATAAAACGAATCCGTATCCGAGCATGGCCATGCATTTCGATTCTGACTCCTCGAGTGGCCCTGAGAAATATCGAGTACCCGATAAAGGCTGAATATTTCCTTCAACTCGACTCCTTCCGATCTAAGCACAAAGATGAAATGACCCGTAAAAATCTACTTGGCCCCCTGTTACGGATGACCGTGAGAAAGAAACCAAAGTCACCCAAAATCTGCCGTAGTCTCAAGAGACAGTCGATAGTCAAGAGATTCGACTCTAAGGATCACCATGGAAGTCCTATCCACGACCGGGCAACGAATGTTATAAAACATTTAGGACTCCACGTCGATGTCACAATGGTGTCCTACGAAATATCCGTATAAATCGCCTCCGTGATTGGTCACAACCGGTTGACTTATGGCTCGTTGAACCCACCATCAACCAACGTCACAAAATAATTGCCAGAGTTATCAGCTCATGTGGGCAATTAAGGACTAACAATATATGATGTTTGTTCAGTTCACTTTGTGGTGTTCAAAATCGTCGTACAATTCCACATGAAAAACAAAATATATATATATAAAATATCAAAACGATGATGTCGTATAGAGTACAAAGGAGAATGAATCTGATCCATAAAAGAGTACTACAACTTAGGAACACGTTTGATTCCCATGGAATTAACGTGCCCTTCATGCTTATCTTGTCGTAATGCTTTAGTGAGAGGATCTCGCTATGTTGTCATCTCGTAGCAATCTTTTCTATCACTACTGTCTTTTGCTCCACGTAATCCCGGATTAGATGAGCTTTCCGTTGTACATGTCTAGACTTGTTGCTAGACTTTGGCTCCTTAGCTTGGAAGATGGCACCACTATTGTCGCAATAGATGGTGATCGGGTCATTCGAACTAGGCACTACGATAGCCCATGTAAGAATTGACGCATCCATATCGCTTCCTTTGTAGCTTCGACGCGGCATAGTACTTCGGACTCAGCCGCATAATCTGCTATAACAGTTTGTTTCGAACTCTTCCAGGTGATCAGCGCCATTAAGAGTAAAAACGAATCCCGACCGAGATTTCGAGTCATCACGATCCGTTTGGAAGCTAGCATCTCACAGAACCGGTTGCGCATAGCGTTTGAGAGCCTCCATAAGTCAATGCCCAATCTTTAGTCCTCCGGAGGTACTTAAGAATGTTCTTGACAGCCAACCAATGTGGTTCACCTGGTTGCTGTTGGAATCGACTTGTCATACTCAATGCATATGCCACGTCCGGACGTGTGCATATCATGGCATACATGATTGATCCTATAGCCGAAGCATAAGGAATCCGTGTCATGCGCTCTTTCTCTTCCTGTCTCTCGTGCCCGAGACTTGCTCAAATGCACCCCTGGAGCCATGGGAAGGAACCCCTTCTTGGAGTTAGTCATGCTGAACCTCTCTAGGACTTTGTCTATGTAAGACTCCCGATCGAGAGATAACATCCGTCGTGATCTATCTCGATAGATACGGATGCCTAGAATTCTTTGTGCCTCTCCCAGATCTTTCATCCGGAAATGGTTTTTCAACCATACTTTCACCGAAGTTAAGAGAGGTATGTCATTCCCAATCAGAGTATGTCGTCAACATACAATATTAGGAAGACAATCTTGCTCCCACTCGACTTGATATATAGACATGGTTCCTCGACCGATCGAGTAAATCCATTTTCTTTTATCACTTGGTCGAAGCGATGATTCCAACTCCGTGATGCTTGCTTAAGTCCATAAATGGAACGCTTAAGCTTGCACACTTTCTTAGGATGTTGTGGATCGATGAAACCTTCGGGTTGTACCATGTACAACTCTTCCTCCCAAAAGCCGTTTAAGAAGGCGGTTTTCACATCCATTTGCCAAATTTCATAGTCATGAAAAGCAATGATCGCTAAGATAATCCGAATGGAACGCAAAGATAACTACGGTGCAAAAATCTCATCGTAGTGCAAACCTGGCACTTGGGTGAAACCTTTTGCAACTAGTCGTGCTTTGTAGATATCTTGCCGACCTTCCACGCATGCTTTATCTTGTAAAGCCATTTGCATTGAAGGGGACGAACCTTAGCAAGTAAGTCAACAAGATCCCACACGTTGTTCTCATACATGGAGTCCATCTCGGATTGCATGGCCTCAAGCCATAGTTTCGAGTCGAACTAGTCATGGCACCTTTATAGGTTGCGGGTTCACTACTCGTTAAGAGTAGAACGTCATCTATGTCATGTTCCTCGACCATACCGATGTATCTGTCCGGAGGAAAAGAGACTCTTCCCGACCTCCTAGGTTCCTCAGGAATGTTCACCGCAGCCGGGATTGAAGGAATAGGTTCCTCCAATAGTTGCTCGGTATTTGGTTCTGGAATCTCCGACATGTCGAAGGTTCTATCACTCTTTGCATTCTCGAGAAATTCCTTCTCTAAGAATGTCGCACTAGCCGCAATAAAAACACGTTGTTCGGTTGGCGAATAGAAGTAATGACCACGTGATCCTTTAGGATAACCTATAAAGTATGTCTTGACCGATCGCGGGCCGAGCTTATCTTCGTGTCTCCACTTGACATAAGCCTCGCAGCCCCAAACCCGTATAAAGGACAAGTTAGGGACCGTTCCCTTCCATAGTTCATATGGAGTCTTGTCAACAGCTTTAGACGGACTTGGTTAAGTATTAGAGCGGCGACAAGAGAGCATAACCCCATAATGAATCCGGTAAAACCGTGTGACTCATCATGGATCGAACCATATCAAGTAGTGTTCGATTTCTCCGTTCGACACACCATTCAACCGAGGTGTTCCAGTGGAGTTAACCGTAGGGCAATCCCACAATCCTTTAGGTGTTGATCAAACTCGTGAGAAAGATACTCGCCACCACGATCTGAACGCAGTGTTTTAATCTTTCTACCTAATAGGTTCTGTACCCTATTTTGGTATTCCTTGAATTTCTCAAAGGATTCACTTTTGTGCTTCATTAAGTAGACATAGCCATATCTACTCAAATCGTCTGTGAAAGTGATGAAATACCTATAGCCTTCTCGTGCGGTGATTGACATAGGACCACATACATCCGTGTGTATGAGCCCTAATAGGTCAGCAGCGCGCATTCCAACACCTTTGAAGGAAATCCGAGTCATCTTACCGATGAGACATGATTCACACGTGCCAAATGATTGAAAATCAAAGGCCGAGATAGCTCCATGTTTGATGAGCTGTTTTACGCGTTTCTCATTAATGTGTCCCATACGGCAGTGCCATAGATACGTTTGATCTTTGTCACCAACCTTTAACTTTTTATTCATTATGTGTAATATTTCCGAGGTCTGATCTAAAACATAAATTCCGTTCATGGAAACCGCCTTGTCAGAAATCATATCGTGTAATGAGAAAATGCAAGCATTGTTTTCTATTACAAATGAAAAACCAAGTTTATCAAGCGCAGAAACTGAAATAATGTTTTTCGAAAGACTAGGAACATAATAGCAATCATATAATGATAACTCAAATCCGCTTGGAAGCTGGATCACATATGTCCCCTTGGAGATGGCAGCTACTCTTGCTCCATTCCCAACACGCAGTCCACCTCACCCTTTACGAGGGGTTCGATGTTTCGGAGCCCCTGCACATGATTACACAGATGAGAACCACAACCAGTATCAAGTACCCAAGTTCCGTAACTTGCGTGGTTAATCTCAATCATATGAATAAAAGTAGAAGAGAGAGAAGACATACCAACAGGTTTAACACGACCTGCCTTTAAGTCCTCATGATAAACAGGACATGTGCGTCTCCAATGCCCAGTCATGTGGCAATGGTGGCATTCCATGTTTTCACTCTTGCTCTTTGTCATGCCTGATGAGTTACTCGCCTCACCAGGACCACTCTTACCTGAACCCGACTTCTTGAACTTCGCCTTACCTACTGTTAGGTTTGCCGGAGCTTTGCCCTTACCTTTCCCTTTGTTTGACACAACGAGAACATCCTGTTTCGAACTCCCACTGAACTTCATGTCCTTCTCGGTCTGTACGAGGAGGGAGTGCAATTCATGGGGAGTTTTCTTCAAATCATTCATATAGTAATTCGCTCTGAATTGCGAATAACCATCGTGGAGTGAGTGAAGAATACGGTCGATAACAATATTCTTGCTGATGTTACGCTTAAAGGTCTCCGGTTTCTCGACATTCTCAATCATGCTGAGAATGTGTGGGCTAACCGGTTGGCCCTTCTGGAGTCTCGCATCAAAGAAGCGAGTGGTATGCTCATAGGTCACGATTCTCGGTGCTTTCGAGAATTCCTTAGTGAGCGTGGTGAAAATCTTGTTTGCACCATGGGCTATGAAGCGTTTCTGCAAATTGGGTTCCATTGCAAAAATAAGTACGTTCTTTACCGCACCCGCTTCTAAAGCGAAATCGTTATACTTGTCGATCTCGTTTATTCCGGCCGTGGGGCCTGGGTTTAACGGCATGGGCTCAAGCGGATATCCGAGCTTTCCGTCGGCCAGCGGCAAGATTCCGTAATGCCGCCTCCCGATCCGCGGTTGGATCCGTCATTCTTCGATCGAGTAGACCGATTCATCCGACTCATGAAGATCCTAAGCCAGGACTCACGGTCCAATGTGGCACTTGGCATTGGGTTATCACTTGAACCAGCCATTTGATGTTTAGCAGTTTAATACGTGATCTACACTGAAAAAGAAGGAAAAACAAAACGAAATAAGCAACTCATCGAGGTGATTTAAGTCTATTTTAAAATTCATTTTAAACATGTAGACTCTCCCACTTGCATAATTGATCTCCCTCAAGAATGATACAAGTGATCCCAAGACTCAATTTAAACCGATAAGCCAACTGTTTAGCTAATTCTTCCCTAAGAACTCTTGGTCGATAGATTTCCGTAAATCCTATCTATAGTCCACCATAGTCACAGGATCGTACGAGTGACCATAGTGTTGAGATAAAATAGGTCAATCGGTTCCAACTTACCCGACGTAGAAGGGGTCATAGTATGCCTACCGATGAAGAAGGGACTCATTGGAGTTTGACCTATAAAGACTGTTCTCAATTTTTGTTTATACGAGGAAGATCCCATCAACTAAATTATAATTCATTTTAAGTGAACGAATAACTAGCGTCTGCGTGAATGAATTAATTTGGGTGATGGCTTAACATGATCGTGTGACATACGAATGTCAAAGAAAACTAACTCGTGACCTCTATATGTGTCAGTTTTCATGTAATAATTAGGTGGTTTGGTTTTTAGGCGGAAAATGATGCAAATTATCGTAACAATGAATAAATAAAGTAATGCAATACGTAAATAAAAATTTCCTAGTGTGGCCTATCCTAGTAAAAGAACATAATACAACTTTGGAATCCACCGTTGGACCCGAAAAGCTTGTCTTGATGTTCCATCTTGATCCAAGTAGCGGGAGTGAGCATCTGGTCTCCATCTTTGGTCTTCTCAAAAATTACAAATTTATAATTACAAAATATAAACCTATTTACATTCTAATTAAAACTGTAATTACAAGTGAAAAATCCAAAACGGAGATACAAGATCTCAAAATACAACCAAGACCGTGTTCCATCATTACGGTAACACGTTCTACTAAGGCCACACTAAGTTACAATCAATTGTAAAAATTAAATACGTAATTAAAAGGCATTCACGGCATTCATAAATTAACGATAAATAAAAAAGCATCAACTAAAAAAAAATTCATTCGTGACATAATTCCGTAATTATGTTAAATTTATCCAAACCACCTTTTAATGATTAAAATTCATGTGATAAAACCGCTTCTATCATTTAATTTTAATCCATTATAATCCGTCATTTTAAAGACGCTTTAAAACAACTATATGGTACGTGAGTGAATCAATTCACTATTAAGCGAGTGTACTATATCCGTATAAAGTACATATTTAAGCCAAAAGAAAATTTAAATCAAAAGAAACAAATTTTCAAAGTCAAGTTAAAGATTTAAATCCCTCGATCCAGGGACATATGTGCTCGATCGAGGGACAGAGGGCTCGATCGACCAACTGCAAGTCGATCGAGAGGTATGCTAACCAGAGGTGCTCGATCGACTAAACCGGAGGTCGATCGTGTACCTATATCAAGAAAACTACTCGATCGAATACGAGGACAACTCGATCGAGCGGAGGGTTTTTGAAAGCGTGTCGATCGAGTACAAGGACTCGATCAAGCAAAAATTTGGAATGGGTCGATCGAGTACAAAGGGGACTCGATCGAGCAAAAATTATACAGAAAAGCCACTCGATCGATTAAAAACATGGTCGATCGAGTGCAAAAATCTCTGGAAAATCCAAAACCCTCGTGAAAACATATTTCGAGACAAAATCAATTGCAAATATGATCAAAAACGCATTAAAACAAATTTGACAATTGACAAAACATGACATATTGTTATAATCTCCGTATAAAACAACAATATGCAAAAACCAAATCGAAAAAACATGAAATTACCGTGTAATACATGACACGGTTTGAAAAAAAAATCTGCCGTGTATACTAGGCACGGTTTTCAAAGCGTAAAATCATCGTTTCAAAAACGCGTTTATGAAAAACACATGAAAAATTCACGTAACCTGGCTCTGATACCACTTGTAGGTTAATATCCGTATACTACCCTTTAATTGCAGGACTATAACGTAAATTTAGACATGCAATTTATAGTCATAAAACGATAAACACAATGAAATGATTAATGTATAGAAATAACCTCGGGTCCTTTAAATTGCGGCGTAAAGAATGTAAAATCAAAGCAGATTTCCTCCTAATCGTTACACCCAAGACTTTGTCCGAGATATGCCCTTGTGCTAGAACAGTGTTCTCCGATTGCCTTGCAATATAGGGAGAACTGATGTGAGTTTTGTCGAGATGAGAGATCTCGGGTTTTTCGAGGAGAATGCTCTTCAAAACCCTAGTTTTTCTGCAAATGAAATTGTCTAGGTCAAAAGGAGAGGGAGTCTCTCCTTTTGTTTGGTTCGGCCGAACCGAGTGCATGCATGGGGAAGTGGGCTTCCACTTCCTCTTAATTTTAGCTCGAGGTCCAGTTCGCAAATGCTAAAATGTATATGACGGGTTTATATTATAAATCATTATCGGTTATCGGAAATTAAGGCATCAGCTAATAATACGGGTTAGTTGAATTATTAATTCGTGTCCGACAAAGCAAAGATTGTATAATTATATTCAATATACATTTAATTAAATATAAATCGTTTATATTTAATTTTACGAATTAATCAATTAATTCGCCATAGCCCATGATATTTAATCCGTATTAAATACAATATCTCAACATCACACATTTGACTAATTACTAGTCAAATAACTCGGACTAACTGGTTAGTCAATTTTGGCATCTACATGACAGTATTTTCATACCGTCACATCTCTCGAACGTATCCTATAGGTGTGACTTTTAGGGACCAGTTGATCACCGCCATCTGTATGACAATAACGTCAAACTTATCTAGCAAGCCAACCGTTATTGATAAACGTGGATCAACTGATAATAATACCAAAGTATGCCCTTTGATCCTTTTAGAGGTTTATAAGTCCTTGCACTAACTGTTAAGGACACCAACCCCAACAAGCTCCCACTTGTCCGTACAAGTGCATGTGCAATGACGTTATCCGCACTAACTGGAGGACACAAGCTCCAACAATCTTTTTGTCTTGCCGCCTTCGAATGAGAAGCAAGGGAAAGGGTTTAGGGTTTGATTAGGCGGACCGCTACCGCGGATCCCCCTAATCAAACCCTAAACCCTTTCCCGTCCCGTTTTAGGATACCCGGCCCCTCTAGGGTGTCTTTTTGTCTTGCCGCCTTCGAATGACAAACAAGGGAAAGGGTTTAGGGTTTGATTAGGGGGATCCGCGGTAGCGGTCCGCCTAATCAAACCCTAAACCCTTTCCCGTCCCGTTTTAGGATACCCGGCCCCTCTAGGGTGTCTTGCCGCCTTCAAATGAGAAGCAAGGATCCGGTTAATCCAACTCTAAAATCTTTCTCGTCCCGTTCCCCCCGCCCTTGTTATACTAAAATAAAAAAAAATAAAAAAAGGTTTACTTGGTCCGTCGGGTGTCGTTTTTTTTTAAAAAAAAATAAAAAAATAAAAAAATTATGTTGACGAGGGGGTTGAATCCCCCCGGGTCCATGCATTCTCGCACCAACACATGGAGCATGTAAGCCACCCCTTTCGGGGACTGTAGTGGCCAAGCTTCAAGGTAACTAACTAACTATTTTAGGGTATCATTTCCTTTATTTTTTAACAGTTACATTATAATAGTAACTAACTACCTACAAGAAAAAAGAAACGGAGTAAAAAAAAAAAGTAGTAACCGCTTTTTAGCTCAGTCGTTTTACATTACAAGTATAGACGTTGTCATAGGAGAATTGTTCAACAAATAGTATAATTTTGAAGTTACGCCCAATTTCCTCCGTTATACTAAGGTATTTTCTTTTCAATTTCGTTTCTTCTCTATCATAACTTAATATAATGTTTAATTTGGATCACTTAATTGTTCAATAGCAAGTATAATTTTGATGTTTTGATTTACGATATTTATACTACTTTACTGTTAAAAATTAATTCGGATTAATGTGCTTGAATTATTTTTTCTACCTTTAGAAACACATTCGCATTGTTCTTCCCCAATTTTATATCTCTGAAGTATTCTTTTAACATTTACTTTCTAGTTTCTGTTAATTTTGAATTTTTAATTGAAGGAAATAATATATATTGTTCATACAGCTTTAAATTAATGTGCGTATTGTTTTTAATATAGAAATCTTTCTGAATCATCTAAAAGTACATTATCTTTGTGACTAATGTATATTTCCTAAAATTAGGTAACTGGTGATTATTTCTACATGTCAATTTTATATTTTCAATTGAATGTAATAATATAATACATTTAGTTTAAAATAATATGCCGTTTGTTTTTAATATAGGAACTATTCTGAAATATGTAAAGAACATTATATTTGTTATTAATGTACATTTCGTAAAATTAGGTAAATCGATGATTATCTCTAATTGTGAATTTTTGGGTTTTTAATTGAAG
This sequence comes from Silene latifolia, assembly GCF_048544455.1. Taxonomy (NCBI): domain Eukaryota; kingdom Viridiplantae; phylum Streptophyta; class Magnoliopsida; order Caryophyllales; family Caryophyllaceae; genus Silene; species Silene latifolia. The sequence continues at coordinate 136,239,450 of NC_133538.1, read as the reverse complement.
GTAATAATATAATGGACATTCAGCTTAAATTAATGTGCCGTTTGTTATTAATATAGAAATTGTTCTGAATCATCTAAAAGAACATTATATTTGCGATTAATGTACATTTCCTAAAATTAGGTAACTGATGATTATCTCTAATTGTGAATTTTTGGGTTTTTAATTGAAGGTAATAATATAATGGATATTGACTTAAATTAATGTGCCGTTTGTTATTAATATAGAAATTGTTCTGAATCATCTAAAAGAACATTATATTTTCGATTAATGTACATTTCCTAAAATTAGATAACTGCTGATTATCTCTACTTGTTTCGTAATTTCATTTTATTATTACAACTTATGGAGCGGAAGATAAAAAATCTGAAAAGCGGAGAAAAGTTACTTTTATTTTTCCACCAACTGAAAGTTCCACTGATGGTAAAAATGAGTGTGCTCCATTTACAAGAAAGCGTAAATCACTACTATTAACAAGTAAATCTAAGTCTATAAAATCTTTCGCAAAGAAGATAAATGAAGAAATTGACGATGATCTTGCGGTTAAGAAACAAATTGTTTCGTTAATAAACAAATTATTACTTTGCACGTAAAGAAAGTCCTCAAAAGGGTAAAGTAAGTAATAAGATGGTATTGGGTTCCAAGTGTAAGCAGAAGTTTGATTTCTCTTCGTTTAAAAGTGCATATACGAGAATGTCTCCTACGGGAGTAGTTGAGGTAGTTGAACGTTTGTCATACGAACAGTGGTGCGCTAGAAGAGATTGGATTTAGTGGGCTGTTTTGGTTAAGAGTTCGTTCCATTCCTTTAAAGCTTGGGTCTTGGTTAATTAAGCGGTATAACCCATACCAAAATCAGTATCGATCTTCTTGATGGTGAGAAGTTGTACTTGAAGGTTTCGATGTAAGATCAACATTTGGATTTCCAATAGGCCCTAAAACAGTTGAATTATCCAAAACTCATACTAAATCGAAAGAGTTTCAAGAGTTTTATGGCAAATGGAAGCAACAATTTGGTATAAAAGATGGACAAGTTCCACTCAAAACGCTTGAGAATTGGTTAATAAATCATGATCATGGTGGTGATGAATTCAAGGTTAACTTTGTTGTGTTTGCTGTTTCTTTGCTAATGAGAAACACGCAAAAGCCTTTGGTTAATCATCATGTTTTAAAATCGTTGATGAATGTTGATGAAATCAAATATTACAATTGGTGTTCCTTTTTGTTAAAAAGTTTGCAAGAAAGCAAGATTGAGTGGGTGGAAAAGGAGACTCACTTTGGCGGGCCACTGTTGTTTTTGGAGGTAAAAAGTCCCAAAAAATATATTTGAAGTTCATAAATTAATTTAACATTGGAAGGTACGTTTTCATTCTCTTGTAATTAATTTTTTTTTTTTTTTTTTTTTTGCAGCTTATCTATGTTGATCGCGTTGTTCATGTGGAACGAAAAGTTGAAAGAGATTATTATACGTTGGTAGGTTGGACTAGTAGTTTGTTAACATCGAGAGAGAAGGATGAGATGAAAAGCGGTATGTTTGGAAATGGTAAGTTGGAAGCACCAATGGAGGAGGTGGTTGACAATACAGGTGTCGAATCTGTCTATCAAACAAAGGACTACACGGAGGAGTATATTCTTGATCTTGCTAAATGTATAACTAGTTTAGCTCAGAACATATCATCTGTAAAGGCTAAGTTAGAAAAAGGAGCATCAATAATTAAGGAGAACAGGACTGCTCAGAAGCTCTGTGATCATGCATTTAGTTTACTCAATTTGTCACAGCTCCGCTGATGGTGAAAGTTCTGTTGGTATTAATGTTGCTGATATTCCGGATCTTTTCTCCTCTCTTGAGATTGATGTTAGTAATCATCCTTTGGTTGTTGAAGCTTTGAATAATGTAAACATAACTTTAAAAAATAGTATTCAGGTTGAAAGCATGTCATTGAAGAGGCCGATTTTTTATACATACAAAAAGGTAAATATGTTGATCATATTTTTTGTTATATTATGTTAACTTGGTGCTTAAGTGTATTGTTCTTTAATTTGATACATTTCAACTATTCCAGAAGCCTTGGGCATTGAGAAAAAAAGGTGAATTAGTTGACAATGGGAATGAAGATAACAAGGAAGGGGTGTCAAAAGGAAAGTCAGAAGAAAACAAAGTTGAATCAGTTGAGGTTGAAAATGGGAATGAAGACAACAAGAAAGAGGTGTCAAAAGAGGAGTGTGACAACAACAAAGAGGTGTCAGAAGGGGAGTGTGAAAATGGGAATGTTGACAATAAAAAAGATGATGACAAAAATGTACGAAATGATTCGAAGCATCTTTATGTTGATAGTGACGCGGAGAATGAGGAAGAAGCCAATACGGATAATCTTATAAATACCCTTGTATGTAGCATGTTATCTGAAGATTATAGTGAAGAACCCAAGGCAACCAATCCCAATCCAAGCTTAGATATTAGTACTTGAACTTGATTTACTAAGAGGAGACACGACCCATGTACGAGCCATCTAAGTTTCAAGATTTGTATTGCGACTACGTCTACTACACCAAGGAAAAGGCACTTGTTCTTGCTAGGTATATTTTATTCTACTCATTATGTTCCTTTTATTTAATCATTTTGTACATTTCGTTTGGGTATTATGTGCATTATTAATAAAGATAATGTACATATGTGTAATTAACTGACTTGTTTTGTGTAACGTCTGAACCAGTGAGAAGCTCTTTGAGTTTAAGAATGTCGTGGGTACCCGATATCTTTTTGCATCTCTAAAACCACCTCGGTATATAGCAGATCTTTGTGGTTGATTGTTGGTCACTTACTTGAATTTCAATGAACTTGAAAGAAAATCTTGACACCACGTCGATTCTTTGCTTCAACCCTCGTATTTGTATGTAAAATTTTATTTCATTCTATATTACAATAATTTTATGTTATACAAGTGTATATTAATAGAACAATATTATGTTACGTGTGTGCACAAGCATTTCAAGGGCAAAGGAAAGAATTCAAATTTGAAAGAGAATTGGAAGTATTCAAGAGGCATTTTAGAAATGAGTTAAATCATCTTTGTATTATTGATGTGACAAAAGTTGATATGGTTAGCTCAAACAATATATATAGTCAATACATAGTGTTTTCTGCTGCTAATTTTATGTCATTGTATCTTCTAATCATTTCTTATATAAAACAGTTTTTTTCCCAATAATATCCGACAAGCATTTTTACCTGCTCGTATTCAATATGGAGAAGAACAAGTTTGTCATTCTTGATAATCAACAACATGATGAAACCCCAAAACTCGTTATGGAAACAAACCTTGGAATATGGTAATTGTTCATTTGCCTTTCATTGGTTATTTTTTCTTTTACAATGTCATATTTTTTGCATGGTCTCTCTATATAGTTTGATCTGAATTTTTCCATGCAGCGTAATGCTTTGGCAGAATATTTCAATGACATTGGTGATTTGAAGGAAAGAGTAAGAGCAATGGAGCTCTTTGTATTGAAAATGCCTTGGAGAAACCATCAAAATGTTGTTGATTGTGGTATTTACACAATGAAACACATGGAAACGTACAAGGGGGTCGATGTTGGACTTGTGGGTTGACAAAAAACAACGTAAGTTTCTAAACAATTTATATCCAATAATTGTAAATGTACTTTTGGTTTAATTAAATGATCTTTCTTAAAGTATTAAAAGCACATTCTTGTTTACAAGTTACCTATCTTAAAGATATTTTAACTTTTGTAGATGGATGGACTTCGAATATTGAGAATCAAATATCTTTGCACTTTGGTTTCATCCAAGTGCAACATTGTTTGTGATGACGTTTTAACAAAGGTGAAGCAGTATCAAGAGAAGCCCTTCCCAAAGAAACTGGATTCGTCTGATGAAGAATTATATGAGGGTGATGAGACTGTTGGGGATGAGAAGATAGAAGATGAGGTAGTTGGAAAGAAAGAGAATAGTACCGATGATATTGGTGTCCCTGACAACAATGAGACTGTTATGGTTAAGAAGAGAAGAATGGAGGTAGGTTGTACAGAAGGGAATATTATACCAGATGGCTATGATGCTTCTGAGAAGAATGAGAACATGATAGATGTGAGTAATACAAACGACAAGAGTATAAATGAGCATAATCTGGTTGACAGTGGTGACACTACCAAGGGCGAAGTCATCAACAATGAAAATGTTCATGAACATGAAAGTAGTCAACCGAGTCTCACGAGCATCCTTGCAAATCGTAATTTACTAAGCACGGATACATGCATTATTACTCCTCTTCTTGAGTTTCAGTTGCATTGCTTTGATTATGTGTCGTATAGTAGAGGAAAACATACCGATTTAGCCAGGTATATATATATATATCTCTACTAATGTACAATATTTAAATTTAAAATGTTACGTATCTGTTTTGAGTTAACACTGGTAGTCCTGAACCAGGGAACTTCTTGTGCATGTGGGTGAAATTTCTCTTCGGCGTATTGAAATGGCAACGCTACGACAATCTAAATATTTAACGAGTGATGTGATCGATTGTTGGGCAAAACTTTTGAATGCCAAGGAATCTAGAAGAAACTCTTCCGAGCCTTATCGATTTTTTTTCACCACAGCTGTGTGTGTAAGTCAAATATTTATATAAACTTATTTCAACAAGTAAATTTTGTAATGTTTTTCCCTTGATTAACATCAAAAACTTTACTTGTCTTGCATCTGAATGATGCTTCATGGAGAAGTGGACACTGTTGACAATTTTTTTGTGATTAACGATATAATGAAAGAAGAGTTTACCCAATTCTCGGTTAACCCGGATAGAATTGATTTGGTTAGCATTGACAATATACACTCTTTCTGCATGTTATATTTAATTTGCTTGTTGCCTAATTAAATCTTTTAAAATCTACGATTCTTCTTCCCGATTATATATAAAAGGCATTACAATTTACTAGTCATTGACATCAACAAGTATAAGTTCATCATCATTGATAATGTGTATCGTGACGGAAAACCAGAAGAATTTTTCCACAATAGACCACTGTCTTTTGTAAGATTCTATGCTCTCTTTTGCTTAACAAAGACTACATCTTTGTTCTTATTCATTATTGTGAATGTACAATGACTTTACATAGAGTGTACCTTCCCAAAAATTTTGTGTCTGTCTTAATTTTCTAATTTTTGTGATATTGTACCTCATAATTATTAGTGTCCTAATGTTTTTCTCGCACCCCTTCTCCGCCGACGTAATGTTCTAGCGAGAATACTTGAAAGACATCGGTGTTTCAAAGGTAAAAGTTGATCGCATTAGAAAACCTGCACCTATTCTTGCAAAGATGAAGTGGAGAAACAACACTAACAAGACTGATTGTGGTGTTTACGTTATGAGACATATGGAGACATTTAAGGGTAATCTAAATTGGACTGTGGGCTTAAAAAGGCGATGTGAGTTTGAAGTAATATAATTATTTTTAATACGTAATTCAAGACACATTTGTACATGTTCTAATCCCTTGTTTTCTTTATTTTGCTAGGATGCTCCCCTACCGATTCTGCGGAAGAAATACATTTCATATATGATTTCAACGAGAAGGCAATGTATGTTTTGATCTTTGTACTAAAGAAGGCAATGGATTTCCGTTCAAACCCACTGCCATGGGAAGAATATGATGATGAAGATGAGGAAGATGCTGAATTGAAGCCGTAAAAACTTTTTTTAGTTTCGTTTGTGACGTGTGTGAGTAATGTAACATATATTGAGGAAGCTGCGAGTCGTACAACCTGAAGTTTGAAAAAATTTTAATTCAAGAGAGTGTTATATTCCGGAAACAAATTTCAATAAAGTTTATTATGTTCTTGTTGAACAACAATAATGTTTATTGTGCAAAACGTCTTAAAATTATTGTACTGGGAAAACAATTCCAATCAAGTTGATGTTGTCCTGTGAACAACAATAATGAACCTTTAATACAAATGTAATATACTTTGGCTATAAGAGTAATGTACTTTGGCTATAAGAGTAATGTACATACAAGCCTTTAAGAATGTTCCTTGCAGAACAACAATAATGATGCTTTAATAAAAATGTAATATACTTTCCCTATAAGAGTAATGTACTTTGGCTATAAGAGTAATGTACATACAAGCATTTAAGAATGTTCCTTGCAGAACAACAATAATGATGCTTTAATAAAAATGAAATATACTTTCCCTATAAGAGTAATGTACTTTGGCGGTATAATCGAATTGTGCATACAAGCCTTTAAGAATGTTCTCGTAGTGTATATTATGGATGTCTATCCTTGAATCAAAAATTTGCACCTTCCACTTCGTTATCAGATTCATCTTCTTCATCGTCGTCCTCCACATCATCAGATTCATCTCCTTCATCGTCGTCATCTTCATGGTAGTATTTGGTGAATATGCATCAAAATGTAGATTAAATATCAGATTTTATAAGGAGAAAATGGCCAAAATGAACAACTAAATTGATAATAGATTTAATGTTAATCAAATATACATTCTTTGAAATTTTCATCTGTGCCTTTAGAACAACCATAATGTTCATTGCACAAAGAGCTTATGTGCCTCCATATAAGATTGAAGATTTTGGAAGGTAAATACTATCCGCTATGCTTGTATAATTTAATAATTATTTAACATTAATGTAATATGCTTTAACAAGAAACCAAATTATAGATACATCTGTCGGATGGTTTGTTTCTTTGCAAGTTCTAGAGTTGTGTCCTTGGCGGCCACATGTTTTGCAGTACCTCTTCTCTTTTCCTCTCTTCTTTAGGGCTTTTAACATTTGTGATTCAATTCTCTTGCCCTTGGTCCTACCCTTGTTTTTAGATTTTTTAGGAACATGAATCACCAACTTCTCAGGTATTTTGCAGCCCACATACTTTTCTATTTCTTTCATCTTGTCTTTCTTCTTTGCTTTGGTACACTTCTCATTACTAATCATATCCAATCTAATATCTCTCGGTTTTTCAATCAAAAGCTTCATGTCGTTATCATCACACTCGGCTACGGCGACACAAGAATAAACCTCTTGCCACGACTCGATACTCAAACTTTTCCTCGAGAAAACTTTTGAGAGACATCTATCGATTTGCCATCTTTGTCAAAGACAGGCTTACTCATTGCGGCTTTTGTCCATCTTTGCGTTATGTCTTGTTACAGTATTTTACGAAAATCTTTGTTGTGTAGAATCCCAAAGCGGTGCACACACAACAAGCCCGTTCTCTGAAACATAGAACAAGAACAAGTAATCTCCATGTTATCTGGTGAATATGCTACGTTCCATGACTTATTTGGCATCTGCAAGTCTATTAGAATATATATTTTTGTCTCATCAATCTTCTCCACATCTTTAAAACGGCAATCGACAAAGCTGCAACCAATGCATTTTGGAAGTCTTTGAAAATGTTGTGCGAGTACATTTTAGAAGCATGGACTTCAAGGTTTGACTTTGTTTTCCGTGGGATTTAAGAGTGTTTGTTGTCACTGTTCAATTTGGATTGCTTGTGTCTTTGTGCTTCCAAGGCACTCTCATAGCACACCCAAAACTCAACAAGGGTCAAATGAGGTGTGAGGAACCTGTCAAAGAAACTGTTTTCACTCTCGGACCTAGAAGTAACCCTCATCAAGCCGGACATTGAAACATCTTTAAAGTAGGCGGGGATCCACTTGTTCCCGAGATTATACAAATCGAAAACCACTCGTGTTCTACAAGTTGATAATCAGTCATTATCTTTCCCCATTGTTCTTGAATTCATCAGGCTCAAGTTGGTTGTTCCAAACACACCTATTGAGCCTGGTCTTAAAATCCTCATCTTGAAACAGTTGATAACTGACTTTCTCTCTTAGTTTCTTCATTATGTGCCACATGCACGATCGTGTGTTGACTCCTTAAACACTTCCGGGACCACCGACTTCATTGATTTGTCCTGATCGGTAATTATAATTCTCGGTTGGCACCCACCCATTGCTTCAAAAATGTCTTGAACAACCATGTATAACACTCAATACTTTCATCACCTAACAACGCAGCTCCAAACGTTATGCACCTTTTGTGGTGATCAACTCCTGTGAAAGGGACAAACACCATATCGTACTTGTTTGTTCTATATGTAGCATCTAACGATAAAACCTCACCGAACAGCATGTAGTTCTTTATGCGGATCGGATCTGCCCAAAACACTCCGACCCAGGCACTTGTTTTCATCTACTATAAAATCAAAGTAAAATGAAGTGCATGTGTCTTTTCTTCCTATAAGATTTTCAACAAACATTTGTGCATCAAAATTACCAATGTAGGTTTTTATGTCCCTGACAAAGTTTTTGAAATCAACCTCAGTAGCCCCAATGTTGTTGTAACCTCCACACAACTCCTTCCAACCTCTATAGGCTTTCACACCACCTAGTTTTAGCACCTTTACCTTTGTGACAAATTGTTTCCGTACCTCTGTCATTTTTCGGTTTCCTTTCAAGAATATTGTAGATTCAGGCGAAGCAAGTGGATGGTTATGCGCTTCATCGAATCTAGTAACAATATAAGTTCCATTTTCTTGGTATTTAAACTGCACTAATGCACGACGTCAATTCTTGTAATCGGCCTCACACGGCTTATATACATCACACAGTTACGCATCATTCTCGCGATATCGGTATCGATGCTCGATCCTCTTCCTTTTCCTACTTTCCTTTACACCTTGCCTATTGCAGACAACATTCCTTAATGCAAAACTGTTTGGTAACTCATTGCCTTTAATCCTTTTTGTTGTTGCAAGCCTTGGCGTAAACCCACAGATTGTACAATATTCTTTGTAGAATAACTCTGTTGATTCTAGCGTTTCAAATACTTGTCCTACTTTAGGTTTTTTCCTCTGGACGAATGGAATGTCTTGGAGTGCATTTAATGTTTCAATTCTTGTCCTTGGTGTTTTAAAGTTGTTATTTGTAGAAGAAGACGTAGTTGCATCACTTGTACTCATTGTGCGGTTCAACGGTAGTTAAGTAAGTAAGTATATTGAATATTATTGCGTCAATAATGCAGTAATCCAATTCTAATATGCAATAATCCAATTCTAATATGCTCATTGTCCATTATCATGCACAGTAAAGGAACATTTATTTTAATGATAATGTTCATAGGAAATATTGTTGTCCATTTTGATATAGCATATATATAATGTATTGAATGCTAATGACATTAAACAAAGAAATAGTCATAATATTATTTAATTAATATTAGAAAATATTTACAAAAGCCATTTCAGGCTTTCAAAATGGTAAAGCCTACTAAGGCTTATACTGAAAAAAAAAACACAAGATAATACCTAATAACAATAAACAGAAGATAACACAACATATTTCTAAACTAATCTAACGATCGGAGTCATAATAATTCTCATCCCCAGATTTGTTCCTCAATTTCATATTCTTCTTCTCTTTCCTTTAAAAATCGTCGTTCTTGTCTTTTGTGATGTCTAATTATTTCTGCACGATTAGTCATAGTCGTGCACATGCGAAATCTCTCAAGCATCCGATTATTCTTTGTGATAGTTATCACACCATTTTCATTTCCGTGAACCGCGCCTTGGTAATAATCCCTCTCCTTTACCTGCAGGGTCGTTCCCTATAAGGAACCACTTTGACCAGCCCTTGCACACCATGGCCATGTTTTTCTTTTCTTCCCTCCCAAGTCGCTCAAACAAAATCTCGAGCAAATCCCGAGTAGTAAGCAATTGATGTAAAGGGCGACCGGGAGATGGTACATCCATCTCCACGAGAATGTCATCTCCATCAAACCAGTTTGAAGAAAACTGGCTTACTTTCCATTCCCTATAATGGGCCATGAAATTTTGTTTGTAAGCATCATTCTTGTAGGGAACTATCGGGCATTTTGAGTAGTCCATTGTTTTTTTTTTTTTTTTAAGAAAATTAAGTACTTTTCTGAAGAGATTAAAAGTTTTGGTTATTGGAAAAGGTAGGATGAAAAACTAGTTGTATACTCTTGGGTTTATATAGTGGATTAATTGATTAAAAGAGATTAAATTACGTGAGCAGTTGTGTCTTTTCAACTGACACAAACATAATCATGGTAATTAATAAATTGGGTGAAGTTATCTATGTTAGTTTAATCTATTGCATAAAACAGTATATGGACATTATGAAAATACGTAATGGACATTTGAATTAAACTCGAATTCACATTTTTTCCAAATAATGTTTCATGTTCTTTTTTAAATAATTTAATGTACCTTTTAATATTATATAATGTACATTTTCCAAACAGTGCTTAATAATATTTTAGTTGTACCTAATTATCAGAAAATGCAAATTACGAATATATATAGTTGACAATTTATTTTATGGAACATGTTTTTTTATAATTAATATAATGTACATTTAGAAGTAATATTCAAATTAATGTGAATAATTGCGTCTTTTCACCACATAAGCAAGTTATTTCGTACAAATAAAGGTTCATATATAATGTATTCCTTCGAATGTCCATTATCATGCCTTTAAAGGAACATTTATTTTCTTTGCTAATGTTCATAGGAAATATTGTTGTCCATTTTGATAGAGCATATATAAAATGTATTGAATTCTAATGACAGTAAACAAACAAATAGACACAATACTATTTCATTAATATTAGTAAAATATTTACAAAAGCCATTTAAGGCTTTCAAAATGATAAAGCCTACTAAGGCTTATCTTGAAAAAGAAAAAAAAACACAAGATAATACAAAATAACAATAAAATAGAAAACTAACTTAATATATTTCTAAACCAATTTCATATTCTTCTCTTTGGTTTCTAAATTGTCGTGCTTGTTGTTTATGATGTCTAATTATTTACGCACGACTAGATAGAGTCCCAAAGCGCGAGAATCTTTCTAGGAGCCGCTGATCCTTTGTGACAGTGATTATACCATTTTGCTGTTCCCGAGCCGCCCCTCGATAATAATCCCTTTCCTTTACCTCTGACTCCGTTCCTATAAGGAACCACTTCGACCAGCCCTTGCACACCATTGCCATGTTTTTCTTTTCCTCCCTCCCAAGTCGCTCAAACAAAATTTCGAGCAAAGGCCGAGTAGTAAGGAAATAATGTAAAGGACTCTTGAGATGGTACATCCATCTCCACAGAATGTCATCTCCATCAAACCAGTTTGAAGAAAAACGGCTTACTTTCCAATCCCTATAATGGTTCATGAAATTTTCTTTGTGAGCATCATTCTTGTAGGCAAATATCGTGCATTTTGAGTAGTCCATTGTTTTTTTTTTAAGAAAATTAAATACTTTTCTGAAGAGATTAAAAGTTTTGGTTATTGGAAAAGGTTTTAGAAATGAAGGTAAGATGGAAAAGTAATTGTGTACTCGTTGGTTTATATAATGGATTAATTCAGTATAAGAGATTAAATTTGGTGAACAGTTGTGTCTTTTCAACTGCCACAAACATAATCATGGTAATTAATAAATTGGGAGAAGTTATCTATGTTAGTTAAATGTCTCGCATAAAAAACAAAATATATTCACACTATAAATATACGTAATGGACATTTGAATTAAACTGAAAGCACATTTATTTTCCAAATAATGTTCCATGTTCTTTTTTAAATAATTTAATGTACCTTTTAATATTATATAATGTACATTTTCCAAACGAGTTAATGATATTTTAGTTGCACCTAATTATCAAAAAATGCAAATTATGAATATACTATAGATAGTGGACAATTTATTTGATGGAACATGTTTTTTTATAATTAATATAATGTACATTTAGAATTAATATTGAAATTAAGGTGAATAGTTGTGTCTTTTCACCACTTAAGCAAAACTTACAATCCGTCATTTGACATATTGAACAGTTGCAAGACCACTTGCAAAACGTAATTATCACATGCACATACTTATTATATATAATGCACATTTTACTAAGACTGATTGGACATTTCCTTATGAAACGTGTACAGACAACACAACCAACACAAAGACATTATTTTTACATGCAAAATTACTTTTCGCCACTTCAAATTGCACACTTTTCCTTTCTCATTATTTTTAGTACATTGTTTCTCACCACAAAGTACATTTGCGTTTATCATCCTTCTAAAACCAAACAAACAAACTATAAACCCTAATTTAACACTTTTCATTATAAAATTAATGTTTTTGTGGTTCTGTACATTACATCTAGTTAATTAAATTTAATCAAATCCGAAATTAAGTTGAATTTAATCAAATTCAACTTTAACATCGATTCGAAAAGCGAATTAAATAATATTGAATGAACATACCTCAATATTGATCAGAGAAAACAATAATTCCAGATGAATGACCAAATCAATTCCGATTTTTGTTACAAAGTTTTGATCTTGAAATAACTGAATAGCCGATGAATGCAAAAGTTTGAACAAATTGACTACGATTTGCGCTTGAACACAAAGATTGATGATGAATAAACGATTTTAGATCACTAAATTTGATATCGAAAGACAAAAATTTACAAATTAAGGAAGGATTAATGGTGAAATCGATTGATTTTGTTTCGTGTGGTTTGATTTTGTTACGTAGGCTTGATATTGCTGACATGTACACTCTTATTTTTTGTTTTTCGTGAAATTTTAACACCAGCGCGCTTTAATCTCAGCCGTGAGTCTTATTTGATGGACGGTTGAGAGTTGTTCTCACGGTTCTCACGATAAGCCCCGTTCTCACCGGAACTCTACCCTAATAATAATAATAATAATAATAATAATAATAATAATAATAATAATAATAATAATAATAATAATAATAATAATAATAATAATAATAATAATAATAATAATAATAATAATAATAATAATAATAATAATAATAATAATAATAATAATAATAATAATAATAATAATAATAATAATAATAATAATAATAATAATAATAATAATAATAATAATAATAATAATAAATAAATAAATAAATAAATAAATAAATAAATAAATAAATAAATAAATAAATAAATAAAACCCTAATGACAGGCGACTCTCAGGCGAAAAAAAGCTTGCTTGCAACCATTAATTAGGGCTCTTTAATTCGTTATTATGGCACGAAATTCAGCAAAGAAAACACGTAGTAATCAAAGATCAGCATCTAAACGTACCATATCTGCAAAGAAGCCAAGCCATGGCCATAATAATGGAAAAAAGAGAGGACCAGAGGAGGAGGAGGTTTTACGTACTAAGCCTATGCATGAGGTATATCCTGTGACTCGTTTATCCTTTGATGATGAAGATGATCCAGTCCCAACCACAACATGGGTTACTCAACGTGGCAAGAAGACTGAGGCAAAAAAGGATGATAGGGTTCCTGTGACTGAAGAGAGCCCTATTGTGGAGACTGCTAGTGAGGAGATGTTAGAATTTACACCTGAGGATGTAAAAGAGGAGGTGGAGTACTGGAATCAGGCAGTATACTGTTTTGTTCTTGGGGCTAATCCTCCATGGGAAGTGTTGAATGGATTTATCCATCGTATCTGGAACAAGTATGGCATTGATAAGGTTTCCTTTCTTCCTAATGGAGTTTTTTTGGTCAAATTTAAGGAAATGAAAGATAGAGAAGCTATACTCACGGCTGGTTATCATATGTTTGATAACAAGCCACTCATTGTCAAGCCTTGGCAGGTTGATGTGGACCTCTTAAAGGAGGATGTCAAAGTGGTTCCTGCTTGGATAAGATTACATGGTCTGCCACTAAAATTTTGGGGCAAATGTCTCCCATCCATTGCTGGACTAGTTGGAAAGTATATCAGAAAGGATGTAGCAACAGAGGACAAAACGAGGCTAGGGTTTGCTAGAACCATGGTGGAACTAACAGTGGGACAAAAGTACCCAAACTCTGTTAAATTTAAGGATGAGTAGGGCAAAATAATTGTGATAAATGTGGAGTATGAATGGAAGCCGACTATTTGCACTAAGTGTAAGGCCGGGCATGGGACATGAGGAGAAGAATTGTAGGAAGGTGAGTCAGAAGGCAAAGCCTGTCGCAAGGGTTTGGAAACCTATTCCAAAACCTGTAATTGACTATCCTGTGTTGACTGTAGCTATTGGAACTCCTGGGAAACGAATGGCTACTCCCACAAAGAGATCACCTGCTCAGGAGAACCTGATATCTCAGAATGCCAAAGTTAACCCAATTCAAGAGAATTTGAACTATCAGGATGGCACAAGTAATGCCACTGATCAAAACTCTCAGCAAGTGATGGTAGTTGATATTGGTAACCCTCCCCTCCAAAATAATAATAATGAATAACATTGGCTTTTGGAATGTCCGAGGCTTCAATAATGTAAATAAGCAACATATAGTTAAGAATTTTATTAATAAGCAGAATATTGGTTTATTTGGATTGTTAGAAACAAAAATAAATGCTGGAAATGTGAGTAATATTTCTCATAATTTGTTTGATGGCTGGTGTGTTACCACTACAACAAATCCCTTGCGTTCTCGACGCTTTTTTAGGCTTTTCTCGACGTTTAAAAGCGTCGGCAATTTTTTTCCCAACGCTTTTAAAAGCGTGGTTTTTTGGGCTGTTAGGAATTTATGACGCTTTTTAGTGTCAGCCATGTCGACGCTTTTTTGTGTCACGAGCATCGACGCTTTTTAGCATCAGGGTTTCTCTACACTTTTTTGCGTAGAAATTCAGATATTTCTCGACGCTTTTTCCTGCCACTAGGAAAATTCACTACGACTACTATTTTCATCACTACGTACTACGATTGAATTAAAGATTGTATAGACAACATTAATTTGACTAGTAGTATATATACAAAACAAAATTTTATACCATAAAATTACATTATCAAATAATTAAAAATGCAAGCATACAAAATTCTAATTAAAGAAGTATTGTAATTATTTCATACGAACAATACATATTAGAAAAAATATCGTTATTACTGTTTTCACACAAAAAATAATAAAATGCGCCCAAAATATTAGATTCAAGCCAAGGTACGACTAATCTACTCCCAAAAGTGAACTCGAGATTTGCTCCTTTCATCTCATGTAACGCTGCCATTTGTTTAGTTTGATATCTACATGATATGCAAGGAACCAAATATCATTAAGTAGTAAAGCAAGTGATACCAATAACTAAAAGCTGAAATCACAATATTGCTTAAGAAACCATAAAAGTATAACTATAAGTATACTCCCTATCCTTCCCAAACTAACAAAAATACATCAATATATGCAAACAAAACCGGTTTTCCACAGCAAACATCATTAACAATACATTGAAGATACATTACGGCTTTGAACCATCTCTTTAAGTGCAAGTAATGGGACTATGACTATTCTGAACTGGTAAAGCTCAAACTTAATTGAATCAAGTCACTTTATACCAAACTAAATTCTACAACCGCATTACTTCACCGCCCCACACTACCACTGAACCATAAACTATCAGTGCCACCACTTTAACCTCCTCAATTTACCTAACACATTATACCACCTCTTGCAAACCAATAAAAGTAACACATGCTGAAAAATCAAAACTTTTGATTTTCAATAGTCAGAACCAATGGCTTAAAATATTCTAGTCCAACTACTAACACATCACACATGCCATAGCCAATTATGTATTGAATACATACAATTGGGTTTCAAGAGAGCTTAGTTAAGTTCCACTTCATGTACACCTAAATTTTCAACGCTATTAGATACTTAGCTTAGAAGCCCTCCTTAAAATAATTTAGCAGCCTCAACCTTATTAATGGATGTATTTTTGACCCTAGATGGCATAAAAAGGCAGCCAATTTGTAGATTTTGTGGGTGAAATTTTGAAAAGGGATGTTTATAGGGATTTGCACTTTGGGCTTGGTAGGATTTGTCGTAAGTTCAGATTGAATATAAGCATCAGCATCCAACTGCACACATAAAAAAACGCTTAGTATGTGACAATTTACAAAAAAAATTAGAGTACGACAAACATTTTTTTTATATATGTGTACCACAAATTCTTCCGTCACTGTATCTTTCACATAAGACCCATATTTTATCTTATGAGTTTGCTTGAAAACCTCCAATTCAGTTGGTTCTCTTTTGTTCTTTTCTTCCTGTTAATCATCACCACAACATCACCACATAAGTATTAAGCTTCTACCTAAGCTTATATTAAATTCTAACCCATTAAGAATAAATGCAAAGATAGTGTTATAATCATCGATAAAGGATAGAATATTTACCAACTCTGCCCGTATATTAGCATAGCTTGTTGACCCAGTGGTGTGAACATGATTTTGTGATGCACGTGCCTCTTTTCCGCATTCGGCATATTTCTGTATTAAATAAAATAGACATTATTTCAATGCATATGAATGGTGCTAAATTAAACGAGTAGTAGTCATTGTGAGTAGATGCATTCTATGTCAACAGGCTGGAGAAACTTGCCAACATCCGATCTTTTTCGCTGAATGATGTGTTACGCATGATGTGTTATTTAAGCAGCATAATTAAACTTAAAGTGGCACTGACATAAGAAAACTAGTGCATATAATGAAGTCAAATATTTAATCTTTGGGCAAATACCTTTCCCTTATCGGAATACCAATAATCCACTAAATGATACCAACTATCACGAGGGATCCCTTCTGGTACAGATTGATAGATTTCTTCTCTAATTTTTGTCTTGGGTTTAAAAAAAGTCTTCTTCAAGTCATGTCTATATTATCTCACACTGTTGCCTACACGCTTCAGAATACCTTTGTCATAGCCATCACCATCGGGAATAACAAAATGCTCCTAGAAAAAAAAGTGAATGAAAACTCAGTGTAAATAAAATAACTCCTAACTTTATTTAATTCCAGTCAAGCTATATGGGTTCATACTTGTACATATCACATAAAATTCTCATACATGCTTATTTGAATTTTTATTACTTAACTTAGAGTATTAGGGCAACAAGTGGGTACAAATAAGAGTCCTTGTCATCAAGTTATCAACAACATACCCGAATACACTTAACCATATCAACTTTGAACTTCTGAGGCACATGGTGCCAATTTGTATCTCCAATTGGACAAAATGCTTCCTTCCGAGCCATATCACCAATGAATCTAACGGGGATGTGTCCTCCCTTTTTGAGTGGATGATGAAATTCATTAAAAGTTACACAGTACCTGAAGCCTTTAGCATACCATACATCATGCGGTTTAATTTGATCATTGACCTTTTTGATATTTCCTTCTCTATCTGTCGAAACCCATATTAAATAAAGAAGCAGGATCACATATTAAATAATGAAGCAAGATGCAGTATAAGGATTCTAACTAAGCAAAATTAGTGTGCAAATTTCTAACAGCTTGTGGACTGGGTCCTCTGGTGACTACTCTGTCTTACAGGGATATAACTGGTTCAACAGAGATGCAGGCTGAAGTTATCTACATCTAAATATCAGCTTCCAGATATCTTGACAGGGATGCAGACATGCAAACAAGCTAGATTGTTGGTTTGTTTGCTCTTATGTGTATGGTTGTAATGGTTGTATTTGTCATAGGTTGATGAACTGAACGTAACCCAAATAAATGTAAAGGGAGCAAAAATGATAAAAATTGTTTATAAAACAAAAAAAATGAAGTCATAAAACATCAAGTATAATGAAAAACTTACCCATAATTAGAACCTCCTAACTTTCGTCAAATTCAACATTATCAGGCCAATCGTGTACCACACTACGACGTCTCGGTTTGAAAGTTTTTAAACTAGTTTGATTATTATCTTGATGGTTCAAAATTTCTTCTTGAGGCTCAACCGATGACTTCTCAACAGTATTAGACCCAATGTTAGTTGTGCCAAAAATTTCGGATCGTGGTGGACGACAAGTGGGTTGAGAAAGTGACAATGGAGGCTTTACACTACTAGTGGACTTCAGAGTGAACACTTGGGATGAGTTAGTAGAAGAACTTTTCCAAAAGACATTAGATGGTTTAACTCCTACTTGTGCTTGTTCTCCCACTTTTTGATATGCACCAGGTTGTTTGGCAGGAAATTCTCGGGCTTTTCTATTAGCAGGTTCAAGCAAATTTGGTGTGGCGTGGGTGTTTGAATGCAGGTGGTTAGTAGTAGAATTTTTCCATAACGACCCAGGTGGTTTAACTCATCCTACTTGTGCTTGTTCTCCCACTTTTTGATATGCATCAGGTTGTTTGGCAGGAAATTCTTGGGCTTTTCTATTAGCAGGTTCAAGCAAATTTGGTGTGGCGTGGGTGTTTGAATGCAGGTGGTTAGTAGTATAATTTTTCCATAACGACCCAGGTGGTTTAACTCCTCCTACTTGTGCTTGTTGCCCCATTTTTTGAGATGCACCCAGTTGTTTGGCAGAGAGTTCTCGAGCTTTTCTAGCAGCAAGATCATAAGAATTTCTTGAGGCATGAGTCTTTTAAAGTAAGGGGTTTGTAGAAAAGGATCCGTCAGGTTTCTGAGTAAAGTTTTTGCACAATGAACCAGCTGGTTTAACTCCTAATTGTGCTTGTTCGCTCGTTTTCTGAGAAGCATCAATTTGCTTGGCAGAAGGTTCTCGGACTTTTCTAGCAGCAAGATCATGAGAATTTACGATGGCGGGGGTCTTTGAAAGAAAGGGGTTTGTAGTATAAGATTGGTTTCATAGTAGGATTTTTCCACAACGACTCATGTGGTTTAATAACTCCTACTTGTGCTTGTTCCCCCGTTTTTTGAGATGCATCAAGTTGTAAGGGGTTTGTAGTAAAAGATGGGTTAGGATATTTGGCTGCATGTTGTTGAAAAGTGTGGGAGATTTGGATTCTTGAACCTGGGCCATTTTGACGTTTTTCAAACGTCGGTTTGGCATGTGTCTTTGAAAAGGGAGCCTTTGCAGCATTAGGCTCATTAGTGTTTGCATTAAGACAACAATCTTTTAATGATGGCTGCTGTTGCGTTGCCTTAACAACTGCAGGTACTTATTGATTTCTGAGGGCAAAATGGCCCCCATCTGTCGTCTATATCACCTGATCGCGTAGAAGGAGATGATGATGTTGTCACAGGAGGCACATCAGTGGCATTAGCTGGCACAACAGCTTCCGTCATTTGAGCCCTGGTTCTTTTGCTCCGGTAACTCATCCTTGAAACCCTAAAATAAACACTAAAGCCATTAGTTCCATAGAATAGTAAAGGAAAAGAACATATAATAATTAGGGCTGAGCAAAACCGGATATCCGATCCGGATTTTAAAACCGGATCGGATATCCGATTTTAAAATTCTGAATTTTGAAGATCCAGATCCGATCCGAATAATGTGGTTATCCAGAAATCCGGTATCCGAAAATTCGGATATCCAGATTTCAAAATCCGGATCCGATCCGGTTTTAATGCATAATAAAATCAGGAAGAAAAAAGTGGAGGATAAGTTGTTTACAAAAAAAATTCAGACTTCCAATTAATCTACTCCCATCAAATTTACATCATCAGACACCAAATCTGAAAATATAAATATACAATTGATAGTTGAAAACTAACTCTTTTTAGTTATTAAATTAAAAAAACCACACATAAGGGCGGATCTTTAGTCTGACAATGATACATCAACGGAGCTCTGATCGTATATAAACAATTTATTGTAATATTTGAATTCAAGAAGAGACATAAGATGGAGAAAATCTTTGAAAAGAGGAAACCTTATAAGGAAAACAAGAAGAAATTGTATCAAAAAGAGGAAAACGGTGACTGAATGGAGGAGTAGGGTTAAGAAAACAAGAAAGGATTACTATGATTTAGAATATATACCTAGAGTTAGTAGGGCCAATAATAGGTCATACGTTTGGGCCTTATTATTGTTGTCACTTGTAAGGTCTATTATGAAAGTTAGACAATTTTTTTTAAGTTTAAAAATTCGGATCGGATTCGGATATCCGATTTTAAGAAAATCACAATCCACATCCGATCCAATTTATTCGGAAAAAACCGGATCGGATATCCAATTTAAATGGTATCCATATATTCGGATTGTTTTTTTCAGATTTCGGATCGGATTCGGAAAAAAATTCGGATCGGATTATTTTTGCTCAGCCCTAATAATAATATAGTAAAGGGATAGAGTTGTTCACAACATTTGCAGAACCAAAAAAAAACATTATTTAGATATCAAAACTCAAAAGTATAATTGTATACAAAAACTGAGTAGTTCTACAGAATCTCGCCAGTGTCAATAAGATCCCTAGGTTTTGTACTAATTACATAAGACCATCCTTTTTGCATCTCATCTTCGACATAAAAAACTTGTTTTGCTTGACACGAGAAAATAAAAGGATCATCGGCCAAATTTCGACCTGTGTGCATTAACTTAGAAAAGTTGACACACACACTCCCATCTTCAAACTTCTTAACACCTCTGTGTATGTCAACCCAAGCACAATTGAACATGACAATTTTGCATTGGCCAAAATAATCTAGCTCATAAATATCCTTTGGTTTTCCATAATATGTTTCACCATCAGCTTCAACCACAACTCCAGAATTTTGAGTTCTTCGCTTTTGCTCACGATCAACTGTTTGGAATTTATATCCATTAATCATAAATCCTGTCATCCTTTTAGCATGATTATTTAAACCACCTGCCAAAACTTTCCTAAGTTGTCCTTCAGGGGTACTTGTATCTAGGTTTTGCACCTATGACAACAAACAATTGTATCAATATGAGTCATATTAAACTCGTTTGAGTGTTAAACAAAGGGGTGGACCTGTGTTTGCAACCATTCTGCAAATTCGTTGATAATCCACTCGTTTGCATTACTTTGGGTAATACTCAGATACATCTCTCGCCGCTTGTGATTAAGAAATGCGCTTTACAAGATTAGGAAAAAAATCATTACCAGATTATATAAAGGATTATAAGAATGACTGATAAGTTACAGAAATTTGAACAGTCCCTTATACTTACACAAGAACCTCTTTCATCTCATCGGAATGAAGCAATATGTAGCGATGAGCTTGTTTTAAACTTCTGTCATCTAGGCGTACTTTTTGTATCATACCAATAACTCTACCACCAGAGCGATATAAATAATCACTCATGTCTTGACTACCATCATCATTCCTCTTCGTTTTATTAAAGATAGTCTCAACACCTTCCAAATACCTTGAACAAAATGTGATCGTCTCCTCAAGCGTATACCCTTCAGCAATTGATCCCTCTGGTTGAGCTTTATTAGTCACGTATGATTTTAAGTGAGCCAAATACCTTTAGAGAGTTCATAAAATCAGTTCAGGAAGATAATATAAATATCCACTTAAATAGTTTCCGATATTTACCTTTTAATTGGGTACATCCATCTATATTGGACAGGTCCACCAAGTTTCGCCTCCTCTACTAAGTGAATCAATAGGTGAACCATAATTGTAAAAAAGTTAGGCATAAACTCCATTTCCATACGACATAGTATTAGCACAATTTTTAACTGAAGAGCATTTAACTCGTCGTGTTCAAGCGTATGCGAACAAAGAGACTTGAAAAAGCAAGATAATTCCCCAAGTAAATCAATAACTTTAGTAGGCTTGGATGCCCTCAATGCTACAGGAAGTATATCTTGCATTAAAACATGATTGTCGTGGCTCTTAAGATTAATGAGTTTTCTCTGTTTCATATTCACGCATCTAGAGATGTTTGAACCATACCCATCAGGAGCTCTAATCTTTTGCAGCACTTTCAGAAATCTCTCTTTCTCCTCGGTAGACATGGTGTATGATGCTGGAGGCATGTATGGTTCTCGATTAGGTCGATCTTGCAGCCAAAGATGTTCCTTTATGCCCAGCTTCTGTAGACCTTTTCTCGCATTCACATCGTCTCTACTCTTATCCATATCTAAAAGTGTACCCAATAATTGTCACACACATTTTTCTCAATGTGCATAACATCTAAATTATGTCTTAGTGGGTTGTGTTCCCAATAGGGCAACTCAAAAAATATACTCTTCTTATTCCACAAATTATGATTAGTATCTTCACAGTTGCTATCATTAACCATGTTAGTCGACACACCAACTTCCCTTGCTCTATTTGGTCTTTTCAATCGTTTTGTAGTCCTCCCATACGTATATTCAATCTTTTCTTGTTGTCTTAAGACATCAGAACCACTTATAGATTTTGGAGCGCAGCCAAATGCTATCGTTCCATCAAACAAATTGGCTTCAGAACGATAGGAATGATCTGGATCCAACCAATTCCTGTGTCCCACATAGCAAATCTTACCACCAAATATTCCGGAATTAGTTGAATGGGTACAACGTGGACAAGCATCATAACCAGCAGTACTCCATCCAGATAACATAGCATATGCCGGAAAATCGTTAATAGTACTATATAATGCTGCTCGGAGTTTGAAAGTTTCACCCCCAAAGGCATCAAATGCCTCAACACCGCTCCATAACAACTTCAACTCAGAAATTAAAGGTTGTAGATACACATCAATGTCAATTCCTGGACTGGATTTTCCAAGAATAATGCAAGACAAAATAAATGAAGAGGGTTTCATGCACAACCATGGTGGCAAGTTATAAGGAATCAAAATAACTGGCCATGTGCTATAAGTGGTATTCATTAAACGATATGGGTTAAACCCGTCACTAGCTAAGGCTAACCTAACACTTCGAGGATCAGAGGCAAATAGAGGATACCGAGAATCAAATTGTTCCCACGCTAAAGCGTCTGCTGGATGTCGAAGTTTTCCATCTTTTACACATTCTTTATGATGCCATCTCATATCTTCTGCTGTTTTAGATGACGCGTAGATCCTCTCTAATCTAGGAATGAGGGGAAAATACCTCATAACTTTGGATGCTTCACCCTTCTTAGCTAGACCTTTACCTTTATCACCTACAACTTTTTTCCATCTTGATGTGTGACAACAACTACACTCCTCTTTGTCACTGTTATCCCCCCAAAATAGCATGCAATTGGATGGGCAAGCGTGAATCTTTTCATACCCGAGTCCTAAATCATTTATTATCTTCTTACCCTCATAAAAGTTTGATGGAAACTCTCTTACTTGAGGAAATGCTTGAAGTAGAAGTTCAAGTAACTTATTAAATGACTCATTAGACCAATGAAACATACATTTAATATGGTATAAGTGTAAAAGGAATAAGAGCTTTGAAAAAGATTGACAGCCTTCGTAAAGTTCCTTGTTTGCAGCTTCGAACAATCTTTTATAGTTAGTGTCTTCTTTATTGTTGAGGTTATGAGGGTTATTAGAATAGCCATCAGTCCTAGCATCATATGCGTGCTCAAACTCATTACCGGACTCACCAGAAGAACTAAACCCCATAGACACATCATCAAATTCAGCTTCTGTTCCTTCTATTTCTACCGAGCCAGCAGAAGTATTATCATCGTCAAAATCTTTAGATTGGTTAGGAATGTTAGTCCTATAAACTGCATTAAGTAAACCTTTCATATCATCACGACCTACTAAGGGTTCTTCCCTACTTTCTCCATGCAAATGGTCAAGAACGTCCCTTTTACCATGCCAAAACCAATCCGTATACTTCTGGTAAAACCCTTTGAACAAAATATGTCCCTCTATTTCACCCGGTGTGAAATAATAACGTAACTTACAACTCTTACTTGGGCATTTTGTTTTCCCTTCTACAAGACTTTTTTTTGCTAACTCAATAAACTTCCTACATCCATTTATGTAATTGGGATGGTCATTTGGCAAGGTAATCCAGCTAGTATCCATGACTACACATCATAAAGATTGAATACTCATAAATATAAGCACATTAAAACATATAAGCACATACACGAGAACGAAATAATTATGTGATGTCAAAGTAACAAGGGATTTTAATAATAACTCAAAAGTAAAATAGGAATTTACAATACCTAATAATGTAAAAAATATTGAAGTAGCGTCGCTGTCCAAACTTTGGTCCAAATTCCAAGTATCCGGAACCGTCCTGAAATTCAAGACAGTCAACTGATAAATTAATATTACAATACAAAGAATAACTTCTATTCAACAAAAGTCACACTATGTTTAAATTCTTAACTGCCCAAAACCAAGCAAATCAATAAAAGTTCAATACAACAATTCAGGATATTCAAATGCAGTGCCCATAAAAGAATGAAATAGAAAATGGACATGTTGTGTGACCCGTTAATCTGTAATAATCTGATAGAAACTAGTATTTAATTATGATATCTTACAGAGTCATCTGTGGATGTCCTAGTATTTCAATCTAGAGCAGTTTGATATGATATCTTACAGAGTTATACTGAAAATTCAATATTATTATCAATGGCGGAACCAGAATTTATAGTTAGGGACCGTTGTTTAGGGAGGCGATCACCCCTGCTAGCTCCCTTAGTTACGCCACTGATCATTACAAGTACATAACAAGAAAAGGAAAAAAAATAGAAACTTTAAGAAAAAAGTTCAAGGAGAGTTCATCTTAAAGAACAAACATTAACGCGCGATTAAATAAATCCATGCGGATTTGGCCTAAAGCCGACAATATCATACTAATATGAGAGAGTGGTAAAAGCGGCATTCCCAAGTCCCAAGAAACTAACACAGAATTAAAGAAGTAAGAATGTTTTTACCATAACTTCAGCAAAAAGTTACTGTAAACAGTATAAATTGCACTCTGTATACTATTACAGTATTACTAATGATTAGATTAACAAAAATTGAGATGAACCCATTTGAATTAACCACAATTTAAGAAAACCCAGATGATAAGTATGATCAAAAGTAATAAAAAACTCACCAGTTCATCATTGCTCTGCATCAAAAGTACACTATTTTCTTGAATAAAAAGCATAAAAATAGAGGTTTTTTGTTAAATAAACAAAAAAAAAAGAAGCAAGTGAAGATAATATAGATAATAAAGTAGTTAAAATAGATCTGGTGTTGAAAATTAAAGAGCAGCTGAAAATGAAATGAGTTAGGTGGAAGTGGTTGTACTTGTTACTCCGCCATTGACAGAAACTAGTATTTAATGAAATAGAAAATGGACATGTTGCTTTTTCCAGTGCTTACCTTGTCTATTACAATTTTCCTTCTACCCTAAGCTATATAACTTGTGTCAGACTCAGAGTTGCTCTCCAAAACATTAATCTGTAAACACCAACTCACTCACAGCTCTCCAAAACATTAATCTGTTTAGACCAGTCTAACAGTCTATCAAACCAAAGCCAAAAGAAAATCAAATGAGCTCAATTCCCTGGAACTATTATCTGTATCAGTCACCACATCATATAAAAAACTCTACAATCACATAATTGTTCAAATTTTGAAGAAGAAAAACAAAAACAGGTAAGAAAAATGTTCGAGTTTGCTTCGAATCCATCGTGCTATGAATAAGACTGAAGGATTCACAAAGAGTGGTGAGTCTCTTACCACAGAAGATATGCAAAACTTATGTACCGTAGGCCCAGTTCCCACCTGCAAACAAGCACAAAACCGCTAAGGATAACATGACAAACACAATTTTTAAATCAAATAAGTGAATAATAGGATCATACAAACATGTGAATAAACTCTTTTTCATAATCTCCTACAGAGATAGGTGATCGCCAAACAAGCATGCTACACAAATTAAGACTATCAAGTGTGCACACATTAATACACTGGCAGTACACATCGGACTATTGGATTTAATTGCTCACATTGTCAAACTGTAATGGGGATTAGAAAAGATCACATCTAACACAACAAAAGTATGGCACTCGCTTTAGTAGAAACTTTCAAGACAATATCCAGTTATCGACACCAATAAAAAGTATATACTATTGCCATTATCCCAACTGTCTTCATAAGCATCTAAAACCCTTTGCGTGTTGCATTATAAACCGAAGTAATAACTGACATAATTTCTCCATATATGGGTATTTGGGTGAAAACGTCAACTAGGGCAATTATGAGTTTCAATTATGAACCCGACTAACTGTGTTCAACAATAAAGCTCTATGGTACTCGAATATATAATATCGTAATTTGAGTTTCAATTATGAACCCGACTAACTGTATTCGACATCATCGTTCTTAATATGAAACATCAATGAACAATACACAAAGAAAACAACGATGAGCAATACAAAGACCTGTGATGATGATAAAACAATTGAAAGCAATAACAAATTGATTAATTACGTACCTATTCAGCTGATGACGATGATCATCAATGAGAATCGCGATTCAATCTGATAAGCAATTGCGATAGCTGATGAATATACGATAACCCAATAGTAAATGAATTTAATTAATGAATTGATTACGAGAATTGGGGGAGAATAGTAGGTCTGCAATTGAATTAGGGTTTGAACTGAATTTTTTGGGGGAGAAATTGATCGAGGAGATGGATGGTGAATTAGGGATTTAGGAAGTTCATATTTTTTTTAGGGGAAAAACAATTGTACGGCGGGGAAGGTGAAACAACAGTGCGAGAATGAATTTTTTGGTTTAGTTTTAGCGGTTTTTTTATTAAAATTAATATTAAATTACTAAAATGATCTATGAGTGGGAAAAATGGGTCGACGCCTTTAAAAGCGTCGACCATAAAGCGTCGGGAACGCAATGGATTTGTTGTAGTGACTACTAACTGCCATACTCATAAGGGTGGTAGAGTTTGGATAATCTGGCAGCCAAGTCTCTTTGACATCTTAGTACTGCAGTATAACCCTCAATTCATACGTGTTAAGGTTACTGTGGTAGCTACTCAGCAGGTCTTCTATCTATCTATGATTTATGCTTTCAATAATGGGAAAGAGAGAGTTGAGTTATGGAATTGGTTGAAATCCTTTGTTTTGCAGTGCACTGATCCTCGGGCTCTGGCTGGGGATTTAATACTGTCACTAACCCTGATGAGAGGATGGGGGGACACACAAAGTAGGAGGACATGGAGGATTTTTTAAATTGTCTAGGGCTTTGTGGAATGACTGATATACCTGCTATTGGTGCCTTCTTTACTTGGAATAATAAGCAGGATGCTGAGCATCGAAAGTACAGTACGCTTGATAGGTTCTTAATCAATCAGGAATGGGTGGAGAGAATACCAGATATGGCTGCACATTTTTACCCTGAGGGTCTATTGGACCACACACCCTGTGTGGTGAGTAATTTGAAGCTGAACAAAGGTAAAGTTAGAAGTTTTAAATACTTCAACATGTGGAGTAGTGCTACTAATTTCTTACCAACTGTGAAAGAAGTCTGGGAAAGAACTGTGGTTGGGACAAAGATGTTCTATTTGACCAAAAAATTGAAGGAGTTGAAGTACAAACTTAAGGCTCTTAATAATGAATGTTTCCCTGATATTGAAAATCAGACTAGTCAAGCTGCACACTTGCTAGCTGATGTTCAGGTACAGATTGCTAGTACAGCTCAGAATGAAGAGCTAATTGCAAAAGAAATGACCCTCATGGATAATTTAAGAAAATTGACTAAAGTCAGGGATAGTTTCCTTCAACAGAAATCAAAACTATAATGGATGGAAGAAGGAGATGCCAATACTGATTACTTCCACTGTGCTATCAAGAAGAGATGCTTGAGAAATAGAGTTATCCAAATAGAAGACAAGGAAGGAAAGTTATGTAGAGACACTGAAACCATTCAAAATGCTTTATTGGATTATTATGAGGATTTGCTTGGTAAGAGGAGTCCAACTGAGGAAGTCAAAGATGCTGTGTTGGCCAAGGGCAAAATGTGTAGTCTTGAGCATGTTGTTATCCTTACTAGTACTGTCACTTATGAGGAGGTTCAACAGGTAGTCTTCTCTATTCCTAAGGACAAAGCTCCAGGGCCTGATGGGTACTCCAGTGGATTTTTCAGGGACACATGGGACTTGATTGGAAAGGATGTTTATGCAGCTGTTTATGATTTCTTTACTACAAGTCAGTTGCTTCAACAGATCAATGCCACTAATATTACTCTTATCTCTAAGTGTGATAGGCCTACTTCTGTTAAGCAATTTAGACCTATTGCTTGCTGTAATATGATTTATAAAGTTATATCCAAGCTACTATGCAATAGGCTGGCTCTAGTTTTACCTGACCTTATTCATGAGAACCAGGGTGCTTTTATCTAGGGCAGGTCTATCATTGAGAATGTGTTAATTTGTCAGGAAATTGTGCATATGTATGCAAGAAACCATGTGTCTCCTAGATTTCTCTTCAAAATTGATCTACAGAAAGCTTATGATACTGTAGAATGAGATTTTGTGGAATAACTTCTATCTGGTCTCCAATTCCCTCCCCATTTCACTAAGTTGATCATGGCTTGCATTACATCCACCTTCTTTACTCTAGTTCTGAATGAAAACAACTTTGGATACTTTAGAGGACAAAGAGGGCTTAGACAGGGTGACCCAATTTCCCCTCTTATATTCACAATTTGTATGGAGTATTTGACTAGACTAATTGCTTTTGCTACAGAAAGATGGCCCTTCCATTATCACCCCTTCTGCAAGATCTCCTTATGAAGGCCTTCACTTCTTTCTCTAATGCTTCTGGTTTGAAAATGAACAACACCAAGTCTGAAATGTTCTTCAGTGGTATGAGGCATGAGCTTAAAAATGATATCTTAAGAGTCACTGGATTTCAGGAGGGCACAATGCCCTTCAGGTAGCTAGGAGTTCCAATTCAACCTGGCAAATTAAGCAAGAAAGATTGTAGTTGCTTAACTGAAAAAATTATCAGCATGATTAGAGGATTGGGTGCCAAAAAACTCTCTTATGCTGGCAGAATTACTCTTATCAACTCAGTTCTAAATACACTCCACAGCTATTGGGCTACTATGTTCTTAATTCCCAAATCAGTAATCAGGAGAATTGAAGCAATTTGCAGAAATTATTTTTGGGATGGGAGCCCTGATTACCACAGAGTCCCTTTAGTAGCTTGGGATAGGGTTACTATGCCAAGGATGCTGGTGGTTTAGGTGTAAAGAAAGTGGAGAATTGGAATTGGGCAGCTGTAGGTAAATTGGTGAATTGGGTGTATACCAAAGCTGATAGGCTGTGGATAAGGTGGATCAGTAATGTATACGTGAAAGATCAAGACTGGCATTCTTACTTTCCCCCGCAGACTCTCCTTGGACTTGGAAAAATGTTTGCAAGATCAAGGATAAACTGAAGGATGGATTTGGTGAGAACTCTTGGCTGCCTGATGAGAATGGTTACACGCTCAAGAATGGTTATAAATGGCTATGTAATCAACAACCTAAGGTGGACTGGTGCTCTCTGGTATGGAACAGCTGGAACATACCCAAGCACTCAATCATTACTTGGCTTATTATGCAGCAGGGGTTAAATATCAAAGCTAAGTTATTCCAGTTTGGCTTCTATGAGGACAACCTATGTTTAATTTGTGGAGAACAACCTGAAACGATAACTCACCTGTTCTATGAGTGTAGCTACAGTTTGAGAATCAAGGCGCTCTTGCTTTGTCAGTTGGGGAGATCATTTCCTAGTCTTATTGAGCTTCAGAATGGTAGGAAAGACAGTCTACAATGGAAAGCAATGGCTATGGTTTTCAATGTCTATCTTTACACTGTCTGGCATCAGAGAAACACCACAAGACTTCAACATTCTATTATGAGGCCTGAATTGTTAGCCGCTCGGTTGAGGAGGTTGCGGGAAGAAGAGGGTGCGATAAAGGCTGGCCCCCGGACTGTCTCACAAAGACCAATGGCCGGTTAAGTTGTTTGTAGTGTAGTGAGGCTTGGTTTGTTAAGTCTGAATGGTTGTAAGGTTTTTTTGTTTTATGAGCTTGCCGGGGTTTGAACCCCTATCGTTGTATATGAAACTTGGTGTTTTTATATAATATATATACTCACATTTCAGCTTAAAAATATAATAATAATAATAATAATAATAATAATAATAATAATAATAATAATAATAATAATAATAATAATAATAATAATAATAATAGTAATAATAGTAATAATAGTAATAATAGTAATAATAATAATAACAACAATAATAACAATAATAACAATAATAGTAATAATAATAATAGTAATAATAAGAATAATAGTAATAATAGCAATAATAATAGTAATAGTAATAATAATAATAGTAATAATAATAATAATACTGTAACACCCCTGATTTTCGGCTAAATTAAAACTAACTTTTATATATAAAACGCGCCGAAATACAAGGATATTATAATTAATATACAAAGTCTCTTATTACAAATCCTTTTTAAAATAAACTGATACAAATGAAACCAAAAACTTTTACAACACTTTAAATAAAATCTTCACTTGAACTAAAAATTCTTTTGAACAGCAGGGGAAGACCTGAAAGCAAAACCAGAAGACAGAAGGAACTACCCCCATGACGAGTAGCCTAGAAGGGAGAAAACATGTCAGCCGGAAAGCTGAGTAACAGATAATACCTCAATATAAACAGAATAGTTTTTGGTCATGGCGTGGAAACACAGACATGTAAAAATAAAAAGAAACACGGAAAATAATAAAAACACTCCCCATAAATTAATCTCAATCTCAAACTTACCCCATAATATAATAGACACTCTCATCCTAATAATTAACTCAACCTCAACTCATTACTCCATCTCACTCATTACTCCATATGACTCATTACTCCATCTCATAATATAATACTTCAGTGCCTTATATTGCATTCTCATCGTCGACCCTAAGACCAGTGACAAGGGGTGAGTGAACTGGCGGGATAAAACCGCGAAACAATATTTCCATCTCAATATCGATCTCAAACTCAAATAACTCAGTAACCATGGTCACACTGGACCGTAAATATAACTCGGAACAAAGGCCCCATAACTCATAACTCAATACCAGTAACCAATTTCCATCTCAATTTCAATTTCAATATCGTCAAATATTCCATTAAAGAAACTGCTCAACATTTAAAGTACAAGACTTTAAGCTACTCACCCGCGAGTCAAGGTAAAAGAGTACGACAATAGTAACACAATACAACAAAACAACCATACTGTCAAAATAATTAACTCAAGCTTACCAACAAAATAACAAAATTTAATCCTTAAGATCACTCCCAGAACATCAAACCTAGCACTTTACTGGCTCACTTTACAACGTACCTAACCTAATGCTCTAGTGCTCATAATAATGAATTTTCACGCTTAAAGACATTAACAATTTCACTCATGTCCGAACTAATCCAATTTAGTACCGTGTAACAAATCTCAGACCATACACACCTCATAAATCAACCCATCTCACAAACTAGACGGAATAATAGAAAACATAATAGCTAGTATTATAAATAGTTCGAGTAACAATAATCAATGTCCATATTTAATAATAAAATAAGCACATATAACACAAATAAATAACACAAAACCATATAACCCCGAACAATAATAATTATAATAGGATCGGTAGAATCGTGTTACTTTAAATTGTAAAATCAACCGAAAATCGTTAACAAGACATTCTGGCAACTAATAAATCAAGGAGGGTTGAATTGGCAGTGGTCCATAATACAAAAGCATATGGCCGAGTAACGAGCAGAAGGATGAAATAAGGCACTAAGTGATCAATGAGGATTTGATGTTTATGATCTGAATTCGGGGAACACCATAGATTTTTAAAAGGCAAGAGCAATAGAAAACGGCAGAGAGGTTTTATATTTGAAAAATAAGGGTAACAAGACTAATGGATTTATAAAGCCATTCACAAGGGTTAAGAGACCGACATATAATATTTATTATAATTATTTTTTTTAAATTATTTTAACATATAAAATACCCAAAATATTTCGTGTATTACAATCTTCCTCCCTTAAAAAACTTCGTCCCTGAAGTTCGAGTTTGAAAATAAAAACAAATTAAAAATTTGAGTAGTATTACAAATACTAATAGTAATAATACTAATAGTACTAATACTAATAATAGTAGTAATACTAATAATATTAATAATAGTAATAATAGTAATAATAATAATAATAATAACAATAATAACAACAATAACAACAACAATAATAATAATAATAATAATAATAATAATAATAATAATAATAATAGTAATAGTAATAATAATAATAATAATAATAATAATAATAATAATAATAATAATAATAATAATAATAATAATAATAATAATAATAATAATAATAATAATAATAATAATAAGAATAATAATAATAATAATAATAATAATAATAATAATAATAATAATAATAATAATAATAATAATAATAATAATAATAATAATAATAATAATAATAACAAAGCACAAGGTTGAGTAGGATAAAATACTTCATAATAACAAAGCAACAATACAAACTCGCAACTGTCAATATGTCACATCTGAACATCAACTGTCTACGTTATTCACCAGAGACTAAGCCTAGGGCCTTCCAATCATTCACTCACATGATCCACTAGAGACTAAGCCTGAGGTAGTCCAATAACTCAACCACATTATCCACCAGAGACATGGTCTGCAGAACTAGCCTGGGGTCGTCCAATATCCTCTTAATCCAAATCTCAATATACAATATATATTATAAGTATACTCAACCAAGTCACAATAATAGCTCATTATTAATAATCCATCTCATAACGATATGCCAAATCTCAACAACAGAATTATCAACAATTATCATATCTCATGCTCAAGCCAATTCAATCAGACACAGTTGTGAGTAGATTATCCAACCTGGCAAGCAATATTCCATTTACGCGGTCCAAATAATAAAGCAGACAAATCCGATTACAAACTCTTCACAAATCCGTCACCTAGATAATAATAATAACAATTACAATAAATATAATTACTAAATTAATTATATAAAACAATTACGTAATTTAATTATTCTAAACTCGTGGTTAAACCCGTGTCAAAACCCAATTAAACCCGTCTTCAACCCATCCAACAAAACTTAAACCAACTAACAATAATATTATTATTAATCAATAAATTAATAGCTAGACTACACTAAAGCTAACACACCCGACAAACAACACCACTTACTACGACTACCAGCACGCCCGATGAAGAGTCTATCGATCCGAAACACTCAAGAGGGGGGGGGGGTGAATTGAGGATTTAAAACTTTTGAAAGCTTTTTCAATTGTATGAATATAATTGATTATTTAAAGTTTATTGATTAAACTTTAACTAATCAACTAATGAATGTAAAACAAACAAACAAACGAACGAAAGAGAGGAGACACACGGTTTTTGAAGTGGTTCAGTTTCACAAGTCGGAACCTATGTCCACTATTCTCGATTAATAAATTTAGTACCTTTCTACGGATTACAAATTTACTAACCCAACTTGTACAACTAACTCTAGCTGTAACTCAATGAGTACCGTTAAATACTCGAGTGACTAACTTACGCTAATAAGAAAGCACTAATGATTCTTGCAAAGGTTCACATTAATGAACAAGTAAGAAATCAAATAAGCACTATTATCTTATAACGATAACTTAACAAATGACTATACGATTTTAAAACACACAACCTTTCAAAAATAACAAAACGGTTTTCTTCTTTGAAACACACGATTTTGCTTTGTAAAAATAAGATCAATTTTTATGCTTAAGGTCTCTCCCTTAAATGTTTCAAAGAGAAAAGTATTTATAGGAAAGAGCAAGGCAATTCGGTTTTTAGAAACCCTAATGGCCGAATAATAGGAGATATGTTAACAAATCATATCTTCTATTATTTCTTTCCTAAAAGCCTAAAAGATAATAAAGAATATTTCAAAAGATAGAATATAATCTATTCAATTATTATCTTTATTATAAATTCTAAGATATGATAAGATTTTCTATAACAAGAATATCTTTTATCATAAATAAATATATTAAGTAAGATATATAAGATATGTAAAGATATAGAATCTTTACCAAATATATCTTACTCTACACAAGATGTCACGGCTCATATGCCTCGTGACTCGTGCAAACCCTAGCTCAATATATGAGTTACAATTTAGGTTTTAAGAGAGGCTTTGTTGAAACCCTAATTAGTAGCATGGTCCAACTCATAAGTTAACCCAAAACGACTACTAGTCAACGTTCAACAAGGAACCGAACTCCGCACTAAACCGGGCTTTATCAAGTAAATACTTTTATCAAAACATTTAAAATAAACTTTAAACAATTTTAAAAACAATTTTAAAACATTATATGTCGTGTATAGTAAACTCAGCATCTCAATGTTATAGTAAGAGAGCTATAACATTGAGCTCTTTTACTAGTAATGTTATAGCTGCAAAGCTATAACTTTACTAATTCAAGAAACTCATTCTTGGTTATCATTACGAGATAATCACCTATACTATTTTAATCTTCAAGGAGATCTTCGAGTATAGGCTACGTCATCATCCAAGCTTGATTAATCTTTAGACGAACTTCGTCTTCACATAAATCTTAAATGAATCTTCACATCGTTTGATCTTGAATTGAGGCTTGACTCTTGTATACTTCCATCACAACTTCCTTTGTTGCTTGTATTAGATAAATCGAATCTAAAAGACTTAGACAAACGATTACGCGCAACAAGTATATAAATTATAAAACACCTTGACATCATCAAAACATAAACATATATACTATATGGTTCAACAAATTCCCCCTTTTTGATGATGGCAAGCCTCCTAATTTTGTGACTAAGTAAAGAGTTCCCCCTCAATATAATACCGTCATCTTAATAATAAAGATCAACGCAAGATCAAGACGATTAACAAAAAATCGAAACTTTAAGGACTTTAAGAGACAAATGGTCAGCTTAGGTAGATGCTTACCATAGACGTTCTTTCCCCCTCTTGACATCATCGAAAAGTTAAGAACAAAATGAAATGACTAGAATAATATAAGACGAGACACGAGATAAAACGTCATAGAACATAATATTAACATGCATAACTATAAGCATCTAGAGGATTAATTATCATACAAACTTAAGAAAACATGTTTGATGCCAAAGGGCCGAATAAACACATGTTTAGAGAAATACTTGGGCCATAATCCACAAGTATATGCCAAAATGGGCCGAATTTAAGTTTGCAAAATACATCATCAAGAAAAAGAAAAGATACTAAAAGGAGAAGGTGCTAGATAAGTCAAGGTGAGACAAAGTCTAATGTTTCGGGTTTTGTAAGGGTTCACGTTGTCGGGGCGGGTACGATGTTCCAAGGCATCGAGACGATCGAAGGAGCTCCTCACAAGCTGAGAAAGGCCTTGAATACTTCGTTCAAAGTTAAGTATCTTCAAGGACAAAGATTTAGTCGCCTCCAAAGTTAATGATTGATCGTTTGCCATAGCTTTTCCATGCATAACCAAAGCACCACCTTGACTCGTGATAAAGGTAAGACGATCTCCATGTGGGAACACTTCCCCACGGATGTCCTTCAATTCCCTCTCAAAACCCATCAGCCTCTTATCCACCTCATTCATCCAAGAATAAACCCGAGAAGCATCCAAACCCGACTCCAAAGACCATGATGGTCCAACTTGTGATAAAACCGTAGCCAAGTTGGTGGATTGCTCCTCAAACTTCTCCATTAAAGTAGTCATAAAACTTTCCAATTTTGCCTCCATTGGCCCCAAACCCGAATCACTCGGAATCTTCTCAACATCCTTGACAAGTAATAACCCAGGTCCATCAACTACAAGACCCATAAGCTTAATCAAGCAATCACACAGACAATCCTTTGCACTTACACCGTAGCTATTGTTGGAATATGTGTCCTCCAACAATAATGCGATCACAACTGTTGATCATGATGATCACATGTTTAAATCTCATTTTAAGAATACATTTGGGATGTAATTTTTACAGTCAACTGGTCCACACATATCGGTAATGATTGGCTGACTAGAGTTTGACATTACTGTTGTGCGGCGGTGGTGATCAGTTGATCGCCTTAGGTTATACCTATATGAAAATACTCTTAATTGATTATTTAATTAATCGTATGCCGATACGAGTTAATTAAATTGCTTAAAATTGACAGATGATTTTGTGAGTAAAGTTATCGTGTCTTATTGTAATTCGATTAAATTAGATACGGTCTAAGTAATTGAATTGTTTTATTACTTAGATAAAATTATTGTTTACGAAACAATTTGGAATTGAAATTGAATGAATAATTTATTATAAATACAAGAAGTTGTAATTTATAATTTGATAAACCATTTTGGTACAAGTGATTACGAATTACTAGTCGATTTTGTAAATGACATATTTTATGAGTATGTTGATTTTTAATATGTTAAAAATACATTACAATTTCACATGTCAAGTAACATGTCACATATGTCACAATTGACAAAAATAAAATGGACCTCCCATTTTATTAAGTGTACCGAAATAGAAGGGTTAGGGTCTTTAAAATTGTGTTAATTATTTTTAAGTGGAAAACACAATGATAAGACCTTGCTTGTAGCCTTGCATGCCTATGATTCTTGAGTAGAAAAACTAGCCCATGCATTGGGCACTCTTACTCCTCCAACCGGTTTTAACAAAAGGAATGATAGATTTTTTCCTCTACAATTTTCATTGACAACTTCAACTCATTTTCTAGTGTAAGAAAAATAATTCGCTCTACTATTTGTGAAAATCTTAGAGAAATAAAATCACAAAATTACTTCCTCTTGGACCGATTTATTCAAGAGCAATTACAAATATTTTTGTGTCAATTTTTATAGTAAGACTTATATTATTACTAGATCATAATAATATTAGTTATTAAGAGGTTTCCTTGGGTATATGCTTTTGGGAGAGATTCTAAACTTGAATCTTGTTCATACATTATTGGAAAGCTCAAGAACTAATAAGAAGGAGATCTTGTTGGTGCCCATAAAACCGAAATCATATAGTAAGAATAATGATTTCTTCTCTTATCTTATTTATGTTTGCATGCATAAGATCTAGAATTTATTTTATGACTAAATAAATTGATTCATATATGAATATGTTAAATAATGAGATTAATATTTCCTAACAAGTTGTATCAGAGCCTTAGGTTATTTGCATGCAAATCGGTTATTGTTTTTCCGAGTTATAAGATTAACAAACAAAACTTATAAATTTGTGTTTATTATGAAATATCACGAAATTTATTTGCATGTTAAAGTTTCTGGTCCTAAAATGTATTTAGGATATTTTGGTTTATTTATGGATTTTATTGTTCATTTTATATAATAATGGCATTAAAATGTGATTTTTATGATAAAAATGTCATTTTTGGACTAAAAATAGCTAAACTTCAATTTTTTTAGTGGTTTTCGGATATGTTTTCACATATATTATCTACTGATGTCCTGTAAATGTTCATGATAAAATGAGTTGTTATGCTCGAAATATGGATTTTTCAAGTTAAAATCGTATTTAAATGGGAAAATAGGTTAATATGAGTTATATTTCGAATCTGGTCATGGAAATTTAGTATGTTGTCTCATGTAATTTTACAAAAAAATTTTAAAATATTTGGCTATAATGAAGTCTTTATGCATGATTTAAGAATTTTTGATGAAAAATCACATAAATAGTGACTTTAATTAGTAAAAATGCTAAAACATACTTCATGACTAAGGAAAAATGTCACATGTTGCATTTTATCATATAATTCAGATATAAAAATGAAAAGTTGGTTAAAATAATTTTTCTCATATTTTTATGGTCATAATTGTTAAAATCGATACACCGCAACATTGTTTTTCTCGATAAATTTTCGAAATTTTTAACCTAAGTTTTGAACATTATGAGTGTCATGGTATTTTTCCATAATGTTCATGAGTTTAAATTTCAAATTTTGAAATTATTTGAAATTTTTATGATTTAATTTGAAGTTTATAGCAATTTTGTATTTTAGGTCCATTAATGAACAATATTAAGAAATCTAGGTTAATTATTGTCAAATGTTATTGGAGACTAATTTTGAGTCCTAAGATGGTTAGGGTAATTAACTTATACATAAATATGATTTTATGTAATTATTGTGATTTTAAAAGGTTAAATCACGCAAATCCGTAAAAACCGATTAATATACGATATTGGCTCCTTAAAGGCGATTTAGCATAAAATTTGGCATGTTCATACATATTATAATGCTTCATTTTATTTATGATTGTCATATTTTAATTTTATGTAATTTTTGAATTATGTAATTTTACTTAGTATGACCTTAGATTTTAATTGATATTACCCAAAATGTATGGGAATATCGATTCGGTTGTAATTTATTGTGATCTCGTATCACCATTTTGTAATTTAATAGATTTATTTTTATTTTTAATTACAAATGTATAATAGGAAATTATGTAATTTATTTATTCCGGAGTACCTTGAAGACAGTGCCACTCAAGAAGGCGATCCATTAAAGAAAGTGTTGCCTTGAAATGCGTGCCAAGACCGAAGTTCAAGGGACCAAAGGAGTTGGTTTCCGATTTTGTAATAGTCTATTAGATTTACTATTTTAGGAAGGCATACTAGGATTTTATTTTTATGCTTTGCATTTTATTTATATGTTGCATGCATCGCTAAATCGCCATAACTAAACATGCATTTTAATCGAGTTTATCCACCGTGTCAATTACAATTATCGTAGTTCACCGCTTTAGTTCACTTAAAACGTGATAGATAATAAATTGACATGACCTCTCGCAAAAATAATCAATTGAGACTTAGCCTTACCAAAAAGTAGAAACCATGAATACCTATTTCATGAGGGAGTGTGCTCGGCCACACCGGGGTACAAACCTTGTTACGTAGGGGAAGTGGGTGATAAATGTCTATTCACCGAATTCATGTTGATAAGGGATGAATCGGCTACCCCGTGCCCAAGTTAATGTGAATTTGGATCATGGACACATTTATTTGAAATTTGGATTGAGCTCAACGGAAGTATTCGTGACCGTAGTCGCATGTGTTCCGGGCTATAGATAAATATTAGAGTAATTTTATCGACCGAGAGTTCTAAAAGTAGAATCGATTAAAGAGTTAATCCACCGAGTTATATTGATGAGGGATGAATCGGCTACCCCGTGCCCAAGTTAATATGAATTTGGATCTTGGAATCATTTATCATAGTTGGGTAGAGGTCACTATATAAATGCTTTACTTGTTATTTACAAGTATTAATAAAACGATAAATGTTAAGTTTTCCACTATTCCGTTATCATATTGTTCTATTTCTTTACCACAATTCATATACGATATCATTTCGTTTTTGATTCAAATCTCCATTAAAACATCGTAACTAAAGACAAAATATGAATTTGCTTCTAAAACCTCATATGAACCATTGCTAAGGATCTCTTGTGAAGAGTATAGATAAAAGTTATGTTGGAGCTTGTGTCCTCCACAAATTAGTGTGATAACATTTGTAAATCTCTTACAGGTTCACAAGGGTATACTTCGTATATTTAATCAGTTGATTAACGTTTACCTAATAACGGTTGGCTTGCTAGAAAGTTTGACGTTATTATCATACAGATAGCGGTGATCAACTGGTCCCTAAAGGTCACACCTATATGATGTGTTTGAGAAATGTGGTTATAGAAATATAATCACATTGACGCCCAATATGACTAAAAAGTTAGTCAATGTGTTGATGAGATAATTATTTAATGAAAATTAAATAATATTAGTTGAGACAATTAATCATTTGTCAATTCGTAAATTAAATATAATAAGTTATATTTAATTAAATATATGTAATGTTAGCTTGGACGAATTAATCTGTTAATTCGTAATTAAATATAATCAGTTATATTTAATATCAACAAGATGAATGTGTCATAGTGGTAATAGTGAGGGTACACATACCAAGAGGTCATGGGTTCGATCCTCACTAGATGACAATTCAACACATTTTATATATTTTTGGAAAGACAAAAAATAAGGAGAATATACTCCTTAATTCGGTCAGTTGGGCCGAAAATAGGAAAGTATTATTCATCCTAATTTTCGGCCAGTATAAAAAGAAAGGGAGAGAATTATTCTACCCTAATTCTTTTTCTTGACCTTGCCTCATCTTTCTCATCAGAAAAACACAAAAACAACTAAATTTTACAAAAAATTTTAGATCGATTCTAGCACAATCAATAGGGCATATCTCATATCGTCTTGGGTGCAACTGATAGGTGAATATCAATTTTGATATTGTTCTTAGGCCAATTTTGCTAGGACCGAAGGTTAATTCTGAATCCTTTATACTTTGTTTATGTATTTTGTTTATGACCTTTAATCATCATTGTTAAATTCGTTATAATCCTTCTAAATTAAGGGAAGTATATAGATTATTTCCCACAAGTTATTCGTGATCAAATGGGTTTTTGATTCTTGACTAACATATCTACTTACAATGAATTATTTCTCATATGCTTAATTGAGTTAAGTACTTTGAAACGTTAAATCATTTTGGTAACTAGTTTTGTAGGAAATCAAAATTGACCAAAATACCGCAACCACTTCAATGAAAGTTTTAAGACTAAACGAATGAATTGAAGAGTAGTCTTCATGAAATTCAATTTCGCTTCTCTAAGCAAAGACTCATTGAAATAAGTGGGAGCATTCTCTTAACCGTTAAGAAAAGGATAAGGTTTTAAAGAAGTAAAATTAGAATGGAATTGATACAAGGTAATGTTAAAAGTAAAGTTATTGAGAATAACAATACTAATCCTATCAATCCCGACCGATAAAGTTTCCATTGTCTTAATTGTTGGACGCTAGAAAGGAAACTACCCCAAATTATTGAAGAATCAACAAGTTAGTTGTGAGACATCTAATGGGACCTTCTTCTTTAAATGTTTATTCGATTGACATAAATTTTGCTAATACTACTTCGTCAATGTTAGAAACCGATGGTGGTTTTCATCATTGTATTTGATACATAGGATGATTAGAATATGACGACTAGCAACAATGATGTTGAGAGATAGAGTCATTGTATACTCAATCTAGTTTTTGAGTTTAAAGTTGTACTTAATTATGACTATTAAGTGAATAAACTCCAAATAAGAATATAAACTTGTTAAGATACAAAAGAGGTTTCACTTTTGTGACCCTATACACCATGATTTGATGTATGGCTAGCCCATTATCAAGGTGATTATATTCTAAACCAAACTAGAATGATATATCATATAGATGATGCAAGACTCAAATTGGTAACCCAAGATTAAACCTTAGATTCTGGAATGATGAACGCAAAGAGTTATCGAGTACTCTTGTAACCATTAGATTGTTAATCTTATGGTATATGCATATTTTGTATTCAAAGCAAGAAATCTCGTGCCTTTTAGTTCAAAGGGAGATCGAGATTGTAAATCATTGATCCAAAATAGGTTGATCATTTTCTTTTACCAACAATTTAAGTTGACACTAATGTGTTCACTTAATAAGGTAAATCGAGAAATCTTTGAAGAAGTT
This sequence comes from Silene latifolia, assembly GCF_048544455.1. Lineage (NCBI taxonomy): Eukaryota > Viridiplantae > Streptophyta > Magnoliopsida > Caryophyllales > Caryophyllaceae > Silene > Silene latifolia. The sequence goes on along the minus strand of NC_133538.1, from coordinate 136,198,043 downwards.
CAAAGAATTCGAGCAATCACGATTTAGTCGTGATGGGATTATCTAAGTAAAGACTTTGATATAAGCCAAAGGAAATGTGATATAGTATCACAAATTAATATCTCTTGGCACGCATTATGGGATAATGTGTGGTTGGATAAAGAAATCAAACGCTATTCGATATGGTTTGGACTTCAATCAAGTTACTTTGAGTTACTTGATCCTTTTGGGGATTTTATCATTTTGTCTAAATTATTTTTCCACTAAATCTAAAACGAATCATATGAGATATGAAATGGTAGGGTACCATGTTTGTATGTTTTCAAAAGAAACAAATGCTCATTTTTCCTTACTATAATCCCGAGTACAACGGATTTGTGGCTCGTGAAGCTGTCTTTCTAGAATACAAGTTTATTTCTAGAAGACAGAGTGGGAGAAATTATTCAAAGAGCCACAAGGAATGTTATGTCGCAAGAAACTGGTCTTTCTTGGCTACATGAGACGTTTTGTGTAAGACGTTGTTTCTTTAAAACCTAGGAGGTTAAAGTCATCACTTGTTGAAGATGATGAATTAGTGTTACTTTTAGAAAGTAAAGAGCTTGCAACTTACAAAGAAATTATTTGATTCAAGTTAATTACTTCTGCAAAGTAATGAACATATGACTTACATGAGAGTGTTTAAGTCACAACTCAATACAAGGCTTAGAGCCATGAAATTCCGAAACAAATTCCAAGTGAATTGTTAGATATCAAAGCTTGATTGGTTGCAAAGGGTTTTTCACTAGTTGAAATGCTTAAGTCTATTTGGATCTTCTTAGGGATTGTGTTTCATTATGAGACATATATAGCGAGTGAATCTAAAACCCACTTCTTCAATTAGAAGGAATGTATTCAATACATGTCTTGAGTTTTGTAGATTCTTGCCATCCTAAGATAATGTGAAACTTAAGAGAGGGTCTTAAGTAGGACATCAATGAGTTGGAATCAATGTTTTGATCATGTTATAAAACTTTTCTCGATAGGTCGAGAAGTTGTGTTTATACATAAAGTTTAGTGGGAGTTACGGTAATTTTAATTAGTCTAATATGTGGATGACATATTGATCATTGCGAATGATTTAAGACTTTGGAGAAATATAGTACATCTTTAATATCCGGATTTATGGAGACAAATCTACATGATATTAATGTCAAATAAGGAGTCTTATGTTGATAAGATTCATGACTAGTTCAATCGAATTGAACATATTTGATTGATTCCATTTGCTTCCACTGCCGAATCAATTAAATAGGAAATGATGTATAACACTTCATATACTTTGAGTATGATGAATCTTTTCAAATCGAATTTAAGTAATATTTACCAAGTAAGCCATAAAGATTACCTTTAAGTGCTTGCAGAAGCATTAAGGATGTAAAGCAAAGTGTTTTTGATGCAATTTTGTGTAAGGGTGGTGTTAGAAATTATTAATCTCATATTTCGACATATTAATATATGTGATAACCTATTTAGTCATAAAATAAATTGTGATCTTATGCATGCAAACATAACTAGAAAAGGGAAGAAATCATCATTCTTACATTGAGTATTCAAATATATGGGCACAAATGAGTTCTCCTACTCACTTGTTCTTGAGCTTTCCTAACTAATGGAAGAACAAGGATTCAAGCATAGAATCCCTCCCAAAGAAGAATACCCAAGATAACCCCTTAAAAACTAATATTATTTGAACTAGAACAATATTAATTTTATTAAAAAGACCCAAAACTATTGTTTTATCCTCTTGAATTTTCGGCCAAGAGAGGATGAATTTTGGAGTTTTTATTTCTCTTTCTAAACTTCTATAAGTTATTTTTGGTGAATGAATAATATGATGCACACCACTAGTTTTGATATTATGTGCATTATAGTGATTATAAAGGGTAAAAACCCTTTGCTTGCATGGTTGGGAAACCGAGTATGGGGAAAGGGCTATGGCCAATGCATGAGCTTCAATTCTTCCCAAGAATTATAGGCATGCAAGGCTATGTATTAGGTCTTATGATTATGCTTTCTACCTAACAAAATTAACATAATTAAGCTTAATACTCCCTCCTTCTTTTTGGCACATATTGTGTAAAATGGAAAGTCCATTTTACACATTATTTTGTCAATTTGTCACATGTAACATGTTCCAAGACATTATGTGTATAAAATGTATTTTTAACAATTAAAAATCAAACATTAATAAAATATGTCACTTATAAAATTAACCTAGTAATTCATAATTACTTGTACCAAAAATTGTTTCCGAATTATAAACTACAACATTCTGTATTTATAATGATATATTCATTCCATTTCAATTCTTTCCGTAAACAAAAATTTCATCTAAGTAATAAAACAATTCTATTACTTAGACCGTATCTTATTTAATCAAATTACAATGAGACACGTAAATATTACTTCCAAAATCGTCCGTCAATTTTAAGTAATTTAATTAACCCGTATCGTTATACGATCAATTAAATAATCAATTAAGAGTGTTACCCTTTAGGTATGACCTAAGAGGATCAACAAATCACCACCGTCGCACGACAGTAATGTCAAACTTTAGTCAAACAATCATTACCAATATGTGTGGACCAGTTGACTGTAAAAAAAAAAAATTACATCCCACATGTATTCTTAAAGTGAGATTTAAACATGTGATCATCATGATCAACAGTTGTGATCACATTATTGTCGGAGGACACATATTCCAACAATCTCCAACTTGTCCTCGACAAGTGTGCGTCACGAATTCTCTTGTCCTATTACTATCTCCCACTCAATGCAAGGTGTCTTTCGGGTTGTACTTGCAAGTGATCATATCGAGAGTGGTTTCCTCGATCTGGGGAATAACTGATTGACCGAATTTATCTACCATAGATACCTTCCGAGCGTGGCCACGCATTTCCAGTTCATTACTCCTCGAGTGGCCCTGAGATATTGTTATAACCCTGACAAGGGGTGGACAATTCCTATCGCACTTATTCCCTTCGACTAGCTACAGACATCATAACCCAAAATATGCCCATTTGACCCCATTTACGAAGGTCATAGTAACATAAATCAAAGTTAATCTCAAACTGTGCCACCTTAGGCGAACAGTCTTTAGTCAAAAGAATCGACTCATTAGAATACTATATTAGCTCTCGCCACGACCAGGCTATATAAATTTGCCAGAACTCTATAAGCGGTCATAAGGCCCGACAAAGTGTTCCTAACAGTCTGCCTATGTGATCGACTAGTCATCTCACATGACTCCATGGCACTTGAACTTGCCATCAATCGCATCACACTCTAGTCACTTCGAGACGTCACCTCATGTAAGTGACTATGGGCGAATACAATGTTAATCCGTGTTCACTTTAACGGGGTTCAATTGTCTCTACAACTCGTTTGGATGTAACAAAGTATAAGGTGAGTTAATGATAACTCAAACGACGAATGTCGACATCACATCCGGATAGTCAATACCATATTACAACCTTGTGAAGTATATCGTAAGTGTGTAAACACTAGTCGATTGCAATAGAAGTTTAACATACCATGTGTCCATGTGTTCATACTTCTTGTATTTCACTTCCTTTATATTCATGTTATCTATCATAGCATGAATCTTACCAATTACACATCTAGGTTCCCAATCTAGGTTTAGGTTCTTTATCTTGAAAGAACTTTCTTGTTGTTTATCACATAACAAACGAATTGTGGTGGATAATATAACTTGCACTGGTCAAGTGTTCTACCAACTCACCATGCACTAGGTATAATTTTTGTAGGGTCTTGCAACAATTGTCAAGATGATTAGCCTAGCACTTCTCATAAGTCCTAGCATATTAGAAGATATTAGTTTTGAGTAACTTCTTACTATATAACTAAATATCTTTCCAACTTCTTATTTCTCTTTTTAGCTTGAATAGCTTAGGATTTTCATAAATCCTTACGCGTCTTTCGAACTTCAATATGTGCAACTTCTTGTCACATAACAGAGTGCTCTGTTAAACACAAGAATAGCTCATTAGTTCTGCTCGAGAATTCATGACGATTCTTCTATGGCTTGCCAATGACCCATCATGCTTTTAAGCATATGATTCATTATTGGACATGTGCATGATTATTCTAATGGCGGAAACATTAGTAATCTTTAATCATGTGATCAACCATTCTTAGGTTCAATGAATGACCATGACTGCTTATGGTAATTCCATTTTCATCGATATGAATAACCTACGTTTCTCGTTGATTTGATGTGTATATCTCAATACTTATCCAACATCCCATGATGTGATTGGATTCATCATAGTCCATTTTCATCCAGAATTGAAAACTCAAACAAGTCTTTGTGAAAGATAGTATTAGCTCGTCATTTTCAATGAGTAATGAGTTATAAATTTTACAAGATGATGGCTCCCACTAAATTCCATGTCTTCACATGATAATTTCAAACTCCCACTAAATTCCACATGTTTCGCAATTGACTACTCAATCGAAACATTTCAAGAATTGAAATTCATTTTGCTTTGCCAAGTTATTAAGAATTAAACCATATATGTTCCCGGCATATCCTTTCAAAATACTTATTTAGAAAAGGTTTCAATCTTAAACTTATGGAAAGAGATTTTTAATCTCTAACTCATTCATTTTAAAATGATGCGTAGCAATGTCATTATTTAAATGTGAATTTCTTTTAATACACGTCCTTCTCAAAATACCCTTTTCCGGAAGGAGTTTTAACCATTTCATTTTCATAATGAGGTTAAGTAATGACACTAGCATGGTTAACAATTAACTTAGCTCTTGTAGATGTCGGCATATCTTTCTTTGCAACTTTTAGTTATAAATCTCATTTATTTTCAAGGATGCAACTTTGTTTCATTTAGGCTCTTAAGTAAATATCAATGTTGAAACTCTTGGTCAAATGTTGTTCATAAACTAGCCAAATCTCTTGTTAAGTCTTTTCATTAGTCATTTTCTTCCAAAACTTTCTTTTGGTCTCCTCGTGTAGTTATCTTAAGAACATATTCTTTTGATTACTTCACTTGGTCTCTTTTGTCATGTAGATCTCATCTATTCGAGACCATAGATCTCATCTATTCATGTATACCTTTTATTTAGGTATACAAATCATTCTTTTGTCATGTAGATCTCATCTATTCGAGACCATAGATCTCATCTATTCATGTATACCTTTTATTTAGGTATACAAATCATTCTTTGTATTCTTTGTGTCTTCATTTTTCTCCCACTCTATCTTTAGAATAAGTATACTAGATATTCAAAGATAGCTTATGAGACACAAATAATGATTTTGAAGTATAAGGAGGACTATCTCATAGATTGACTAATAGTTTTAGATTTGATGAGTGTACTTGGTAATTGACATTCCTTTAGGAGAGTTCATCAACTCAACATCACTTTATAATTTATCATACACAAGCCTTAAGCTTGTGGACATATAATGAATCCCATCATTATATTTGTCTATTAGATCACTATAAGTAGATGATCATATTTTTCTATGTGCAAGCATATAAAGACGAATTTTTTAGAATAATGAAATACGATAAAAGGGGTGACTTGGGTTGCAAACCAAGCCACCAATATCCAAAATACAACAATTGTTTAGAAAGGATCAACTATTTCCATGTCGAACACGGAAATCAAAATAGTTCTAAAAATCTGAAACATAACTTAAAATAAGACAATAATAAAAAGCCAAGCTTCATTGGAGGCTACTCCTAGCTCCTTGATGATATCTTAAGCTTGCTTTTCCTTTCCCTTGTATTTGCTTGGAGGAGGCCCTATTTACAATAAAAAGGGGATACATTATCACAACTTTGTATCAAAATACCATAGTTGAATTAGAAACATAAAAGAAAGGATAGTCATTTACCTACTGGAGTGATCTTTTCAGCTTTAATGTCACCAAGGTACTTGAAACAATTCCTTTTCCAATGTCTAACACCATTACAATAATGGCATTTATCAAGAGGACCCTTCTTGGTCATGGAAGTGCTAGCTTCAAAAGTCTTAGCCTTGGTGGACATGGGAGCTTGCCTCTTACCCTTTTTCCCATTCTTCTTGAACTTCCCCTTACTCTTGGTGCTTATGTTAAGCACATCCTTAGGTGGGTTAACATTTAACCCCATATCTCTTTCGGCTTCCACAAGTAACTTCTGCAACTCTTCAAGAGATACGTCCTTGTCTTGCATGTTAAAATTCACCCGGAATTGAACATACGCTTTGACTTTGGATAAGGAGTGTAGAATCCTATCTACAATGAGTTCTTTGGGGATTTCAACTTTTTGAATCATCAAAGTCTCGACTAGCTCCAACAATTTGAGCACGTGAAGGCTAACCCTTTGGCCCTCCTTGAAATCGAGATCAAAGAACGCCGAGGCCGCCTCATTTTGGACGATCCTCGGAGTTTGTGAAAACATTATCACAAGTTTGGAATAGATTTCATTAGCGGCGCCCATTTTAAAGGCTCTCCTTTGGAGATCCGCCTCCATTGCAAAAATCAACACATTTTTCATTGCGGCGGATTCTTTGTGGTAAGCCTCATATGCTTCCCTAGTGGCGGCACTCGACCTAGCATTAGGTTCGGGTGGAGAGGCCTCAGTGAGGTAACGAAGCTTGTCGTCACCTTGGGTGGCTAATTTGAGTTGGGCATCCCAATCGGAGAAATTTGACCCATTCTTTTCAAGTTACAACGATCCATGAAGGATCAGAGCCATGAAGCATTAGTGAGAGGTACGGCGTTGGTGTTTGGTGCGGCCATTTGTTATGAGAAATATAAGTGGTCTACAAAACGAAAATAGAAGAAATAAAACATTTGTCGTTTTCACAATAATATTAATACTTGTAAATTTAATTGAAACAAGTTTTATTGCATTTATCTAGTGACCTCTACCCAACTTGATAAATGATTCCAAGACCCAAATTCATATCAACTTAGGGCACGGTGTGCCGAAATACCCTTTATTAACATAACTTGGTGGATTAACCTTTTAATCGATTCTACTTTTAGAACTCTTGGTCGACAAAATTACATTAATATTTATCTCTAGCCCGAAACACATCCGGAAATCGTCGTGAATACTTTCGTTGACTTCAACCCAAATTTCGAATAAATGTGTCCATGATCCAAATTTATATTAACTTAGGGCACGGTGTGCCGTAATACCCTTTATTAACATAAATTCGGTGGATAGACATTTATCACCCACTTCCCCTACGTAACAAGGTTTGTACCCCGGTGTGGCCGAGTGCACTCCCTCACGAAATAGGTTTTCATGGTTTCTACTTTTTGGTAAGGCTAAATCTCAATTGTTTGTTTTAGCGAGAGGTCATGTCAATTGACACGGTCGATAAACTCGATTAAAATGATAATGCATGTTTTTAGTTATGGCGATTTAGCGATGCATGCAACATATAAAATAAAATGCAAAGCATAAATAAAATCCTAGTATGGCCTTCCTAAAATAGTAAATCTAATAAACTATTACAAATTCGGAAACCAACTCCTTTGGTCCCTTGAACTTCGGTCTTGGCACGCATCTCGAGGTAACACCGTCTTCATGGAAACTCCGGGAAATTACAAAGTAATAAATAAAATTATAAATGAATTACATAATTTCCTATTATACATTTGTAAATAAAATAAATCTATTAAATTACAAAACGGTGATACGAGATCACAATAAATTACAACCGAATGGATATTCCCATACATTTCGGGTAATATCAATTAAAACTAAGGCCATATTAAGTAAAATTACATAATTCAAAATTACATAAAACTAAAACTAAAATTAAGACAATCATAAATAAAATGCAGCATTATAATTTGTATGAACATGCCCAATATTATGCTAAATCGCCTTTAAAGAGCCAATATCGTATATTAATCAGTTTTTACGGATTTGCGTGATTTAACCTTTTATAATCACAATAATTACATAAATTCATATTTATGCACAAGTTAATTACTCTAACCAACTTAGGACTCAAAATTAGTCTCCACTAACATATTGATAATAAGTAACTTATATTTCTTAAAATTGTTCATAAATGGACTCAAAAATACAATATTATATCATAAACTTCAAATAAATCATTAAAAATTTCAATTAAAATTTAAAATTTGAAATTTAAACTCATGAACATTCTGGAAAAATACCATGACACTTATAATGCTCAAAACATAGGTTAAAAATTTCGAAAATTTATCGAGAAAAACAATGTTGCGGTTTATCGGATTTATCAATTATTACCATAAAAATATGTATTTTTATTACCTTTTCACTTTTAGATATGAAATATGTGATAAAATGAAACATGTGACGTTTTTCCTTAGTCCTGAAGTATGTTTTAGCAATTTTTACTAATTAAAGTCACTATTTATGTGATTTTTCATTAAAAATTTATAAATCATGCATAAAGTCTTTATTATATCCAAATATTTTATACACATATTGTAAAATTGCATGTGACAACATACTAAATTTATATGATCAGATTCAAAATATAACTCATATTAACCTATTTTCTCATTAAAATACGATTTTATCTTGAAAAATCCATATTTCGAGCATAACAACTCATATTATTATGAAAATTTACAGGCCATCAGTAGATAATATATGTGAAAACATATCCAAAAACCAATGGAAAAATAGAAGTTTAGCTATTTTTAGTCCAAAAATGACATTTTAATCATAAAAATCACATTTTAATGCCATTATTAATAAAAATGAACAATAAAATTCATAAATAAACCAAAATATCCTAAAAACATTTTAGGACCAGAAACTTTAACATGCATAATAAATTTCGTGATATATCATAATAAACACAAATTTATAAATTTTATTTATTAATCGTATAACTCGAAAAAACAATAACCGATTTGCATGCAAACAACCTAAGGCTCATGATACCGCTTGTTAGAAATTATTAATCTCTTATTTTGACATATTCATATATGTGATAACCTATTTAGTCATAAAATAAATTGTGATCTTATGCATGCAAACATAATTAGAAAAGGGAAGAAATCATCATTCTTACATTGAGTATTCGGATATATGGGCACAAATGAGTTCTCCTACTCACTTGTTCTTGAGCTTTCCTAACTAATGGAAGAACAAGGATTCAAGGATAGAATCCCTCCCAAAGAAGAATACCCAAGATAACCCCTTAAAAACTAATATTATTTGAACTAGAACAATATTAATTTTATTAAAAAGACCCAAAACTATTGTTTTGTCCTCTTGAATTTTCGGCCAAGAGAGGATGAATTTTGGAGTTTTTATTTCTCTTTCTAAACTTATATAAGCTATTTTTGGTGAATGAATAATATGATGCACAACACTAGTTTTGATATTATGGGCATTATAGTGATTATAAAGGGTAAAAACCCTTTGCTTCCATGGTTGGAAAACCGGGTATGGGGAAGGGGCTATGGCCAATGCATGAGCTTCAATTCTTCCCAAGAAATATAGGCATGCAAGGCTATTTATTAGGTCTTATGATTATGCTTTCCACTTAACAAAATTAACATAATTAAGCTTAATACTCCCTCCTTATTTTCGGCACATATTGTGTAAAATGGAAAGTCCATTTTACACATTATTTTGTCAATTTGTTACATGTAACATGTTCCAAGACATTATGTGTATAAAATGTATTTTTAACAATGAAAAATAAACATATTAATAAAATATGTCACTTATAAAATTAACCTAGTAATACATAATTACTTGTACCAAAAATTGTTTCCGAATTATAAACTACAACATTCTGTATTTATAATGATATATTCATTTCGTTTCAATTGTTTCCGTAAACAAAAATTTCATCTAAGTAATATAACAATTCTATTACTTAGACCGCATCTTATTTAATCAAATTACAATGAAACACGTAAATATTACTTCCAAAATCGTCCGTCAATTTTAAGTAATTTAATTAACCCGTATCGTTATGCGATCAATTAAATAATCAATTAAGAGTGTTACCCTTTAGGTATGACCTAAGGGGATCAACTGATCACCACCGTCGCACGACAGTAATGTCAAACTCTAGTCAGCCAATTATTACCGTTATGTGTGGACCAGTTAACTGTAAAAAAAAAATTACATCCCACATGTATTCTTAAAATGAGATTTAAACATGTGATCATCATGATCAACAGTTGTGATCGCATTATTGTCGGAGGACACATATTCCAACAAGTGTTACACAAATGACAATTGACAATTGAGATTGCGCATGGTTTCCGACAAAACCATAATCAAAACACATTAGGATGGTTAAGATACCATTATGGCTATGTTATTTAAGAAATAAATTTTCTAGAATCGTTCTAGGCAATAAAGAATAATGAGAAATATTTAGAACGGAAATTGAGTACACTTGCAATCATGGGATGTGCAAGAGGGATGAGTCCCGCACACTGTGAAAACAGTGGGAGCTATTTTAAGGCTAGAGAGCTTATGTCTAGATTGGATCTAGACACGTACTTAGGAAGTTTTGTAATGCAAATGTATATATTACAAAGGAAAACGAGTATGTAGTAAGGTTGAGTTAGGTACAAGAAGTTGATAAAACCTCCTAACCAATGCCTTCTTATAGGCTTAACATGATGAGTCATGTCATATATCATTTCAATTGCATTGAGATGAACAACTACATATATAATGAAAATGGATTATATAAACATGAAGTAGTAATCAGGTATTGACTATTCATATGTGATAATCACATTTGTCGATCGAGTTTTTAAATCTGAAAACTCCTTTTATACTTTGTTACATCCAAACGGGTTGTAGAGACAATATTGAACCCCGTTAAAGTGAACCCGGATTAACATGGTATTTGCCCATAGTCACTTGTATGAGGTGACGTCTCGAAGTGACTAGAGTGTGATGCGATTGATGGCAAGTTCAAGTGCCATAGAGTCATATGAGATGACTAGTCTATCACATAGGCAGACTGTTAAGAACTCTTTGTCGGGCCTTATGACCGCTTATAGAGTTATGGCAAATTTATATAGCCTGGTCGTGCCGAGAGCTACTATAGTATTCTAATGAGTCGATTCTTTTGACTAAAGACTATTCGCCTAAGGTGGCACAGTTTCAGATTAACTTTGATTTATGTTACTACGACCTTCGTAAATGGGGTCAAATGGGCATATTTTGGGTTATGATGGCTGTGGCTAGTCGAAGGGAATGAGTGCGATAGGAATTGTCCACCCCTTGTCGTCAGTTAAAACAATATCTCAGGGCCACTCGAGGAGTAATGAACTGGAAATGCGTGGCCACGCTCAGAAGGTATCTATGGTAGATAACTCCGGTCAATCAGTTATTCTCCAGATCGAGGAAACCACTCTCGATAGGATCACTTGCAAGTGCGACCTGAAAGGCACCTTGCATTGAGTGGGAGATAGTAATAGGACAAGAGAATTGGTGACGCACACTTGTCGAGGACAAGTGGGAGATTGTTGAAATATGTGTCCTCCGACAATAATGTGATCACAACTGTTGACCATGATAATCACATGTTTAAATCTCATTTTAAGAATACATTTGGGATGTAATTTTTTTACAGTCAACTGGTCTACACATATCGGTAATGATTGGCTGACTAGAGTTTGACATTACTGTCGTGCGACGGTGGTGATCAGTTGATCCCCTTAGGTCATACCTAAAGGGTAACACTCTTAATTGATTATTTAATTGATCGTATAACGATACGAGTTAATTAAATTACTTAAAATTGACGGACGATTTTGAAAGTAATATTTACGTGTCTCATTGTAATTTGATTAAATAAGATACGGTCTAAGTAGTAGAATTGTTTTATTACTTAGATGAAATTTTTGTTTACGGAAACAATTGAAATGGAATGAATATATCATTATAAATACAGAATGTTGTAGTTTATAATTCGGAAACAATTTTTGGTACAAGTAATTATGAATTACTAGGTTAATTTTATAAGTGACATATTTTATTAATATGTTGATTTTTAATTGTTAAAAATACATTTTATACACATAATGTCTTGGAACATGTTACATGTGACAAATTGACAAAATAATGTGTAAAATGGACTTTTCATTTTACACAATATGTGCCAAAACTAAGGAGGGAGTATTAAGCTTAATTATCCATCAACAAAATTACTTCAACATTCTTCCCAATACCATTCTTAACTGTATCATCATCTAAATCTCCACCAAAATCTCATATCATGCAGATATTCTACCAACTTCTTACTTTCCTGAATTCCTCAAAACTCAAGACTAATCATGTTGTCCCGAAACTCCTCTATAACCATTAACTAACATCCTCATGGTTGGTCGCACCCATCTCGACGATTCCTTACCTCTATATCACATAACTCCGGTCAATATTTTCTTAGTTTTATTCCCCTCATTCTTTCCTTTTACACTCTACAAAATCAATTAACCATTCAACTCCTTATCACTTCTACCTAACTCTTTAGTGTTTCGGTTTCTTTCTCACTGCTCCAAAACTCACATCTAATTATTTCATATCGATATCATCTCACTCTTTCTTACCACAAATATTCTCTTATTATGTCATCAATCACCCTTGCCACTAATCCATCCATAGAATCAACGTTTACTGTTCAACAATTGCATCTCCCTCCTATCATACCGCTAATTGCCCAAGGAAATCACACAGTAGTTTCATCTCTTAATAAACCAAATCTCCCAAACTCACTCACTGTCTACAAATCCACCTCGCGACATGTCTCCACAAAGTTCACTATATACTACTCTTCTCAACCCCTTTAAAACGAACTTTCATTATGTATTTTCTTAACCCACACGACTCCTAACCATCCCCCTCCATGATTCTTTCCACATCTCAAGCTGCAACCATTTGCGTCCCTCATTTCAATCTTTTCATTCTCACGTTCCATAAACTCACATCATCCCTTGCCCACATTCAATTACTTTTGCATTACTCAACATACAAACATATCGCTCATCTCATCTCACAAAACATGCTCTATGTCTCAATAAACCATACCAATCTGTCTTTTCTTTTTCCACTATCTATCACAACACATATAATTCATGTCCTCCCACCGAACTCCTACTCACCACAGGTGCCACTCACTTCACCATAAGATTGGGTAACTTACGTATGAAGACCAACATACATGTAAAACAATGCATAAAGAAGTAAAATAACATCTTTGAATTAAACATATGTTGGAGCTAGTGTCCTCCAAAAATTAGTGTGATAAAATTTGTAAATCTCTTACAGGTTCACAAGGGTATACTTCGTATATTTAATCAGTTGATTAACGTTTAACTAATAACGGTTGGTTTGCTAGAAAGTTTGACGTTATTATCATACAGATGGCGGTGATCAACTGGTCCCTAAAGGTCACACCTATAGGACGTGTTTGAGAAATGTGGTTATAGAAATATAATCACATTGATGCCCAAAATGACTAAAAAGTTAGTCAATGTGTTGATGAGATAATTATTTAATAAAATTAAATAATATTAAGTTGAGACGAATTAACTGTCATTCGTAAATTAAATATAATAAGTTATATTTAGTTAAATATATTTAATGTTAGCTTGGACGAATTAATCTGTTAATTCGTAATTAAATATAATCAGTTGTATTTAATATCAACAAGCTGAATGTGTCATAGTGGTAATAGTGAGGGTACACATACCAAGAGGTCATGGGTTCGATCCTCACTAGATGACAATTCAACACATATTATATATTTTTGGAAAGACAAAAAATAAGGAAATTTTTATTACTTATTTCGGTCAACAGTGGCCGAAAATTAGGAGAGTTATTTCTTTCCTAATTAATTTCGGATTTCAGTCTATATAAAAAGAAAGGTAGAGAATTATTTCTAACCTAATACTTTTTCTGACCTTGCCTCCTCTTTCTCATCACAAGAACACAAAGACAATAAAATTTTACAGAAAATTTTAGATTGATTTCTAGCATAATCAAAGGGTATATCTCAGATCGTCTTGGGTGTAACCAATAGGCGAATACCTACTTTGGTATTGTTCTTAGGCCATATTTGCTAGGACCGGAGGTTAATTCAAAATCTTTTTACTTATGTTTATGTATTTTATTTTATGACCTTAGATCATCTTCTTTAAATCGTTATAATCCTTCTAAATTAAGGGGAAGTATACAGATTATTTCCCACAAGTGGTATCAGAGCCAGGTTACGGTTTTAATTTTGATGATTTTCATAAAATTGTATGTAAACTAATAACCTAATTTTCGAGTATATAAATTAGGGTTCTTTTTCGATAAAAAAAAAAAAAAAAAAAAAAAAAAAAAAAAAATTGGCCGAGTTATTTTTTTACGGCCTGTTTTTTTTTTTTGCTTTGTTTTCCCTTTTGCTTGATGATTTATATCCAATTTCTTTTGATCATATCTTTGTTTTAATCGGTTAAAATTATCATATGAAGAATTGGCGAATTTTGATTTAATGCAGATTAAGTTAGAATAGATATAGTATCATCATGTCATTGATACGAGAATTTGTTTTTGCTATATAGTTTTAGCATAAAAGATTAATCATGCTTGTTAATCCATTTGCTAAACCATGTTCTATTAGCAACTGTAAACTTTGTTCTTCATCAATCTTGTTTTAGGGCTTACTGCCGCAAAAGGGAATTTTTTTTTGACGGCTCAAAAAAAAAAAAAATATTTAGGGTTTGCCGTTTGATAAAAAAAAAACGTTTTTAGGATTTTTTTTGATTTACCGAATCAGAAAAGGAAAAGGAAAGTTTTTTTTTTTTCCTTCTTTTGCCGCATAAAAAAAAAAGGAAGGGAAAGGTTTTGTTTTTTTATTGCCGGATAAGTAAAAAAAAAAAAAAGAATTTTTGGTCATTTTTCTATTTCAAATGAGAGTTTGGAATTTTAATAAAAAAAAAGAATAATAATTTTTTCCTTTTATTTGGTTATCTTAAAACCAAACAAGAAAAAAAGAGAAGTTATTTTATTTGGCCAATTAGTTATTGTGAATCGGTTCACAATTTAATGATACCGAGTTATTTTAAAGCAGTTTAAAATTTTGATGGATAGAATTCATATTACAAATTTAATATGGATTATGTATGAATTAATGTGATTAAATTGCGGAATTGTCACTTAAGTTAATTTAAATAGGTGGTTTGGATAAATTAATCAACATAATTAATTTATTGTATTATGTATGTTTAATTTATTTTAGTTGATGCTTTTAATTATGTTGAATGAATCGAATGAATGAATTTTATTTACGTATTTTATTTTTGCAATCAGTTGTATAATGTAATACTTAGTGTGGCCTTAGTCAATCATATTTTCGTAATGAAGGAAACATGATTTTTATGTAATTATGAGATCTCGAATCTCCTTTATTTTAGTTTTGGATTTTTAAATTAGAATGTAATTAATAGGTCAATTATGTAATTTTAATTATTGTAATTTCACAGAAGACTAAAGATGAAGATTCAAGCTCACTCCCGCTACATGGATCAAGATGGAACATCAAGACAAGCTTCTCGGGTCCAAGGATGGATTCCAAACTTGTATTTATTGTTCATTTTGATAGGATAGGCGACACTAGGACTTTTACTGTTTTTTTTACGTTTTTCATTTTATTGTTTTTCATTCACATGCTAGTAATTGCATCATATTCCGCCTAAAACCAAACCACCTACTACTAAAATGCATGAAAATTGACTCATATAGGTTGTATGTTAGTTTTCATGGACATGCGATGTCACAAGATTTAAGCCATCACCTTAGTTTAAATCATTCTCGCATGCTAGATTATAGTTCACTTAAAATGAATTAAAAAGTTGATGGGATCTTCCTCTAAAACGGAAATTGAGATTAGTCTTTATAAGGGCAAACATCTATGAATCCCTTCTTCGTCGGTAGGCCTAATATGACCCCTTCTACGTTGGGTAAGTAGTTGTGTTGACTTAGTTTACCTCAACATTATAGTCCGAAGAGTTTCTCGTGATTATGATGGACTAAAGATAGTATTTACAGAAATTTATCGACCAATAATTCTAACGGTAGAATTAGCTAACAGGTTAGCTTATCAATTTACAGAAAATTGAGTCTTGGGGTCATTTATATAATTCTTGAGGGAGGTCAATTGTATAAATGTTTTTGAGTCTTCGCGTTATGACATTAGTTCATTAGACTTAAAATAAAACGATGCATGCTTATTATTTTATTCTTCTTTCGCAGTGTAGAACACGCTTATTATCAATAATACTGTTACAACAAATGGCTGGAAATAACGCAATCCCAATGCCTAGTGCCACATTAGATCGTTCGTCCTGGCTTAAAATGTTCATGGACCAAATGAATCAGTCCACTCGACTAAAGAATGATGGGTCCAATTTTGCGGACTGGGAGGCGGCACTATGGAATGCTGCCACTGCTGACGGTAAGCTCAGGTATTTAACTGAGCCAATAGCGGTCAACCCAGACCCAAATGCAGGAGCCAACGAGTCACTCGCTTATAGTGATTTCGTTATAGAAGCGGGTGCGATAAAAAACGTACTCATCTTTGCAATGGAAACCAATTTGCAGAGACGCTTCATTGCCCAAGGTGCAAACAAAATTTTCACCACGCTCACTAATGAGTTCTCAAAGGCACCGAGAATCATCACATATGAGCATACCTGTCGCTTCTTTGATGTGAAACTCCAGAAGGGCCAACCGGTTAGCCCACACATTCTTCACATGATTGAGAATGTCGAGAAACTGGAGTCACTGAATTGTAGAATCAGTGAGAGCATTGTCATTGACCGAATGCTTCATTCTCTTAACGATGGTTTTGCCCTTTTCAGGGAGAACTACTACATGAATGACTTGAAAAAGAGTCCTCATGAGCTACACTCCCTTCTCGTACAGACCGAGAAGGATATGAAATTGAGTGGGAGCATGAAGCAGGATATTCTCACGATTCACAACAAGAGTAAAGGTAAGGGCAAGGCTCATGGCGACGTAACTGTAGGTAAGCCAAAGTTTAAGAAGCCAGGAAATGGTAAGAGTGCGCCTGGTGAGACTAGTGGCTCACAGAGCAAGACAAAGAGCAAGGGCGGTGACATAGAGTGCCACCATTGTCACAAGACTGGACATTGGAGGAGGAACTATCCCGTCTACCGTGAGGACATCAAGGCAGGCCGCGTCGTTCCTGTTGGTATGTCATCTTATATTCATATGATTGAGATTAACCATGCAAGTTTCGGAACTTAGGTACTAGATACTGGTTGTGGTTCTCATCTGTGTAATCATTTTCAGGGCCTAAAGAACATCATACCTCTCGAAAAAGGTGATGTGGACCTGCGAGTCGGGAATGGAGCACGAGTTGCTGCTACCTCGAAGGGAACATATGTAATCCAACTCCCTAGTGGTTTTGAGTTATCTTTAAATAACTGTTACTATGTACCAAGTTTATCTAAGACTATTATTTCTATTTCCGTACTTGCTAAAGACGGTTTTACATTTTCAATAAAGGATAATAGTTGTATTTTCTCTTTTAATGAAATGATTTATGGCAAAGCAGTTTCCATGAATGGAATTTATATCTTAGATCAAACCACAGAAGTATTACACATGAATAATAAGAAATTAAAGGTTGGTGACAAAGATCAAACCTATCTATGGCATTGTCGAATGGGACACATAAATGAGAAACGCGTGAAGAAACTCGTCGATAATGGGACTATTCCCGCATTCGGATTTTCTACATATGGCACGTGTGAATCATGTCTCATTGGCAAGATGACTCGAATTTCCTTCAAATGTGTTGGAATGCGCGCTAGTGACCTATTAGGACTCATACATACGGACGTATGTGGACCTATGTCAATTACCGCTAGAGATGGCTATAGATATTTTATCACTTTCACGGACGATTTGAGTAGATACGGATATGTCTACTTAATGAAGCATAAAAGTGAGTCCTTTGAGAAATTCAAGGAATACCAGAATAGGGTACAGGACCAACTGGGTAGAAAGATTAAAGCACTCCGTTCAGATCGGGGTGGCGAATATCTTTCAAATGAGTTTGAGCAACACCGAAAGATCTGTGGAATCGTTTTGCGATTAACTCCACCGAACACCTCAATTGAATGGTGTGTCCGAACGGAGAAATCGAACCTTACTTGATATGGTTCGATCCATGATGAGTCACACGGTAGTGCCGATTCATTATGGGGTTATTCTCTTTGTCACCGCTCTTATACTTAACCAAGTCCGTCTAAAGTCATCGACAAGACTCCATATGAAATGTGGAAGGGAACGGTCCCTAACTTGTCCTTTATTCGGGTTTGGGGCTGCGAGGCTTATGTCAAGTGGAGACACGAGGATAAGCTCGACCCGCGATCAGTCAAGACATACTTTATAGGTTATCCAAAAGGAACATTTGGTCATTAATTATATTCGCCTACCGAACATCGAGTTTTTGTTGCGGCTAGTGCGACGTTCTTAGAGAAAGAATTTCTCGAGAACAAGTCGAGTAATAGAACCTTCGAGCTGTTGGAGATTCCAGAACCAACAACGAGGAACAGATGGAGGAAGTCAGTACCTCTAACTCGATGATACGGTTAATATTCCCGAGGAACCTAGGAGGTCGGGTAGAGACTCCATCCTCCTGGACAGATACATTGGTATGGTCGAGGAGAATGACGTTTTACTTAAAAAATCAACCCGCAACCTATAAAGGTGCTATGGCCTGTTCCGACTCAAAGCTATGGTTTGAAGCCAGGCAATCCGAGATGGACTCCATGTATGAGAATAACGTATGGGATCTAGTTGATTCACCTAATAAGGTCAAACCTCTACAGTGCAAATGGCTTTACAATATAAAGCATTATCTAGACGCGCAACCAGATATCTATAAGGCACGACTTGTGACAAAAGGTTTCACTCAAGTGCACGGATTGCATTATGATGAGATTTTTGCACCTGTAGTCATGCTACGTTCCATTCGGATAATCTTAGCGATTGCCGCATTTCATGATTATGAGATTTGGCATATGGATGTGAAAACCGCCTTCTTAAACGGTTATTTGGAGGTAGAGTTGTACATGGTGCAACCCGAAGGTTTTATAGATCCTGAGCATCCTAAGAAAGTATGCAAGCTTAAGGATTCCATTTATGGACATAAGCAAGCTTCTCGGAGTTGGAATCATCGTTTCGACCAAGTGATAAAAGAGTATGGTTTCACTCGATCGGTCGAAGAACCATGCTTGTATATCAAGTCGAGTGGGAGCAAGATTGTATTCTTGATATTGTATGTCGATGACATACTCTTGATTGGGAATGACATTCCTCTCCTATCTTCGGTTAAAGAATGAATGAAGAACCATTTCCAGTTGAAAGATCTGGGTGAGGCACAACGCATTTTGGGAATCCGTATCTACCGAGATAGATCACGACGGACGTTATCACTTAGTCAGGAGTCTTATTTGGATAAGATTCTTGAGATGTTCAGCATGACCAACTCCAAGAAGGGGAACCTTCCAATGACGTGGGGATGCGGTTGAGTAAGTCTCATAACCCACGGCGCTGAAGGGTTGAACGCATGAGTCGTATTCCTTATGCATCTGCAATAGGATCGATCATGTATGCCATGATATGCACACGTCCAGACGTGGCATATGCATAGAGTATGACGAGTCGGTACCAAAAGAATCCAGGTACCTACGGAGGACTATGGATTGGGTATTGACTTATGGAGGAGATACTAAGCTATGCGCAACCGGATTCTGCAGATGCTAGCTTCCAAACAGATCTCGATCCGGGTTCGTCTTCACTCTTAGTGTGTTGTAGCAGATTCTACTACTGAATCGTTGAATTATGATAAGCATGTAGGGCATGTTAATTCCATGGGAATTAAACATGTTCCTAAGTTGTAGTACCTGATTATGGATTTGATACATTATCTTTTTCATATATTATTTATAACTTCATCGTTTTATATATATAATATTTTGTTTTTCATGTGGATTGTACTGACAACATTGAACGCCACAAAGTGAACTGAATTACATTATATTTGTTTTGGTCCGTAATCGCCAATGTGAGCTGATAACTCCGGCTATTATATTGTGCAGTCGATTGATGGTGGGTTCAACGAGCCATAAGTTAAACGGTTGACTAATCGATCACAGATACGAGATTATGACGATACCTCGTAGGACAACTTTTTGTGACAACGTAATGGAGTCCTAAATGTTTTATAACATTCGGTGCCAGGTCGTGGATAGGACATCCACTGTGTACCTAGAGTAGATTCTTTTGACTATCAACTGTCTCTTGAGATTAAGGCAGTCTTTGGGTGACTTTGGTTTCTTTCTCACGGTCTACCGTAACTGAGGCTAAGTAGATTTTTTCTAGGTCATTTCATACTGTGCTTACGTCTGCAGGATTTGAGTTGAGGAAAATATCCATCCCTTATCAGGTATAGTTATTTCTCAGGGCCACTCGAGGAGTTGTAACTGAAATGCATGGCCATGCTCGAATGTTGATTCGTTTATCAGTTAAGTTACTCTCTAGTCGAGAAAACCACTCTTGATACTGATCGCTTGTAAAATACGACCTTTGTGAATTCAGATTTGCAAATTGTTTTACATTGAATGGGAGAAATTTTAAAGGGTATGAGAATCGGTTATCGCACATACACTTGTGAGGACAAGTGGGAGTTTGTTGGAGTTGGTGTCCTCCACAAATTAGTGTGATAACATTTGTAAATCTCTTACAGGTTCACAAGGGTATACTTCGTATATTTAATCAGTTGATTATCGTTTACCTAATAATGGTTGGCTTGTTATAAAGTTTGACGTTATTATCATACAGATGGCGGTGATCAACTGGTCCCTAAAGGTCACACCTATAGGACGTGTTTGAGAAATGTGGTTATAGAAATATAATCACATTGATGCCCAAAATGACTAAATAGTTAATCAATGTGTTGATGAGATAATTATTTAATAAAATTAAATAATATTAAGTTGAGACGAATTAACTGTCAATTCGTCAATTAAATATAATAAGTTATATTTAGTTAAATATATTTAATGTTAGCTTGGACGAATTAATCTGTTAATTCGTAATTAAATATAATCAGTTGTATTTAATATCAACAAGCTGAATGTGTCATAGTGGTAATAGTGAGGGTACACATACCAAGAGGTCATGGATTCGATCCTCACTAGATGACAATTCAACACATATTATATATTTTTGGAAAGACCAAAAATAAGGAAATTTTTATTCCTTATTTCGCTCAACAGTGGACGAAAATTAGGAGAGTTATTTCTTTCCTAATTGATTTCGGATTTCGGTCTATATAAAAAGAAAGGTAGAGAATTATTTCTAACCTAATACTTTTTCTGACCTTGCCTCCTCTTTCTCATCACAAGAACACAAAGACAATAAAATTTTACAGAAAATTTTAGATTGTTTTCTAGCATAATCAAAGGGTATATCTCAGATCGTCTTGGGTGAAACCAATAGGCGAATACCTACTTTGGTATTGTTCTTAGGCCATATTTGCTAGGAGCGGAGGTTAATTCTAAATCTTTTTACTTATGTTTATGTATTTTATTTTATGACCTTAGATCATCTTCTTTAAATCGTTATAATCCTTCTAAATTAAGGGGAAGTATACAGATTATTTCCCACAACATAATATGCAACGAATTCAAAAGATAAGCATATGACCCAAAACAGGGGTCACTAGATCGAGTACAGGCCACTCGATCGAGTGAGTGACTTACTCGATCGAGTAGGTGAAGGTCAGAAGCACGTAAAACAAATTACCAGGGCCACTCTATCGAGTAACTGAGGTACTCGATCGAGTCCCCCCCTACTCGATCGAGTACCAAGGCTACTCGATCGAGTACCTACGCATTTCTCAGCACTGTCCAATTTTCGTAAAACAGTCATAACTCACTCATTTCTTGGTCGTTTTGGGCGTTCGACCTATTATTAGAATTTTAAAAGGACAAGCTATCACCTCAAATTGGAATCACATTAAAATCATTTATGAATCTCAAGTTATAACAGTTTAAAGACAACCTCCCTATAATCGAAAACACAACTACTTGATTTTACTTCCCAACAACTTAAACGACAACATGGTAAACAAAAACAACTCGATGCTCATAAAACCAGTATCCCTAACCACATGTTACTAACTTCAAAAGCCAAGCAACAAATAACTCGATGCACATATATCATTCAACTTACCAATCACATATTACCCACATGTTTTTATTTTATAACTTTACGTAAACAAAATCACAATTATATGACATCAAGTATCATATTCACATGATACTAGAATAACAACCTTATAAAATATCTTCCATCATACAACATGTGTTATAAAAAAAAATACCATATTATCATGCAACAATTATCATCTTTTCCACCAATTATTCATGCTCTTACTCAAACTTTCAGCTATATAAACTCGTACAACACTACCAACAACATATATGTATACATAACTCTATGTATAACTCAAATCAAACAAATTTTCTTTCTGTATTTCTATAATGCCATATCGTAAAACAACTATCATGCTTTCAATCAATAACTTACGAAATCACATCATCACCATCTTTTCTACACATTCCCCATTCTCGACATACATACATCCACTGATTCATGCCACACATCACTACATAGGTACACAATACACAAGGTAAACACATAGCAATCTCGACTTATATCCCATAGTGACTGGTTCAAAATTGTAGGGCGAGTTCGCGACTTTAGGACGTCTCCCAAGTCTTTGCATTAGCTCCTACAACTTTTACCCCGGGTTCATTTTATTTGACTCCCTATGTTTATTGGGTTCATTGGTTACAGGTTTCAGGATCGTCGCTCTGAAACCATTTGTAACACCCCCATACTCCAAGTGCCTTACCAGGACCACTCAGTTATAAGGATGCTACCATCTCGGTTTCCCGAGGCAATGAATATCATAAGACAATAAAGAAACGTACTTTAAAAGTAATTATAGTTTAAGTGATTACATGTTCAAAACCAAAACTGATAAAAGGAAATACAAGTTCTCAAAACTATCTACTTTCAAAATACTATCAAGCGTCAGACACAGCGGAGGACTTCTAAACTGCAACGTGGTGACTCATCCCAGCTATCCCATACGCATCGTCTCATACCTGCTCAATAACTGCTCACCACCCCCGAATGGATCACCACAGTGTTTAAAACATTTAAACGGGGTCAGTACTAATCACACAATTTATATGATCTAACAACACAACAAACAACATAGCTCAAACAGTCACACACACAATCACACCCACTCCAACCAATCTCCGTCACCGATCATCCACTGGACCACCACGCCGTGGGGGGACCGCAGCCGTTCCCACCTAAGCCCCGCTCATCATACCGAGCGATAACTCTGTCCCATTAATGTGCACATCCCCTTCCGTGGCGGGTTCCACGAAGGGCGAAACTAAGGCGTGAAGCCACTCCCACAAGTGACTCCACTCAGCCGAGAACGCATCTCGAGAACCAGAGACAAACAATCAGCAATCACAATACAACATCAACAACCGTCTGAATCAATCAACAATATACAATCACAACCGTCTGAATCAATCAACAATCACTAATTACAGCACAATCACCACACATTATGTAATTAATACTGAGTAGGGAAACCCTACCTAGAATGCAACACAAACATTAGACGATCTAGCAGCTGTCTCAAAACCTTTCCTCTACGAACCCTTCTCCTATACACATAATCATACAATTATCACCTAATCAACATAACCCTCCCAAAACCCCCAAATCTACCCAATTATGGTTTTAAAGAAACTCAAAGAAACAATATAAAATTGGTATATAGATCTTACCCTTGACGCAAGGAACACTATGATGCAAAGAACAAGATGATCCGACACTCCTAGCCTTGCGGATTTGCCAACAACGCGACGAGAGAGAACTACGTAACTCCTTTTTCTTTTGAAGGGTTTAGAAAGGTTAAAAGTGATTAAATAAACTGACGGAAACCTTTTATACCAAACTCGCGTTATTAGCAAAACCCGTCAAATTATTCCCCGTAAACCGGCTACTCGATCGAGTAGCTAAGGTACTAGATCGAGTGCCCCCTTACTCGATCGAGTATCTACGTTACTCGATTGAGTACCCAACAGGTCAGAAACTATTTTAAAACACAACACACCCTTACTCGACAGAGTAAGGCCTACTTGATAGAGTACCCAGAGACTCATAAAACCGTAGTATTACAGTACGAGAAGTGAGTGTAGCTCATGAGGACTTTTCTTCAAGTCATTCATGTAGTAATTCGCCCTAAAAAGGGCAAAACCATCATGAAGTGAATGAAGCATACGGTCAATGACTATGCTCTCACTGATTTTACAATCAAGTGCCTCCAATTTCTCGACATTCTCAATCATGTTAAGAATGTGTGGGCTAACCGGTTGGCCCTTTTGGAGTTTCGCATCAAAGAAGCGACATGTATGCTCATAAGTAACGATTCTCGGTGCTTTTGAGAACTCGTTAGTGAGCGTGGTGAAAATCTTGTTTGCACCTTGGGCAATGAAGCATCTCTACAAATTGGTTTCCATTGCAAAGATGAGTACGTTCTTTATCACACCCGCTTCCATGATGAAATCACTATACGCAAGTGACTCGTTAACTCCTGCATTGGGGCCTGGGTTTACCGGTATTGGCTCAGTTAAATACTTGAGCTTACCGTCAGCAATGGCAGCATTCCGTAGTGCTGCCTCCCAGTCTGCAAAGTTGGACCCATCATTCTTCAGTCGTGTGAACTGATTCATGTAGTCTATGAAAACTTTAAGCCAGGACTCGCGTCCAAGTGTGGCACTCGGCATTGGGATTTCGTTATTTCCAGCCATTTGTTGTAACAGTATTATCAAAATAAACGTATTCTACACTGCGAAAAGAAGAATAAAAATAATAAGCATATGCATCGTTATGATTTAAGTCTTAATGCAAAACTGTTAAAAGCGAAGACTCAAGCATTTATACAATTGACTCCCTCAAGAATTATATAAATGATCCCAAGACTCAATTATCTGTAAATTGATAAGCCAACCTTTTGGCTAATTCTACTGTTAGAATTCTTGGTCGATAAATTTCTGTAAATTCTATCTTTAGTCCATCATAATCACGAGAAACACTTCGGACTATAATGTTGAGATAAACTAAGTCAACATAAACTACTAACCCAACGTAGAAGGGGTCATATTATGCCTACCGACGAAGAAGGGATTCATAGTTGTTTGCCCTTATAAAGACTAGTCTCAATTTCCGTTTTTGAGGAAGATCCCATCAACTTTATTTTAATTTCATTTTAAGTGAACTAATATCTAGCATGCGTGAATGAATAAACTAAGGTGATGGTTTAATAAATATGTGACATCTGTATGTCCATGAAAACTAACATTCAACCTATATATGAGTCAATTTTCATGCATATTAGTAGGTGGTTTGGTTTAGGCGGAATATGATGCACTAACTATCATGTGAATGAAAAGCAATAACAACGGTAAAACGTAAAACAAAAATAAAGTCCTAGTGTGGCCTATCTACCAAAATGAACATAAATACAACTTTGGAATCCATCCTTGGACCCGAGAAGCTTGTCTTGATGTTCCATCTTGATCCGTGTAGCGGGAGTGAGCAATCCAATCTCCATCTTTAGTCTTCTCAAAAATTACAATTTAAAATTACTTAATAAACCTATTTACATTCTAATTTCAAAACCGTAGTAAATAAAGAAAACCAAACGGAGATACGAGATCTCAAATTACATTAAAAATTATGTTTCCATCATTACGAAAACATAATTTAACTAAGGCCACACTAGTTATTACAAATTACAACCAATTGCAAAAATACGTAAATAAATCCATTCAACGATTCATTCAACTAAAAAAATGCATCAACTAATAAATTAAACATGCAAGACATAATTCCTTAATTATGTAGATTAATTTATTCAAACCACCTATTTAAATGATCAAATTAAGTGACAGTTCCTCAATTACTCACATTAATTTCAATCTTAATTCACATTAATCTTGTAATATGAATTTAATCCAACATTATTTTAAACTTCTTTAAAATAATTAGGTATCTAAAATTGTGAACTTCTTCACAACAATTATCCATACATTATTAATTTAATGTATAATCAATATTGGCAAAAAAAAACAAAAAATTCCCTCTTATTTTCTGGTCTCGGCATTCCAAGAAAAACAAGGAAATTTTTTTTTTCTCACAGCTCTCGGCATATAGCAAAAACAAAAACAGAAACCCCCCCTTTTTTTTCCTTTTCGGTATTTCTGCAAAAACCGAAACAAAACAAAAAAACCAGAAACTTTTTTTTTTCTTATGCACTCGGCTAAAAAAAATGAAAACAGCCTCCTTTTTTTTTCCGGCATATCAGTAAAAACCGAAACATAAAACAACCTTTTTTTTTATTTTTATTTCGGCATTATGCCCTAAAGCAAAAATTTGGATGAACAAATTCGTTTATAGTTGCTTTTAGAACAAGATTGACATAATCATAAACATATGAATTAATGAAATATGATTCTAAACAACAATTTAAAACCATATACGCCAAAAACTATATAGCAAAAAACAAATTATCATCATCAATCAAAACTATTCCATTTACATTTCAATTTAATCCTAATTAAATCAAAACATCTACAAATTCATCATATTATCATCTTAACGGATTAAAACAACAATATGACTAAATCAAAATGGAACAATACATCAAAAAACAAGAACATAAACTCGGCTGGAAAAAAAATTGGTCACGGCAAAAAAAAATTCTCGACCGAAACTTATTATTATTTTTTTTTTTCGATTCTTCAAAAATTGTTTAAATCCATTTATGAAATTCATCAAAAATAATTTCGTGGCCTTGGCTCTGATACCACATGTAGGAAATATCAGTATACTTCCATTAACATAATAAGGATTATAACGAAATTATGATTGTGAAACTAGTCATAAAAGAAATTGCATAAACAAAATGATAAAGGATTAAGAAATAACCTTCGGTCCTAGCTAATATGGCTTATGAACAATATCGCAATGATATTCTCCTATCAGTTGCACCCAAGATGATATGAGATATGCCTTTTTCTTGCTAGAATCGATCCCCAAATTCTCTTAATTAATTTAGGGTTTTGTGTTTTTGTTTAGATGAGAGTGTGCTAGGTTAAAATTAGGTTCAAAATTTCGGCCAAACCAACAGAAAATAAGAGGTATATTCTTCTTATTTTCGGTTTATCCACCTACCAAAATGATGAGATTAAATCTTCTTATTTTGGTAGTTTACAAAATGTATATAAAGTGTATAATTAAATTGTCATTTATTTTATTCCGTATTAATAAGTCTACACACAACAGCTTGCAGTTGATTTATTAATACGGGTCAGTAATAATTTATTATGACAATATTGTATAATATATAATTTAACTATAAATATCGCATATTTATAATTTGCTAATTAAATATAACTGGTTACATTTAATTACGAATTAACATCTTAATTCGTTTAAGCTAACATTATATATATTTATTAAATATAACATATTATATTCAATTTATGAATTGACAGTTAATTCGTCTTAGCTAATATTATTTAATTAAATTAAATAATCATCTTATCAACACATTGACTAACTGTTTAGTCAAATACATGAACTAACCTTTTAGTCATATAAGGCATAAATGTGATTACATATCCATAATCACATCTCTCAAACACATCCTTTAGGTGTGACTTTTAGGGACCAGTTGATCACCGCCATCAGTATGATAATAACGTCAAACTTTCTAGCAAGCCAACCGTTATTAAGTAATCGTTAATCAACTGTTAAAATACGAAGTATACCCTTGTGAACCTATAAGAGATTTATAAATGTTATCACACTAATTTGTGGAGGACACAAGCTCCAACAGTCTTCATATAGTTTGGAAAACGGTTGATATGTGCATATTCTATACACTTTATTAGCGGTTTTGGCACGTATTTCTATGCGTAATTGTTAGCTTTAAGCTATTATTTCTCCCGTAACGGTTTACTTTGGATTTCCTATGTCATTATTGTAGGAATGATCGGAAGTAAGCTAAATCAAGCTTTTATCTGTTCCCGGGGGCATTTTATGGAAACTATGAAGTTAGAAGCTCAGAATTCGATCGTCTCGGAATGCGTCCATGAAGTTGGAGGGCTGTTTGTCAGAGTAGAGAGAAGCTGATACAGCGCAACTGGTCTATCGACCAGTGACTCCAGTCTATGGACCCAGGAGTTCAGCAGAGGAAGGAAAGTTACCAACCTCAGACATCTTGGCGATCGATCGACCGCGTCACCTGGTCGATCGACTCTATTTCGAGGCTGTAGTTTCTTTTACACGATTGTCTTTTGAAACCCCACTTGTAATTTATCTTTTGGGCAGAACTATTATTAGTAGGACGTAAAAAACAATTTAGGTTATGCTTTTTTATTCAACAACTCATGTTTTTAGACCTAGTTTTAGGAACGCGAAACGGACGCTACGGATTACGATCAATTGTTTGTTCATCGAATTCTTTAGTAAGCTTTATTTTCAATTTCAATCTTCTCTTATTCTTGTTTATTTATTTCTAGTTTCTTCCAATTTATAATTAAGCAATTCAATTTTAATCCCTTAGTTTTTAATTCTAATTCAATCATGTCAATTTTATTCCGTATCTTTAATTTTGCAATTGTCATATTCTTAATCATGCGTAGCTAAATTCCTATGCTGGGAATTAGGGAATCCATGGCGTCATGAGTTGCTATTATTAAGTTTAGGTTGAACCCGTACCGGCCTTATTTACTTTTGTAAGAATTTACCCCTTTGCTAGATTGAGAGATTAGCGGAGTTAGATTTCTTACAATTAATTGGAAAGATTAGTGGAGCGAAAGCAATCTAGTTTCATTCTAGGGTGAAAGAAGACCGAGAGGCGTAATTCAAATAGAGACTTAGAGGACCTATTTGACATCCTGAGACGGTATTGGACAGACCTTGACTTTACTTGACTGGCCCTTAGGCCATGGTGAACCAAAGTTCCTAGCTGCTTTTTAATATCTATTTTAAACTTCATTTAAATTTCAGTAATTAGTTTATAATCAACCAACCAACCCCCCGCACCCCCCCCCCCCCAATAATTGTTACTTCAATAGATTAAAAATAGCAAATAGAATTGATCTTGTCTCTCTGTGGTTCGACCCTTACTATCAGTATCTATAGTTTTAGTTTGGTTTATAAATTTAACTTTGATACAAAACGACGGTATCAAATTTTGGCGCCGTTCGGGGAGACGTGTATTCATTTGCTTTATTTTTAGTTTATTTTGCTTGTCTCAAGGAACTTTGGTTCCTTGAGGCCGTTGCTTACCTTTTCCTTCTAGTTTTGCTTGTGCACAGTTAGAAGAAGATTTCGAGAGGAAAACTTGAGTACTCCCGATTTTGCTACAATCATGCCAACAATATACGATCAGTCTCGGCCAAAGGTACAAGATATTCCCCAGGGATTTAGCCTCCTTGTTCCTACACAAGGGACTTTTGATATCCGCCCCTCTCACATCTCTTTAGTGGAGCGGAACCTGTTTGGGGGATTACCAGATGAAGATCTTGGGACGCATGTGGAGATCTTCACGGATTATTGCTGTTCCATATCTGTACCGGCCGGAGTGACCCAAGATAAAGTAAAGGAGACATTATTTCCATACTCCTTGAAAGATTCTACGCGTGAATGGTACCGCTACCTTGATAAGGTAGCAGCTGGAGTTACAAACTGGACATCTCTAGATTTGGCTTTCTACAAAAGATATTATCCGCCTGTGAAAACCAATGCTTTGAGAAGTCAAATTACAAATTTCCAGCAAGGACCCGATGAGGAATTACATGAAGCATGGGTCCGTTTCAAGAAATTAGTTCGATCTGTTACTCACCACGGTTTTCAGCATTGGTACCTTTGCAATCAATTTTATAATGCTTTGTACGATGACTACAGAGTCATCCTTGATGCGGTTGCAAATGGTAGGTTCCAAAAGAATGTGGATTCTAATAAAGGTTGGAACACTATTGAGGAGATGGCAGTTCATAGAGCTGAATATGGGAGTTCGCGTGGGAATTCGCGAAAGCCAAGTGATGAAATGAGTGTCGTTGTGGCACTTGAAGCTTCTATTAATGCCCGGTTCAAAAACCTTGAGTTTTCTAAGGCTTCCGAGAAGAAAATTGAAATTCCTGTTCATAACTCAAATGAGACCGCGGAATTGAGAGAAATAGTCCAAGCTCTTTTGGTTCAAGTTACGAAAATAGAAGAAGCTAGGATTGAATCTGCAAGGAATTTTGAGAAGCAGTTGGAGATTCTAGCGGCTAACCAAGTCGCCAATTCTTCAAGCAAATGTGAGGTTCCTATCGAGACACTTAATGCAATTCACCTCCGCAGTGGTCTCTCATATGACGGTTCTGATAAGCCAAGAAAAGACTCGGAAAATGATGAAAAGTCAGATTTAAATTCTGGTGCAAAAACAAACTCTACTGCCAGTGCCAGTGGTCGATCGACCAACAACATCAGTCGATCGACCAGAATCTCTGACGGAAAAGTTTCTGATAGTCAAGAACTATTTGAACCCAGTGCACTCGGTCGATCGACCGAGCCCCGTGGTCGATCGACTGGGTCGCCAGTGCTGAATGAAAATCCGTCAATTGAATTACAAAATACCTCAGCTAGTGACGATTTGACGGAGATTTAAAACATTCGGAAGACAAAAATTGTCGACCCTACGACAAGTGTTGTGGTCCCGTATCCGGAGCGCTTAAAGAATACAAAGTTGGAGCGTAAGTTTGGTAAGTTTTTGGAGATCGTCAAGAATCTTGAGGTAACCATTCCTTTCACTGACTTAATTACCCAGGTACCTTCTTACACTAAGTTTATGAAGGATATTTTGACTGGTAAGAAGAATTTAATGATGTTGGTACTATTGCTTTCACGGAGGAGTGTAATGTTCTTTCACAAAGCAACATACCACCTAAATTAAAAGACCCGGGTAGTTTTTCGATTCCATGTACTATAGGTAACCATGAATTTGGGAAAGCTCTTTGTGATCTAGGGGCCAGTGTCGGTGTTATGCCATATTCTGTGTGTGAAAAGTTAAATATAGGTAACCTTAAGGTGACCAATATGACCCTTCAGATGGCAGATAGATCGATTCAGAGACCCTTAGGTATTTTAGAAGATGTACCGGTTCAAGTGGGTAAGTTCTTTATTCCTGTCGATTTCATCGTTTTAGACATTGGTGAGGATAGTCAAATACCTATTATCTTAGGTAGACCATTTTTACATACGGCTGGGGCCGTGATAGATGTCAAACGCGGAGTCTTGACCTTGGAGGTAGGGGATGACACAATTGAGTTCAGTCTTGCTCGCACTGCGACTGAACCTGCTGATGATGATACGTGTTATTCCGTTGATATTGTTGACAGGACTGTTAATTGTAACTAGAGGGAATCCTTAGCCAAGGATCCTCTAGTTGATTTAACCCTTTTAGATGAGTGTGCAGTTAATCCAGCAAAGAATGCTGATGAGCTGGATGTTTTGGAAGCATTAATGGAAGGCCACGAGCACACAGAGGAAGAAGATGAGATGATCACAAGCCTGGCCAACGCGAATTTGGTAAACACATGCTATGCTATTGAAGCTGATTCTGCCTATGCTGCTGAGGTAAAGGTGCCAGAGCGTAAGCCACTTCCTCCAAATCTTAAGTATGTCTTTTTAGATGATACGGAGCAATACTCAGCTATTGTTAGTGCTAAGCTTGACGATAACCAGCTTTCTGCTTTGATGTGTGTACTTAAGAAAAATAGGAAAGCTTTAGGTTACTCTTTGGATGATATTAAGGGCATCAGCCCTGACATTTGTATGCACAGAATTGAGCTGGAGGAGGGTCACAAGCCTTACGAGACGGGGTCGTATGAGTTGAATCCGAAGATGCAGGAGGTTGTCATGGCTGAGATGATGAAATACTCGATGCAGGTATTATTTATACAGTTGGCAACTTCAAGTGGGTTAGCCCAGTTCAGGTAGTCCCGAAGAAAGGAGGGACCACTGTGATAGAAAATGAGAAAAACGAATTAATACCAACTCGAGTTGTAACAGGTTGGCGGATGTGCATTGACTACAGACAATTAAATGCCGCAACAAAAAAAGACCATTTCCCAGTCCCTTTTGTTGACCCGATGACCGAAAGACTAGCCTCTAATAAATTTTTCTATTTCTTAGACGAATATTAAAGGTTCTTTCAGATCTCTATTCATCCGGATGATCAGAGTAAGACCATATTTACCTGTCCATAGGGTGTTTTTGCATACCGCAGAATGCCTTTCGGATTGTGTAACGCCCCAGCTACCTTTCAGAGGTGCATGATGGTGATTTTTTCTGATTATATAGAGAATATTATGGAGGTATTTATGGATGACTTCTCAGTTTATGGTAATGACTTTGATCGTTGTTTAGCTAACCTTGATAAAGTCATGCAGCATTGTATTGATGTTAATCTTGTTTTAAACTGAGAAAAATGTCAGTTCATGGTCAATGGGGGAGTTGTGTTGGGACATTTGATTTCCGATAAGGGCATACATGTTGATAAAGCAAAAGTGCAAGTGATTGAGAAACTGCCTCCTCCTGTGAATGTTAAAGGAGTGAGGAGTTTCCTTGGCCATGCTGGTTTTTATCGGCGGTTCATTAAGGATTTTTCGAAAATTGCTAAACCACTTACACAATTGCTTCTTAAAGATGCTGTTTTTAAGTTTACTGATGAGTGCCTTTTAGCTTTTAACAGGTTAAAGGAGGCTTTAGTTGCGGCGCCAATCATTCAGCCGCCTGATTGGGACCTCCCATTCGAGATTATGTGTGATGCTAGCGATTATGTTATTGTGTTTGGCACGGCACAGCGGATCCGGTGGAGCTTGCTCGGGTCCGTCCAGAGTTGGAGGCAGCCAGGTCGACGATCGCAGGCCTGGAGCTGGGGATCATCCGTCGGGACCAGGACTTGAGGCGTCACGAGGACGAGTTGCGGAGCCGAGACGCGGAGATTGCCTCTCTGAAGGCTCAGTTGGCTGCAGCGGAGGAGCTTCACGTCGAGATGGAGCGTGAGACGCTGGAGAGTTCCCCGGAGAGGGAGTCTGAGCTGGTGGTGGTATCTGCGTTGGCGGCGACTCCTAGTGAGACCAGGACTGGTCCGAGGGGAGACGTCGAGTAGCTGTTTTAGTTTGTCCGTGTCTTGGACTCTTGTTTGTACATATTTACATTTTGCGTGAGGCGGTTTGTATATATGTGTTTTTTGACTCTGGTTTGTTTTGTGATTTTTGGCTTTTTGTGTTGTGTTTCGGAGGAGCGCTTGTCGGCTGTTGATTCTCCTTTTGTTTTGCACCAGTTCCTGCATCGTTAGTGTAGAAAAACAGGCAACAGATAGCACATACGCATAAACGTAAACACGTAAAAGCATTTGATTGAAAATCAAAATTAACCAAGATGACTTGAATTTAAAATTGACATTTGAAAATTGACTCGAAAAATATAAAACTCAAACCGTCAGGAACGAATTTTAGAAAAGGATTTTTGCAAGTATATTTGGCTTTTGATGTCAAGACTCGAATTTGTGAGTGCTTGAATTTTTGAGGAAAATTGATGTCGTGTTATCAATTTTTGATTTTGATTTTTGTGTTGCGAAAAAGCGAAAAATTTTCGGAATTTCGACTGACATGGAAACGATCCGTCGCGGATCGGGGCGACTAGCCCTTCCCCCCTTAAAAAAGAAAGAAAAATCCGTATGTTTAAAGCTGCGTCATGGAAACCGTGTCGGATTTCGTAAAACGCAAAAACAAGGAAATGTAAGTGTGAAGATACACAAAATTTCCCGGATCATCCCGAAGAGGCGCGAGGTTCCTGGCGGGAGGTTTGAGGTGTCAGGAGAAAACACATGTTGAAGGAGAGAAGTCAACAGCGGGAATCCTGGGGAAGCCTCAAAGAGTCGCGAGCTGCTCGGCGATGGAAGCCGGCACTCCTCTTTTTCTGAAAAATGCGCTGATCATTTTGTATAAATAGAGACGTTTGTGCTTCATTGTTTCATCATCCGAAACACAAAAACAACTCTACAAAACCTCCTCTTCTTCCACAAATATATTTCATGGATGCTTTGGAGAACGCATTGCGACAATGGTGCCGGGATTTGTCGCCTCCCGAGAAGTATCAACTCGATTGCATGGGAATTGGTCAATTGTTGGTGCTTCGTCAAGTCAAGGTGCAACCCTCGTTTCTTGAAACGTGTTCTCGGTTTTGGGATTCGAAACATCATGTTTTCGTTTTCTCGAAAGGCGAGCTTTGTCCTCTTGCCGAAGAAGTTGGAGTCATTGGTGAGTGGCCGGGTTGTGCTCTGGTGCTTCCTCCGACTCGGTTGTGCTACAAGGAGAAATTCCGTTCCATGTTGGGCTTGTCAACAAGCCAAGTCAACTTTCTTCTTGCTCCACATGGTGTGGATATGTTGGCTCTTATCAACATCTTCTCAAATCAGTTAGATGCTAATGTCTCGGAGGTGGCTAGGAGAAGGGCTCTTGCATTTTGCCTTGTCCATGTGTACCTCTTTGTTGATGTCTTGAAGAAGGAGGGGCCGAGATGCCATGGTAGCATGACCCTTATCCATGTGATTGAGCAAATGGAGCATGGTAGAGATCCATCATGGTTGGTGCTTGGAGATATTATCCAAGCTTTGGACAAGGAAGGCTCTTGTGGAGAAGCTCCCTCTTTTGGATCGCCAAGGATCCTCCAAGTGTGGCTATTGGAGAGGCTACGGTATGTAGAGCCTTCGTTTAATCCATCTTCTTACTCCTTCCGTCATCTTAACATGAGGAAGAAGTTGTACCCGGATAGCTTTGCTTCCACCGAGGCCTATTGGGCCGCAAGGTTGGCGGAGGAGGGTGGTCTTCATATCCGTTGGGTGGTGCCGTGGTGGCACTTGAGGTCCTTCACGGGGTTGCCTGCTTCGGGTGCTAGTCCTCGTTCTTTAATGGTTGTGGGTTTGAAGGTTGTTTCCTTCATTTATCCCGAAAGGCTCATGAGGCAAATGGGGCGTCAACAAAAGGTGCCCGCTCAAGATACTCTTGTCCAAGAGAATGTTTTTCGGAACTCCGAGCTCGTGAAGTTCTTTGAAAGGTGGTGGGCCACTCGGCCGCTTTGGGAGGTACCAAACCCCGTTGCCACGACATGGGTGACTCCTGCTTATGTCAATTAGTCACGTGCTCCGTCCTTGGAAGAGAGATCCAAATTTCGTAAGGACGAGGTTGTTGACTTGAAATATCGAGAGGTTGGCAAGGCCAACCGTGCCTTCTTTGAGGAGTATGTTGATGGAGCTACTCGCGATGTGATGAGACCACCGAAGAGGAGGAGTTCCGGCTCCAAGAGTATGGTGGGCCGTGCATTGGCTCGTCTTGGGTCGAATATGGGGTCTTGTGCTAGACCGGAGGCCGTCGCCGTCTTAGATCCGTTTAGGATCCGTTCTGAGGAGGAAGTCCATGCTAGGCGGGCCAACAAGAAGAACAAGGGGAAGATGTACCCCGAAGGAAAAGGCAAGGGTAGAATGGAAGAGTGAAGACCTCCATTACCCACTTTATTATTATGTTGTATTATTGTTGTGAGTTTTTATTATGTTGTACTAGCTAGTTGTTGTGTGTTTTGTGCTAGTTTTATTATGTGAGGTGTGTTAGTTGACACCTTAGCTTTGACAAGTTGTAGACTCGTCGAGCTCTATTTGTTGTTGAAATTGTAATCCCTCCCATTATTAATTAAATAAGAGGATTGCTCGTGTCGAAAGTTGTGAATGCTTGTTTCTTCCATCCATTTGGTAAGGGCAATTCGATTTGAATCGTCCTCAGCATTTGCACTTGGGAAAGTGGTATTTTGTGGAAAGGGAGAAAGGCTCATTTTTGTATTTTTGTGGGAAAGGGAATGGTTTTCCCTCTCTTTTTTTGGAGGTTGTTTGTATGTGGGGATTTTTGTATGGGGGTGGTTGTTTTTTGATTGTGGGAATGGTTGTATCCTCCTTGTGTAAGGAAGGACTGCCTACGTATTCACCTGAAGAGGTGAAATCAAACCATGATCGTAGTTCGAAATGTTTTGTCAATTTGATTGGGTTTTGTGGTTGTATCCCTCAGGCATAAAAGGGGCTGCCTACGTATCCACCTGAAGAGGTGAAATCAAACCATGCTCGTATTTCAGGGGGTTTGGTTTTTATAGTGCAAATGGACGTTGCCTTTGACGGATCAAAGGACATTCGAAACGGGCAAAGTGTCGCAGCTTAGACTCGATAAAACATGCAATTTCAAATCAGAACATATTGAGGAACTTAACTTGAAAAGGGTTGAGGTCGGTGCTAGTTGTAAAACTAGGCTAGGTTGTTGGTTGATGGGGTTCAAGGGTAGTATTTCTTGAGTTGGTCTAGGTTGGTCGGGTTTGTAAAGTCCTCCCCGTCTAGGTCACTAAGTCTCACTGCGCCCCCCGAAAGTATTTTCTTGACCAGGTATGGCCCGGCCCAGTTGGGTTTGAATTTTCCCCTCGGATCGACGGGTAATGGTGCTCAAACTGACTTGAGGACCAAGTCGCCCTCCTGGATGTTTCTGGGTTTGACATTCTTGTTGAATGCCCGTTGTATACGTCGTTGGTATAGCTGGACGTTGTGCAAGGTGTTGAGTCGCCGTTCGTCTAGAAGTGTGAGTTGTTCGTACCTTCGACGGGTCCATTCCGCCTCAGGGACTTGACTCTCTAGTAGGATGCGTAGAGATGGGACCTCTAATTCTACCGGTTGAACCGTCTCCATACCGTATGCTAGGTAGAAGGGTGTGGCGCCTGTCGGTGTTCGAATGGAGGTTCGGTATCCCCAGAGTGCGAATGGGAGTTTGCTCGGCCAATCGCGGTAGTTGTCTTGCATTTTCTTGATAATGGTAACAAGATTTTTGTTCATTTGCCTCCACCGCTCCGTTGGTTTGGGGACGGTAGGGGATGTTCGATGTCGTTTGATCTTGTATTTGTCCAAAGAAAGCTTTGAGTTTCCGCCCGGAAGTGAGAGCCTTGAGCGCTGATGATTTCATGGGGTACCCCATATCGGCAAATGATGTTGTTTTGAATGAACTTGGCCACTTGTTTGGCGGTCAAGACTGCATATGACTGTGCTTCCACCCATTTGGTGAACTAGTCGATGGCGACGAGGAGGAAGCAATACCCCTTGGTGCCTATCGGGTTGACTTTCCCGATGATGTCGATGCCCCAGGTTCAGAACGGCCAGGGTGATGTCATGGTGTATAAAAGGCATGGTGGTATATGTTGTATATTGGCAAATATTTGGCAATTGTGGCAATGTTTGACGTAGTTACGGCAATCGGCTTCCATGGTTGTCCAGTAGTAACCTAGCCGCATGATTTTCCGTGTAAGCATCATTGCACTCATGTGAGGGCCACATTCTCCGTCGTGAACTTCTCCCATGACTTTCTTGGCTTTGTGATGGTCAATGCAAAAGAGGAGAATTCCTTGGGGTGTTCTTTTGTAGAGCTGATTTTGGTTTATCACGAATTGTGATGCAAGTTAACAGATGGCTCTTTGTCCTCTTTGATCAGAGTTGGGAGGGAATTCGTTTTTTGTTTTGTAATTGAGGATGGCTTGGTACCAAGGTTCATCATGGCTTTCCTCGTCGTCGATAATGGCACAAATGTGAGCTGGCTCGCTCCGTCTTTCGACACATAGGGGCATCGACGTCATGTCGTCAGGTATGTTGACGAGCGCGGCAAGTTTTGCCAGGGCATCAGAAAATTGATTTTCCTCTCGCGGCAAGTGGAAGTAGTCGACTTGGTCGAAGAACTCGACCTCTTGACTAATCTTCGCTTGGTAAGGAGCTAGGCTGTCAGATCGGATTTTCCATGATCCGGATACCTGATTGATGATGAGTGAGCAATCGCCGTGGACCCTCAACCTCTTGATGCCAAGTGTGATGGCTGCTTGTAGGCCGATGAGACATGCTTCATATTCAGCGGCATTGTTGGTGACGGCGAAGTCTAGCTTGACCGAGATCGGAACATGTTCTCCCTCTGGTGAAATTAGAAGGATTCCTACCCCGAAGCCTCTCAGATTAGATGCACCATCAAAGTATAGGTCCCATGCGTCGGAGTCAGCACAAAGGATGTCTTCGTCAGGAAGTGACCATGTGCCGGTCGTTGGATCCTCGCTGACGGGATTTTCCGCTAGGAAATCGGCAACTGCTCTTCCCTTGATAACCTTGAGGGGTACGAACTTGAGGTCAAACTCGGACAGCATCAGTGTCCACCTAGACAGCCTTCCGTTTAGTATGGGTTTTTCGAAGATGTATTTGACTGGGTCCATCTTGGAGTAGATGTGGACCGAGTAGCTGAGCATGTAATGCTGCAGCTTCTTTGTTGACCAAACTAGAGCAAGACATGTCTTTTCCAGTTGGGTATACCTCGTCTCGTACTCAATGAACTTTTTGCTGATGTAGTAGATGGCTCGCTCCTCGTTGCCAACTGTTTGTGCTAGTATTGAGCCCATGGCTGTGTTGGTAACAGTCGGGTATAGGGATAGAGGAATCCCCGGTTGAGGTGGCATGAGGACAGGAGGTTTGGATAGGATTTCCTTTATCCTGTCGAACGCCTTCGGCGATCGTCGTCCCAATCGGTGTGATCGGAGGCACGAAGCTTCTTGAATATCGGTTCGCAAATCATAGTAAGCTTGGCAATGAACCGGCTGATGTATTGGACCTGGCCGAGAAATCCCCGAATCAGCTTCTCGTTCCTTGGCCGAGGCATTTGTTGAAGGGCTTTGATTTTGGTTGGATCAATCTCAATGCCTCTCTTGGTGACGACATATCCCAAGAGTTTTCCGGAGGTGACCCCGAATGCACACTTCTGAGGATTTAGTCTCATGTTATACTTCCGCAGACGAGCGAAGAATTTCCGGAGGGCATTGATGTGGCCGTCCCGTTATTTTGATTTGACGATCATGTCATCGACATATACCTCTACCTCCTTGTGCATCATATCATGTAGGAGAGTGGTAGCGGTTCTTTGATAGGTTGCTCCGGCGTTGATGAGACCGAAAGGCATGACCGTGTAGCAATATGTACCCCACTGTGTAGTGAATGCTGTCTTGTGCATGTCTTCCTCAGCCATTTTAATCTTGTTGTACCCGGCATACCCGTCCATGAATGATAGGAGAGCATGTTCGGCAATGTTGTCTACCAGAATGTCAACATGTGGCAAAGGAAAGTCGTGTTTTGGACTTGCCTTGTTCAGATCCCTGAAGTCGGCGCAAACCCGAATTCGTCCGTCTTTCTTTGGTACCGGCACAATGTTGGCCACCCAGTCAGAGTATTCAGACACTTTGATGAACCCAGCCTTGAACTGTTTGTCCACCTCTTCTTTGATTTTTAGGGCCCACTCAGATCGCATCCGGCGTAGCTTCTGTTTCACAGGTTTAGCCCCGGGTTTGATGGGTATCCGGTGTTCTACAATTTCTCTGTCAATCCCAGGCATGTCTCTGTAAGACCAGGCGAACACGTCCTTATATTCGTGGAGGAGGTCAATGAATTGCTGTCTTTCCGAGGGGTCCAGGGTTGTCCCTATCCTAAGTTCTTGAGGTGTATTGTCGGTTCCTCCGTTAATAGGCTCGGTTTCCTCAATGATAAGGTTCTGGTTTCCCGTTTGTCAAGTTCTTTGGCAAAGTGAGATGGGTAGTCACTCAAGTCAAATTCCTCATAATCATTCAGAATCGCATTGCAGTTAAATTGAGACGAGTCATAAGCAAACTTAGCGTTCATTAAGTTGACACGAGTGAAAAGCTCGGAGAGGACAGACATCTCGTGGTCAGTGAGAGGCGACACGACAGAGGAAGCGGCCCCTGGAACAGGCTCCAGGTTGTCACCTTTCATTGGAGTGGGGGTGACCCTAGTAGACTCAGCCTCTGAATCAGCCACGACTTTGTGATAATACAGTGGGAAGGGGACCTTGACTGGGACATCTAGAGTGTTAGGAGCTATAACAGACTCTGACTCCGACTCGGACTCAGACTCGGATCCTTCATCACTTCCCTCCTTGAACATAGGGCCTTCTCTAGTTGTGATCTTGAGAATGCGGCCTTGGCGATCGGTCCACTTGATGGTCTTCCTCCAGCCTTGGGTGGCTTTCTCCGGGTCAGTATCGGAGATCAAGGCGGTTGGATCAAATTGATTGTCTTTCAGGGCGATGTTGATGATGTCTTCATAGTCGAGGCATTTGATGTTATGTTCCCCAAAGAGTAGTGTGACAGCTTGTCCGTCAAGGCATGGTGACGGTTTGGACTCGGTTGATGCAGCTTCGATGTTGTCGGGGATAAAGTAGCAGTCCTGGAAGACTTCCACTCCCGGGTATCTAGCCCTGGCCACAGACTCATAGATTGGTTCCGGAAAACCGTGGTAGAGTTCAGACTCTCCCTCGGGGACAAAGTATCCGTTGAGAGTCAGGTGGTAGGGACGGAGGATAACCCCGTGCTTCTTGCGTTTACGGATTAGGAGGTTCATCTCCTGGATGTCTTCATTGGTAGGTTCGTATCCCAGCCCAAAGGGAATGTTGGGGACCTTAGCCTGTTTCAAGGGAGGCAATGGGCCTTTTAGCGGATTGAGTGGCAAACCCGGGAAATAACCCTGAAGCATCATGATACGGTTGATCGTGAGGTTGGCGAACGGGTCACATTCAGATGTTGTTAGTTCATCAGTTATGGCGTTCACGGCTTGGAAACCCCACATTTCATTATCATCCTCCTCAATGGCTCGGGAGGCTACCCCTCTTCTCATGACTGCTTTGATTGGGGAAGCGGGGATCGTGATCGTTTTCCCGTTGAAGAGGACCCTGATCTTTGGGTGGAGCGTTGAGGTGACCGCCTTGATGGCGTGGATCCAAGGACGTCCCAGGAGCATGTTGAAGGATGCGCAGATGTCGACCACTTGGAAACTGGCTTGTCTTTCTAGTGGCCCGGTTGCGACGGCTAGAGTGATAAGCCCAGCGACCTTGCAACGAGTGCCGTCGTAGGCGCGTACTCCTTGATTCGTTGGGATTAAATCAGATTCCTTAATACCCAGCCTGTGGCCAGGTTATGGTTGGCTCCGAATAGAGGGATATCCTCGTCGGAGAAGACGACCGGGTTTCTCAGATCAGGGGCGTCTCTTGTCATGTGTGCCACTATTTCTTCTGGGGAAGAGGTGGAGGGCACGATTAATTTTCCCAAGGCCTGCAGCAGGGCCTACCGATGCTCAAAAGACATTGCGATCAGTTGCCAAATTGAGATCTCGGCCTTTGCTTTCTGAAGTTGTTTCAGTATTGAGTTCTCAGGAGCCTTTGGTTGAGTGTCCGCTTCCGGGACGATTTGGCCATTCGTTGTTGGAACGACCGCTGGGTTGCTCGGATTCTGCTAGGGACGTCTGGACCGGGTGAGATGTCCCATTTCCTTCGTCCGCTTCTCCTTTCCTGGGACGACATAGACATCCTCAACATCATCCCGCCATATGCCGTTAATTTCAGGGTCTCGAGGATACCTTGGAGGGGTATTCCTCGGTGGGTAGTTCTTGTGGGGAATATTTTTGTGAGGACGATTTTTGTGAGGGTAGTTATTTTGAGGGTAATTCTCGTGAAGGTGGTTATTTTGAAGGTGATTTTCGTGGGGTCTATGCTAGAATGGTCGCGGGAGCAATCCATCCTGGGGTGGGTAGTTTTGAATGCTTGGGGAATTCTCCCTCAGACGTGGTGCCGGGGGATTGAAGATGAGTCCACGGTAGGCGTCGTCGTGTCGGGTGATTCTCTCAGAAAGGCTGGCAATGGCCTCCTCAACTTGCTGAAATATAGTTAGCATAGTGGCAGCACTGAATACGAACACTCCGTCTGAAGGGTCCTTTTCTAGAACATTCACCTCGTCGTCAATTGGCAAGATGAGATGAGAGCAGTCAAGGGTCGGCTCATCGTCAGAGATGGCGTGAATTCCCAGAGGATTCGTCTTGTTGTTTGGCTTAGTTGGTGGGGGTATAGGCAAATCTCCCTTCTCAATCATGTCTTGAATGAGGTGCTTGAGTTTGAACCAATTTTCGGTATCATGCCCTTTCCCTCAATGATACTGGCGGTAGGCGTTGGGTTCCAAAATCGGGATTTCTTAGCGTCGGCCGGGTCCGGGGTAGGCCCGATCGGTTGTAGCTTCCCTTGGTCCATGAGCCTTTTCAGGGCACTTGCATAAGTTGACCCTATGTTGGTGAACACTCTCTGGGGGCATTCAATTTTCTTGGCAGATGGTTCGACGAGGTTAACCTCATCAATCTTGTTTGTCTGACCGTAAGGGCGAGATCCGGTTGAGGTGGATCCTTGATAACCCCTACCTGTGGCCTTTGCTAAGACACCCTTTCGGAGGTCGTCCTAAAAATACGTGTCCCCAGAATCTGCAGATCTTGAAAAGTTTTGATATTCTGATACCTCAGCAGGTTGGCATAAACCGGGCAGAGGTTGTTGACAAATTTTTCCACCAGAGTTGACTCACTCGAAACTTCATCGACCAACTGAGTACTCACCCTCCTCCAACGGGTTAGGAACTCAGTGAATCCTTCCTTGTAGTTTTGGGTTAATACCTCGAGAGTACGGGTGTTGGCCTGGATCTCGACATTGTTGGCGTACTGTTTGGCAAACTCAACTGCGATCTCATCCCAGGTGGTAAGGTTTTTCGGGTCCAAGGAGTAGTACCATTGGCGAGGAATCGGCTCCAAAGAGGATGGGAAGATCCTGGAAAAAAGTTCCTGTTTGACCCCCTTAATGGCCATGTAGTCTTTGAAAGCACGGATGTGGTTGAGTGGGTCCTCCACTTCCTTGAACTTAGGCACGTCAGTCAGGGTGAAGTTGTCAGGTAACTGGTCCCCAATAGGTTCGAACCTTCGGTTATTTTCAAGGTGGATGTTGTTACCCCGGGCTAGGAGTTGTTCTTCCAGAAGTTTCGGCCTCTTCTCAATCTCAGTCAGAGGTGGGGTATTATGTTCCCCAATTTCCTTGTTCTCCAGGGCGTCAATACGGGTCTCGACGCGGTCCAGGGTGACCTTAAGAGCGGTAAGCAGGCTGGCTAGCTGATCCGTTGTGACATCTCTGTTGTTATCATTGTTGTTGTTGGACGAAGCTGAAGACGGGGCCATGGCTCTGAGGCAGAAAAACGGCTCACATTACAACTCAATCCGACACGGTTCCATGACTGAACGCAGACAACATAGAGGACGAGACCAAGATCAGACTCAACAAGACGACTGTGACTGTGTGTGGTCCCTCGGTGCTGACTCGATTTATGACGTGACGGTGTTTGACCGAACCTTTGACGCGAGTCCAACATGACGGCGTGACGCCATTGGACGAGTCTCGTGGTGAGATGACTCATAAGTAAAGACCCATAAGTACGTTTGCTTTGAATCGATAGACACGAGGCGGAATTGGAATGGTGGGCTGAAGTTTTCGAAAATAGAAATTTTCAAAAGATTCATTTGTCGCTTTAATGGGCGGCTTTCGAAGATAGAAATCTCCGCAAGTCGATCAGTTGAAAAGAGTTGTCTTAAGTTTATTTGCAAAAGACGGTTTGAGTTTGAGTCGGCTCGGAAAACAGTGTGTTGCTTCCCAAGACGGTTTTGAAATTCAAAATTGTATGTTTTGAAAATCGAGTTTGAAATGTTTTAAAAGGTCTCGGGGACGGTGCATGGTCCTCGGGATCTCGAAAGTGTCTCGAGAAAAGGGTGTATGCTTTTCTCGGGTTTTGAAAGAGCCATTGTCGGCGCGAAACGGGTTAAAATCCGTGTCTAGACGCGGCGATTATAACGGCGTAAAAAGGTGATTTGAAACG
The DNA here is from genome assembly GCF_048544455.1 of Silene latifolia. NCBI lineage: Eukaryota > Viridiplantae > Streptophyta > Magnoliopsida > Caryophyllales > Caryophyllaceae > Silene > Silene latifolia. The sequence continues at coordinate 136,153,971 of NC_133538.1, read as the reverse complement.
GTTATACAAAACCGGGTTTGAAAATCGTCATTACGACGGCCTAGAAAGGCGTGTTGAAATGGTTATAAAAAACCGAGTTTGAAAATCGTCATTACGACGGCCTAGAAAGGCATGTTGAAATGGTTATACAAAACCGAGTTTGAAAATCGTCATTACGACGGCCTAGAAAGTCATGTTGAAATGGTTATACAAAATCGTGTTTGAAAATCGTCATTACGACGGCCTAGAAAGGCAGGTTGAAATGGTTATACAAAACCGAGTTTGAAAATCGTCATTACGACGGCCTAGAAAGGCATGTTGAAATGGTTATACAAAACCGAGTTTAAAAATCGTCATTACGACGGCCTAGAAAGGCATGTTGAAATGGTTATACAAAACCGAGTTTGAAAATCGTCATTACGACGGCCTAGAAAGGCGTGCATCGGCCGGCGAAAGACCGAGGTTTGAAATGGCCATTATAACAGCGCAAAAAGGTGTTTTGAAAGTTTGAAATGACACGGAAGGACTTATGATCAAGTAGCACATAAGCACTCACAGTTTCATTATATTATGCATCATGCTAACACGGGTTTTGGCTTAAAAGGGTGGGTTACACACCAAGCAATCAAACCCCGATTTGCGAAAGGGATACCAATCCAAACAAAATGTGTAAGGAGGGTGCCCTAGCCTCGTGCTCGAAAGTGATGAAAGCTCTTTGACGAAACAGAAATGTGTAACGTCAATGGTATGCTTGACTCAATCGGGATTCAAAACGCGGGGATGAGAAAACTCACGCCGACGGGACGAGCCAATTGGTCGAAAATGGTTAGGTTGTGGGCCCGGACAAGGAACCCGACCGTGACCGTAATATCAATTAATGCATTCCAACCAAGACCTAGTTCGAGTCTCACCATCTAGGGATCACAAAGACGTAAGTGTCCAAGTTCTCCTCAGCGGAGTCGCCAATCTGTGGACATGGCCCACCTGCAGGTCCGGTTCGATCTGCGGACGTGCAGGGGTCTTTTTGAAAGCCACGCTTGGGGCGTAAAGATGCTTTCGACCGGATCGTTTTTAGATCGGTCGGTTTCGTCTCGGTAAGGGTCTCGAAACGATTAGAGATGTTCGGAGTTGCCACCAAGCATTTGTGGGATGCCTGAAACCCGTTCGAATTCCACTTTATACCTCGGTCTAATCGAAGCACAAAGCACCATTTTGACATAGGTACTGAAGATAAGGAAATCGTCCCTCTTTAGCATCCTATCTCTAGAATGACTCTCGTACGCCCTGGATAAGGTCGTCCACTATCCAAAGTTTATGAGTAAGAGGTGAAGGTACGTATTGGGAAGCCCTTTAATCAGACACCCAATCCCGCCCACGTTTAGTGGCCTCTACTGATCGATCTTGGTTGGTTGAATGCAAAAGTTGATAAGACGGTTTAAATGCATGAATGCGCATCCAATGATTTAAACCGAACATGTGAGAGCTTTCTAAGTCGGTTGATTTAATCCAAGTATCAAGTATAAGATGTCGAGTTGGATTAATGATTGATTTGCATGCAAGACGGAAATTAAACATCCATTTACCATATTAGGTTTAGGGTGCATAACATGATCCATTTGTCTTAGTAAGGCATTTTGCAAATGTGAGTTGAATAGTCATCTGATCCGTCCTATATCCGGGTTAACCAGAGTTGGGATCGTCCTAGACTAATCTTTGGAAGGAACAGGCCCCCAGGACGGCTATAAGAGGCGCGAGCCAGCCGGCGGTGTAAGGGGCCTCCCTCGGTTTTGAAAACGAAAAGAAAGGGTCCGCTTGAGGCGCGGGTTAGCCAACCGGTATGTCACGCCGTGTTATTTGTTTAGAAAACGTTATGAAACGTGTTGAAAATGGGTATTTGGACCCGGTTTGATTTTGAAAGGGTCGTTTAGACCGCATTTGTCGATTTGAAGAACTAGTCTCGAATAATCATCATTATTTGATAATATTCGGTGTCGGCTTCGGTTTTGACAAGCTTGACATGAATAGTTTTGAAAATGATTATGGACTAATTGTTTTAAGTCCATTTTGAATGTAATTAGTCGATACTCGTCATCGTACCCGGGTTAAAATCCGGCATGGTATATAGAACCAAGGATGACTTTGTGTTGGTGACTAATATGTTTGTTTTAAAAATGTAAAGAAACGAAATAAAAGGCTTTAAAATACCTCTTAAATGTCATTAACCAAATATTATCACCGAAACACGGATTTAACCGTCATGGTATGAAGAACCAAGGGTGAAATATGCTTTATGGTTAAAACATCTGAAATGAAACAAAAAGGTTTCGAAAATATTTGAAATGGTAAAAACCGATTACAAATATGAAAAATGGATTAAGGGAAATGACGAGAACAAACACGGTTGATCTCTGGTCTGAGCACCCCATTTAGGCGCGAGTCTGTTGGCGACCTAAGGGGCTTCTGCCTCAGACCAAAAATCAGTTTTGGCTCGTTTATTCCATGTTTTGGTTCATGTTATGCATGTTTTAGCATGTTAAAGTCATGAAGCAAATGAAAACATAATAAAAGAGGATTTTTACACCCTCATACTTACATGTTTGGTTATGGCGAGTGACCGACATAAGTGTAACAACTTGTTTGATCGGAAAAAACTCGGTTTAAAACCGTTTTGGTAAGTAAAAGAGTGTTTTAAAAGTTTAGTGATGGTGTAGTGGTCAAAGTGGTCGGACAAGTGATTTAATGCACGATGACGGTACCAAACAATGTGTAAGGCTCGTGTTTACGATCGGTAGGTCGTAAACACGCGTCGGATTGTGACTTTAGAAGTCGAGTCGAGAATTTTAAGGGAGAAAAGAGGGGACGGACACTCGCGTAACTCTCAAATGGGTGGCATTTGAGGGGTATTTATAGGAGAATGAGTGGTTGTGTGAATTTTGAGCGACGTGGCCACCTGGGCTGCTCAAAGAGGCGCGAGCCATGCCGCGGGTCTTCGAGTTGTGTTGTCGCTTTCACAACAAACGCAATCATGATTTGTTCTATCCTAGGTTTTGTAGTCACATGTTTGGTACTTGACCATTCATGAATCCGGAAAAACTTAGTATAGAAGGCTTGAAGATATTTTGTTTTTGTGTTTGACTCGGTTTGACTCGTTGTTGGAGTCGGGATTTGAATTTTCGAGTCGGTTTTTGGTCCGGTGTCGGTTTTGACTCTAGTTAGTGTCATTGCGACCCCGTCGTCATGCATTAAACACTCCAGGTATTTTTGAAATGTTTTGAAATGTTTTGTTTTCGAAATCGTTTTAAGTTTTCCGACGTAAAGTTGTACACAAACTGTCGATCAAACGCTGCGATCCCAAAACATGTTGTAGTCCGATAATCATCGGGTGTTTGTTGGAGTCTCAGCAGATACTGGGTATCTACAACTGTTACGATCTCGGTTTCCCGAGATAGTGAATAACAAAGTACAACAAACCAAAGTACTTTAGATAAAATTTAACGATTACATGTTTATTACAAATGAACCAAACTAAAAACTCAATATAAAATTAATTATAACTCGCAGCGGAATAAAATAAAATGATTAATAATCTATATGATCAAGACTTCTAGGTAGACTGGCCGAGTCCTCACGCATCCCCATAAGCTCCCAAGTCAGCTAATTCAAGTACCTGTCAAATCTGCTCCCCAGTTATGGTTCATCACAGGTGTTCACGAATACACTGTCAACCACGAGGTTGAGTAGCATAAAATACTTCATAATAACAAAACAACAATACAAACTCGCAACTGTCAATATGTCACATCTCAACATGAACTGTCCATGTTATCCACCAGAGACTAAGCCTGGGGCCTTCCAATCATTCACTCACATGATCCACAAGAGACTAAGCCTGGGGCAATCCAATAACTCAACCACATTATCCACCAGAGAAATGGTCTGCAGAACCAGCCTGGGGCCGTCCAATATCCTCTTAATCCAAATCTCAACATACAATATATATTATAAGTATACTCAACCAATTCACAATAATAGCTCATTATTAGTAATCCATGTCATAACGATATGCCAAATCTCAACAACAGAATTATCAACAATTATCATATCTCATGCTCAAGCCAATTCAATCAGACACAGTTATGAGTAGATTATCCTACCTGGCAAGCAATATTCCATGTACGCGGTCCAAATAATAAAGCAGAGAAATCCGATTACAAACTATTCACAGATCCGTCACCTAGATAATAATAAGAACAATTACAATAAATATAATTACTAACTTAATTATATAAAACAATTACATAATTTAATTATTCTAAACTCGTGGTTAAACCCGTGTCAAAACCCAATTAAACCCGCTTTCAACCCATCCAACAAAACTTAAACCAACTAAAAATAATATTATTATTAATCAAAAAATTAATAACTAGACTACACTAAAGCTAACACACCCGACAAACAACACCACTTACTACGACTGCCACCACGCCCGACATCCAACACCTCCAACACCAACCCTCACCGTGAGCCACCTTTTCCCATGACCATACCATGGTCCTGCCACTAACATGAACCAGCTACCTCCGAGCCTTAACTCCCGCTACAACAACAACCACCAATGCCAACAACAACAATGATGCACGACACAACAACAATGCTACACATACAACGACCGAACCTGACACCCAAGACTAACCCTCCTAGCCCCGGCAGCTCAGTACCCACCTCACCACCGTGGCCACCACCGCACTTTACCCAGCCACGGTGCTCCTCAGCTATGCACCCAAACACCACAACAACCACTCGACAATCCTATACAAGCTATACGATTTACACATCAATACACCACCCAACCGCCACCAGGCCACCACTGTGGTCACCACTGACCCACGGCAGAACTCCACTGACGACTACAACCCATACCCACGGTCAATTATAGTCACAGTTACCGTTTAAATTTGGTCACAACGAGACATCAAAACCCCCCTGTTTTCCTCTATTTTTGCGAAATTCGACAACCACCACCACAAACCACCACCTATTGTCACCACAACGCCACCCCCGAGGTCGACTCTCACCCCTGGTATCAACCCAACCATGCCCAGATCAAGTCGAGTCCAGATAAGGGTTAGAAACTCGTGTTCAATCAATTCGGTACGCCATTAAACCTCCCTCAAAAACACCGTTCGAACACCCCTTTCCCGTCGGTCAATGGTGGTAAACAGTGGGTCCAGCCATTCCCTGATGTTTCCCGGTCATGGTCACGATCTCGAGTCAGTCAACGGCGGTCTAATTAATTAGTTATATAAATCTTAAGGTGAGTATGTTATGAGACGATTATAAAATTACCTTGTGACGATCTCCTAGCTAGTTCTTCGTTCTCTTTTCTCTTTATGTAAATTATTTCTTCCTTCTTTTTTCTCTTATGCGAATGTGAATTATTTGTGTTTTATGATGAATAAGGTCTATTTATATAGTTAGGTTACCCATGGTATAAGGAAGCAATTAGGAAACTATATAATTATTACTATTATAAAATACAATTATTATTACTATTATTATTATTAGCACTACTCGGAATAATCCGAGCACACGTCCCTATGTCCACATGGTCCATAACACATTCCCGACTTAAATTATTATTTTATTATATTATTCTGTCTTATTCACATTTTATTAATTATAAATACTGTAATTTAATTACTGAAAATGCGTACCTTATTAATATAACTCCTTATAAAATTATGAGGTATTACAAATAACAACAACAATAACGGTAACAATAACAATAACAATAACAATAACAATAACAATAACAATAACAATAACAATAACAATAACAATAACAATAACAATAACAATAACAATAACAATAACAATAACAATAACAATAACAATAACAATAACAATAACAATAACAATAACAATAACAATAACAATAACAATAACAATAACAATAACAATAACAATAACAATAATAACAATAATAATAATAATAATAATAACAATAATTATAATTATAATAATTATAATAATAATAATAATAATAATAATAATAATAATAATAATAATAATAATAATAATAATAATATACGATGCATGTATATATATATATATATATATATATATATATATATATATATATATATACTTATACTACCATCCTACCCATATATATACCCCCACCCTATCCCTTATCCACTCATCTTATCCATTCACCTCACCACAAAATCTCACCACAATCCACACAAATGAGAGGAGCGAAAAGAGGGAGATTTCAAGGGAGATTTTGTCCCTTCGCCTCGAGATTGTAAGGTAAGACCGTCTTACACTAGTTTATATATTATTTAATTAATATCGTTGACCCGCCTCGACCTTGGCTCACCTCTGACCGTCATTGACCACCGTTGACCACCAAAAACCGAGTTTGACCGAGTTATTATATGCTTGTTGTTATTGTTTTTATACCGTGTTAAGACAGATTTTTAACTCTTATTCGTAGCCTGACCTAGGGAGGTTATAGGATGGTTATGTTATTGGTTGAGTGGGGGGTTGTGGTGTTGGTCAGTGGTGGCGGTAGGTGGTGCAAATGGGTTGTTAAAGGAAGGTGTACGGTCGTGTTGGTGTTAATGTGTCGAGTTGTTGTGGCAGCTGTTTTTGGTGGTTGTCGTGGTTTATGGTGGTCGTGTGGTGGTGCTGGGCGACGGCCGTGACCACTTTGGCCAGGTGGGGGCAGCGGTGGTGCGGTCTAGTGGTGGTGTTTGGTGTGGGTAGGTCGTATGTGTGTATGTCGGGGACATGGTTGGTTATTTTTTGTTGAGGAGACGTGAGGCGGTTGGGAAACCGTCCCATGTCTGGGTCGCCTCGTGGAGCTTTCCACTCCAAGAGGAATGTGCACATTAATGACTTAAGTATGGAGGGACGTGTGTAGTTGAGACACGACGTCTGGCAGGGGACTCGGTTGGCTTTCGGGCCCGGTACGTCTGGGCATGTCCCCGTACCTGTTTCTGTGGTGTGGTGTCGTGGGCGTGTCCCTTGCACCGGTGGTTGTGGGTACGTCTGGGCGTGTATTGGTACCGGCATGGTGATTGTTTGATAGTGTTTCATTCATATCATAGTCATGTTACATACTCACACACTTCTCTTGTGTCTCATTTTATTTATTGGAACTGACGTGTTGTGTGTCTGTGTAATTGTCACCTATTTCCGAGGATGGCCTATATCGATCCATATGATATTTTCGATCATATGGGGAGCAGGTTGAGTACAGGTGTTGCTTGTTGACTTGGTCGGGATTCAGGCCATGCTATAGACTTTGGAGTCGAGTACATAGCGACTAGGGGGATGATATAGTCATAGACGAGTTGTATTTCATTTATTCATTTGTTTACATTTATGTAATCACTAAACTTGTTATTTATTTAAAGAGTTTCTTAATTGTAATTCGGACTTCACTGCCTCAGGAAACCGAAATGGTAACATTTCCTAATTACCTTGGCCGGGTAAGAAGGGGGTGTTACAAGGATTATGTTCGCTGATGGGCACTTGCTTGGTCCGTGGCCAGGAGCCCATTATTCCACCGAGAGCTTATTTGGTAACGCCTATCAAGGCGGTGGGAGCGGTGAAGGCATGTCCAGAACAGAGGCGGTAGCTATGGAGCATGACGGTGGTGCTATCATAATCAAGTCATAGAGTATGTTGATGATGAGGATGAGAGGAAAATAGCAAGGAGCATGTCACCCGAAGAGAGGAGTCGCCGGTGAACAACGAAGGAGCCTTGGTCCGATGGGTGAAGAGGCTTGGTAAGAGGAGGAAATCCTCTTATAGTTTTGGTTGTTTTGAATCAAAATTAGCCTGAGATTTGTCTCGGTTGAGACTTGGAACAATTTTTTTTATTTTTATGATGTGTAATCTCGGCCATAAGGCCAAATTTGGTTTACATTTGAGACATACAGTGGTGTCGTAGTCACCATTGAAACTTATTTGCATTTATATGATGAAATCAGTGAGTTTGAAGGCCATTCCTTTTAAGAGGAGTTGCTGCCCAGTACCACTCGGCCGAGTGCTCCTTTTACTCGAACAAGTGCTCCCTTACTCGGCCAAGTGGCCCTTCCACTCGACCGAGTGAGCTGTTTATGCCCTGTTTCGCATATTTTCGACCAACTATAGAGTGAATACCCTTGCTTAGTGACCGTAATGGCCCCTTAGTAGTTGAGTAGGCCTAATAGGACTTGTATGATTGATTTTCTTAATTGTTTATGTTTGATCATAGTACTTGGTGTCATTATTGTCTGATGTGTTATCATTTAAAATGTGTTTAATTAATCGATAGCCACATGACATGACTAAACAGATGGCAAAGACATGTGATAATCTTATGTGACATGTGATGATTTTTGTGATTTATGATGAGTATTATTTAAGAATTTCATGATAGTAGTTCGATGCATAAATGAGTCTTGTAATGGTTATAAACGGGAATACTTATATGAAGTGGAGATAGATGTGGACACATGTGTGATCATGTAGTGGATGTGACGTGATATATGCATGGCATGAGGACTACGTGAATATGAAGTGTGGATGGTAATTGAGTTCTATTAGAATATATAATTTATCTTATGGTGTTCATCATTTTTTTTATTAAGTCATATGTTTTGGTTATGAGAATATAAACGTACATATATGCATACCCATGAGTGAGGTACGAGAATAGTGACACGAGTCGAGATTGCTAACGGGATTAGAATACAGCTTTGAGTTCGACCTTGCACTTTGACCTTTGAGAAACCATAGTGGGAGAGTTATATAGACGGTACTCTCGACATATAAGGTTGTTTATGGATTATATTAGGCGGTTTATGAGAGTGTTCACGATATTGAGCGATGAACTTAGGGACAAAGTTCTCTTTTAGGGGGAGTGAATGTAATAATTAGTACTTAAAGAGAAATAAGCATGATATGTGTATGAGTGTAAGAGAGTGTATACGATAAGGACTTACAAGAGTTAGTTCAAGTGTGAGAGAGAGAGATGAGAACGAAAGTGGCATGACAAGAGTAAGTGTGTTTGGGAGAAGAGAAAGACTTGAGAGTCGGTAACAAGACGGGAGGAGACTTGAGAGAGTGTTGGAAAGGAGAGAGTGAGCTGAACTTTGGGGATGAATTTCATTTTAAGGGGGAAATATTGTAATACCCGGATTTTTTGGGACTCGTAAAGGAGACGATGGGATGCGTGAGAGGACCTTAGGCGAGATGAGAAGCCACTCGGGTGTAAGGTGTGACCCTACAGTGGACCTAGCAGAATGTTTGATTGACCTAGTGAGTGTACACTAGACTAAGTGGGACTTAGACTAGACCGAGTAAAGCTTCCAGTGGACCGAGTAGGTTTCACTCAGACGAGTACGCTGAGCACTCGACCAAGTGAGTGGCACTCGGCCGAGTGAAGTCAGCACTCAACCGAGTGCAGCTGTTCAGTATGCAATAAAGCCTTATTTCGGGATCTAGTTCATCCTAACCCTAAATCATTTTATCCTTCTTCCTTCTCACTCTAAATCCTCTCCCTTCTCTCTAAAACCTTCCTAAACACCTTCTAATGGGATTCAAGCTTGGTTTAGTGGATTGTTCACCTTCCTTCTTCCTTCCTTTCACTTTGTAAGTTGATGTAACACTCCCACTTACCAAGGAGCCTTAACAAGACCTTCCCTAATAAGTAAGGGCGTTACCATCTCGGTTGCCTGAGGTCAGTATATCAAATAGGCCATAAAAGAACACTTAATAAATCTCTTTACAACTTACAGCGGAAACAAAAGGGCAAGAACTAAATATGGAATTATAAGAAATGCAACTGATGAGACTACTATCGACTAAAGCCAACTCTATGTCATGCAACCTCTCCAACCCAGCAGCTACAACGACAAAGCAAACATAGCAACCTGAAAAGTTTCACTGCTCAGCATTTTCCGGCAATATCAAATGGATCATCGCAGACACAGTTAAAAAGAAGAACACACAAACACACCACATAAGTCAGTAACAGGGTATAAAGACAGTAGAATAAAGTAACTCAATGTAACAAAACAACTCAAACCAACGATTGCCAACTCCACCGCTCCAATCACACAGTATCCAATGGTCCCCATCGTAACAGGTAACCAACACTGCCAGTGGGGGACCATAGGCTTGCCCACCTAAGCCCCGCTCATCGCAATGAGCGTACCCAGATAATTAATGTGCACATGCCACTTGTGACGGGTGCCATAAGGGGCGAACTTGGGGGTGAAGACCATCTCCCGATAATGGCTTCACAATCCATATCAATCACAAAAATAACATCACCAACACCATCTCCGTACAGTAATTGAATCAACTCATCAAGGTACTCACCACAAAATAATCACAATGACAATAATCACGACAAGATAAACAATCATAAACTGTACTGAGTAGGGAAACCCTACCTTTTCGCTATTCCATAGAAACGCATCAATCAATTACCACACTAATTGTAACACTACGGATTTTCTTTGGAGCCTACTCGACCGAGTAGAGCCTACTCGGCCGAGTAGTGCTCTGAGTGCGTGTTATTTTGGTTCTGCCGAGGAATACTCGGCCGAGTATAGTGAATACTCGACCGAGTATTGGACACTCGGCCGAGTATGCACTTACTCGATCAAGTGTCCGGTTTGGCGAAGTTATATTTCGACGGTTTGATTAAGGAGTGATTAGGGTATTTTATATTTCCGCGTCAGTTTCTAATATCATTTTTCACAGCATTATCATTTCTACGTTACCCTAATCATACCCAAATCATTCCCTAATCCTTCCATTGAGCATTTCGTAGCATCTTTGTGTGGATAATTGCGGTGATTCTTGCGTATAAGTTCTTGTTGCACTGTTGGTAAGTTCTATCTTAGTAATTATTGCATCTGTTTGGGTTACTGTACATTTATATGGGAAGGGGATGTTGGGAATTGTACAAAGTGTAATTGTGTTATATGATCATTGTATAGGAGAAGACTTCGTAGAGGAGCCTTTTTGATTGTCCGTGTTGCATCTGCTTTGTGATTGCTAAGGTAGGGTTTCCTACTCGGTTCTCGTGCTTTACATGACATGTTGTTGTAATTATCGTTGTCTGTTGATCATCGTAGTATGGAGATTGTTGTGACAGTGTTGGTGTGAGGGGATTGAGATGACAGTAATGTCATGTGATGGTGATTGTGGTGGAGTCACTTGCGGGAGTGGCTTCACACCCTAGTTCGCCCTCCGTGGAACCCGCCACGAGAGGGGATGTGCACATTAAGGGACAGGGATCGTTGTCGCTCGTTGAGGAGCTGGACTAGGTGGGATGGGCTGCGGTCACCCATGGCGGCGAGGATTACCTGTTGCGATGGGTAATCTGGCGGGGCTACACACTTTAGTGTGTAGTCGGTTACTATGTGAGCTTGGGTGATTGGGAGTTGATGATGATCTGACGAGTATTGCATTTGTTTGTCTTGTTTGTTGCATAATCATCGACCCGTTGTTGTTTGTGGAATCTGCGGTGATCCATTCGGGGATGGTGAGCGGGCTTGACGAGTTTTTGCTAGTGAGAGCTTGGGGATTATCTTAGGAGATTTGCCACCACGAGTCATAGCATCACCGTCTGAGTCTTAGCGAGTTTTCTTTTATTGTTAAGACTTTGAGGTTGTATTTCATTAGACAAAGATTCGGTTTTGGATATTGTAAACTTTGCATTTTACATTACTTTAATAATGATACTCAATTCAGACGCTTTGGTATATACTAACCTCGGGAAACCGAGATGGTAACGCACTTTCATGGTAGGGTGGTCCTGCTAAGGCACCTTGGTATGAGGGGGTGTTACAAAGTGGTATCAGAGCCGAAGATTCCGGCACCTAAACAAATGAATTTAATGAACCTAGGGAGTCTAAATAAAATGAACCCGGGAGAGTTGTTTGGAGCTACCGCAAAGACTCGGGAGACGTCCCGGAGTCGCACATTGGCCCTTACTAACTCGAGCCGGTAACATGGGGGAAAGTGTGATGAGGACTAGGCTTTGTATGTGCACGTATGTGAAGATACATGTTGGTAAAAGTCGATAGTTGCATATATGTGTGATGAAGTTCTTAACTGTTGTGATGGGAGAAGTAATAGATGAAACGGGTTGTGATTTCAACGTTGGATTTAGCATATGTGCAAATTGGATGTTGATATGGTTACAATATGGTGTTAAAGTTTTAATATATGCATTACATGCTGACGTGATTATAATGGTTTTAAATCCTTAAGTATTTCTTTGCGGGAATAGTGAGCATGATAGGGGAATCGTAATCAGAAATCTTTTTATAGCGTAACTCGGCCGAAAGGCGGGTAGGCACTCGACCGAGTATGGAGTACTCGGCCGAGTAGCCAAAACTCGACCGAGTGTTGTTTGATAAGAAGTAGCAATTGCTACTATTTGTGATAACTCGACCGAGTATGAGTGTATACTCGACCGAGTAGCGTCCACTCGGCCGAGTGTTGTTGCACTCGGCCAGTGTTCTTTGGTGTTTTGGCGTTTGTCTCTGGAGTCGATACTCGGCCGAGTATCCGGGAAGGTACTCGACCGATTTATCTTTACTCGACCGAGTATGATGTATACTCGGCCGAGTGTTCTTATGGCGGAAGGGTGTTAAATTTTGAGCATGTGTTTATGTTTCTTTCTTTCTTATCACTCAAAATGCCGCCAAAAGAACTCCCACAGAGATCAAGCTTCGAGATGTCTCTTGATGAGGTTGCTCGCATGATTGAGCAACAAGAGGCTCTCCTTGAAGCTCTCAAAAATGTGGGAAAAGGAAACGAGAAGACGATGGATGCAACCCAGCTTAGCATCAACATTGCTCGTTTCCACCCTTCCACATATGACGGGGTAGGTGAACCAAAGTTGCTCGAGAAGTGGCACCGTGAGATTGAAGCTCTCATGGAAATGGTTAAGTGCCCCGAGGACATGATTGTTGAGCAGGTAGTGTACTACCTAAGAGGAGAAGCTGCAGTTTGGTGGCGAACGTCAAGGATGATGCTAGAGCTTACTACCAGGGCGGAAGGGGCTATTCCGTGGTCCAGGTTGAAGAGTGCTATGAGAGAGCGGTTTGTGCCGGAGCATATCCGACACAAGATGAGATCCGACTTTGAATCTTTCACTATGTCCGAGGAGATGACAACACGATTACTATCATCGGTTTATGGAGCTATCTCGTTATGTGGAAGATTTGCGGCTCGGACAAAGAGGTTTGGCTCTCCGATTTGAGAGGGTTTGTCTCTGCTAAGATCGTGAGTCGTATGCCGGCTGGGGTTGCTACCGACCTCAAGGAAGTGTATCTGAGAGCGGGTCAAGCCGAGAGAATGGTGGATCTCTCAAGGAGATCGAGGAGAGGATCTTTGAGAAAAGAGGAAGGGGCGATGCGGGGAACAACAATCAGCCAACCAACAAGAAAGGGAATTTCAATCATGCCAAGGCTTTCTCTAGTGGAGCTGGTTTCTCTGGAGGTTCTCGTGGTTGGGGAAAGAATGGAGGTCGGGCTGTAAGTGACAACACCAACCTTACGTGCTTCAACTGTGGTGGGATAGGTCACAAAGGCGAGACCGCACGAGCTACAAGCCCGCAATGGTTCAGGAGCTAGATCAGGAAATTTCTCTCAGGGGCCGACTCAGAGTTTTGCTAGTAACCGACCGGGAGGTTCATGGGGCAACAGAGGTGGACAGGGTAACCAGGGCGGTTACAACCGCGGTGGTGGTGGATCTTACCAGCGCCAGAATAACAGTGTCACCCAGGATTCGGCAGCTAAGCCTAGTACCTCCAATGCTTGATTCGGGTGGAGGACGGATGAATAGTGGAAAGCTCTTCATGATGGATAAGCGGGAAGCACAAGATGATGCTCATGTAGTTCTGTACCTTTCTTGTTAATAATGTACCGTCCTTTGTTTTGTTTGATTAAGGCTACACATTCTTTTGTGTCTAAAAGTCATCTTTTGTGTCTATGGGTTTGGGCAAGTTTGAGGTTGTAAAAGATGATGTGTTCATACCTTCAGGGGAGTCCGTGTCGTGTCTCAAGTTATATAAGGGTATATCTATGGTGATTGGAGGGGTAGATTTACCAAAGAAACCCGTTAGAGTTTCCTAAGGATGGGTTTGAGGTGATTGTCGGGATGGATTGGCTAGGTAGGTATGACGCCAGGATAGATTGTAGACAAAAGAGAGTGTCTTTAAAGGGTCCCAAGGGTGTTAAGGTGTCCTATAGAGGGTTTGTGGTAAAGCCTAAGTGTAGGTTTATAGCGGTTATGACTTTAAAGTCATGTTTAAGGAAGAAGTGTCCCTTAATTCTTTGTCATGTGAGAGATCACCGAGTAGAGCCGCCGACAACTTCTGAGATTTCCGTGGTGAAAGAATTTGAAGATGTCTTTCCTGAGGAAATACCGAGTTCGCCTCCCAAGAGGGATGTCGATTTCAGCGTGGAGCTTAAGCCGAGAACGGGTCCTATATCTAAAGCACCTTATCGTATGGCACCTAAAGAGTTGGCTGAGTTGAAGAAGCAGATACATGAGTTGTTAGACAAGGGTTATATCAGGCCTAGCCTGTCACCGTGGGGAGCTCCGGTTCTTTTTGTAAAGAAGAAAGATGGGAGTATGAGATTATGCATTGATTACGAGAGAGCTCAATCGGGTTCTGATGAAGAATAAGTATCCGTTGCCAAGGATTGACGATTTATTCGATCGGCTAAGTGGAGCTGGTGTGTTCTCTAAGATTGATCTCGAGGTCGGGGTATCATCAATCGAGGATAGCGGATGAGGATATTCCTAAAACAGCGTTTCGATCTCGTTATGGTCACTACGAGTATGTAGTGATGCCTTTTGGGTTGACCAATGCGCCAAAGCGGCACATGGATTTGATGAATCGGATCTTCACACCGTTTTTGGATAGGTTTGTGGTTGTTTTCATCGACGATATCCTAGTTTATTCCAAGACTAAGGAAGAGCACGAAGAGCACTTGAGGATAGTTTTGCGAGACTTTGAGAGAAAATCACTCTATGCCAAGTTATCCAAGTGTGAGTTACGTTAGAGGAAGTGGCTTTTCTAGGCCATGTAATATCCAAGAAGGGGGTATCTGTGGATCCTAGTAAGATTGAGGCCGTTACCAAGTGGGAATCGCCGAAGAATGTTGCTGAGATTCGGAGTTTCTTAGGCCTTGCCGGCTACTCTACGGAGGTTTGTGAAAGATTTCTCTACCATAGCACGGCCTATGACATCCTTGATGAGGAAGGAAGTCAGATTTGTTTGGGATGAGAGTTGTGAAACGGCGTTTCAGACCTTAAAAGAACGCTTGACCACAGCTCCTATCCTAGCCTTGCCAGAGGGTTGTGAGAACTTTGAGGTCTATACCGACGCTTCAAAGAACGATCTAGGTTGTGTTTTGATGCGGGGAGGGAAAGTGATAGCTTCGCTTCGAGGCGATTGAAGCAATATGAGGAGAACTACCCTACTCATGATTTGGAGTCAGGTGCGATTGTGTTCGCTCTTAAGATTTGGAGGCACTACCTTTATGGCGCAACTTTTAAGGTGTTCTCTGATCATAAGAGTCTAAAGTATATCTACACTCAGAAGGAGCTTAACATGCGACAGAGGCGGTGGATGGAGCTGATTGGAGATTATGATATGGAGATCATCTATCACGAGGGTAAAGCTAATGTTGTCGCAGATGCTTTGAGTAGGAAGAGCGTTCATTCGCTATGTACATCTATGTCCTTGCTGAAGTTGAGAGATGAGATGTCTAGATTGGGGATCTTTATGATTCGGGAGGGGAATACCATCGGGGATTTGACGATCGAGCCAGAGTTGTATGAAAACATCAAAAGTAAGCAAGAGCTTGATCCTAAGATCCAGGAGTGGAAGTCAAAGGTAGAGAGTGGAGCGACTTCCGGGTTCTTTATACATCCGGATGGGAGTGTTCGTTTTGATGGGAGATGGTGTGTTCTGACGATGCGAGTTAAGGAGAATGATCTTGTCCGAGGCTCATTGCACTCCTTATTCAGTTCACCCGGGTGGTGACAAGCTTTACAGAGACCTTAAGAAGACCTTTTGGTGGCCGAACATAAAGAGAGATGTAGCTGAGTTTGTGGCTAGATGTTTGACCTGCCAAAGGGTCAAAGGTGAACAAAGGAGACCTCAAGGTAAGATTCGGTCTCTCACAAAGTGCCCGAGTGGAAGTGGGAGTCGATCTCCATGGACTTTATTGTGGGGTTACCTAGGTCACAACAAGGTAACAACATGATTTGGGTGATTGTGGATCGGTTAACCAAATCAGCCCATTTCGTCCCCATGAAGGATACTTGGTCTAAGATGCAGTGGCATTGGGTTCTGAAAAGCATGTGGTTCGGTTACATGGTATCCCGAAAGATATTGTTTTCGATCGTGATGCGAGGTTCATATCAAAGTTTTGGCAAGAACTGCAAGAGTTGATGGGTACAACGCTCAAGATGAGTACAACTTTTCATCCGGCAACCGATGGTCGACAAACGGACCATCAAGACCTTAGAAGACATGCTAAGGGCATGTGTTATGGACTTTGGAGGCGATTGGGAAGACAGACTTGATTTGATCGAGTTTTCATACAATAATAGTTATCATACAAGCATTGGGATGGCACCTTTTGAAGCTTTGTATGGCCGGAAATGCCGAAGTCCAGTTTGTTGGGATGATAGTTCCGAGACAGTGGTTTTAGGGCCACAATTGGTTCAAGATATGGTTGAGCAAATCCAGTTGATTCGCCAAAAGATGAGAGCAACTCAAGATCGTCAGAAGAGCTACGCCGACTTACACCGCAGGGACATTGAGTTCGCGGTAGGTGACAAGGTGCTTTTGAAAGTGTCACATATGCGAGGTGTTATGAGGTTTGGGAAAAAGGGTAAGCTAAGCCAAAAGTTTATAGGTCCTTATGAAATTCTAGACCGTGTTGGCGAGGTAGCCTACAGGTTAGCTTTACCACCAACTTTGGATAGAGTGCACAATGTTTTTCATGTGTCTCAACTTCGGAAATATGTGAGTGATCCGTCGCACATCCTCGAGATGGAGAACATCGAACTTGATGAATCCTTGTCCTATGCCGAGATTCCTAAGGAGATTCTTGATCGCAAGGTTCGTAAGACCCGGAATGGTGAGACGGTCTTACTCAAGGTCCTTTGGTCTAATCATAATGTGGAGGAAGCCACATGGGAACCCGAGGAAGCTATGCGAGACCGTTTTCCTAACCTTTTTGATCAGGTATGTTTGGTTACGGGGACGTAACCGTTGTCTTTTTAGGGGGGTAGGAGATGGTCGCGATGGTGTTTTGTTGTTTCTTTTGCTTTGTTTGGTTCGAGTCGGGAGATGCGTTTAGGGTAACTTGTTGTGATGCTTGTATAGTTCCTTTGAGTTGTCGCATGTGATTGTTAGAGTCTTGTGTCGTGGTGTTGTGCTTGCTTGTAGTAGAGTGTGAACTTCGAGACGAAGTTCTTTTTAGGGGGAAAGATTGTAACACTACGGATTTTCTTTGGATCCTACTCGACCGAGTAGAGCCTACTCGGCCGAGTAGTGCCTACTCGGCCGAGTAGTGCTCTGAGTGCGTGTTATTTTGGTTCTGCCGAGGAATACTCGGCCGAGTATAGTGAATACTCGACCGAGTATTGGACACTCGGCCGAGTATGCACTTACTCGACCGAGTGTCCGGTTTGGCGAAGTTATATTTCGACGGTTTGATTAAGGAGTGATTAGGGTATTTTATATTTCCGCGTCAGTTTCTAATATCATTTTTCACAGCATTATCATTTCTACGTTACCCTAATCATACCCAAATCATTCCCTAATCCTTCCATTGAGCATTTCGTAGCATCTTTGTGTGGATAATTGCGGTGATTCTTGCGTATAAGTTCTTGTTGCACTGTTGGTAAGTTCTATCTTTGTAATTATTGCATCTGTTTGGGTTACTGTACATTTATATGGGAAGGGGATGTTGGGAATTGTACAAAGTGTAATTGTGTTGTATGATCATTGTATAGGAGAAGACTTCGTAGAGGAGCCTTTTTTATTGTCCGTGTTGCATCTTCTTTGTGATTGCTAAGGTAGGGTTTCCCTACTCAGTTTACTGTGCTTTACATGACATGTTGTTGTAATTATCGTTGTCTGTTGATCATCGTAGTATGGAGATTGTTGTGACAGTGTTGGTGTGAGGGGATTGAGATGACAGTAATGTCATGTGATGGTGATTGTGGTGGAGTCACTTGCGGGAGTGGCTTCACACCCTAGTTCGCCCTCCGTGGAACCCGCCACGGGAGGGGATGTGCACATTAAGGGACAGGGATCTTTGTCGCTCGTTGAGGAGCTGGACTAGGTGGGATCGGCTGCGGTCACCCACTGGCGGCGAGGATTACCTGTTGCGATGGGTAATCTGGCAGGGCTACACACTTTAGTGTGTAGTCGGTTACTATGTGAGCTTGGGTGATTGGGAGTTGATGATGATCGGGCGAGTATTGCATTTGTTTGTCTTGTTTGTTGCATAATCTCGACCCGTTGTTGTTTGTGGAATCTGCGGTGATCCATTCGGGGATGGTGAACAGGCTTGACAGGTTTTGCTAGTGAGAGCTTGGGGATTATCTTGGGAGATTTGCCACCACGAGTCATAGCATCATCGTCTGAGTCTTAGCGAGTTTTCTTTTATTGTTAAGACTTTGAGGTTGTATTTCATTAGACAGTATTCGGTTTTGGATATTGTAAACTTTGCATTTTACATTACTTTAATAATGATGCTCAATTCAGACGCTTTGGTATATACTAACCTCGGGAAACCGAGATGGTAACGCACTTTCATGGTAGGGTGGTCCTGGTAAGGCACCTTGGTATGAGGGGGTGTTACACTAATCATGAATCCGCATCCTACGCCTACAACCACGATTATGTCCTATTACTAAACTATCAAGATAGACAAAATAATAAACCAATATTCACAAACTCACCTCGAAGAACAAACAGATGACGACGGCGGCGAAGACCTGACTCGATGACTCCATGCATAAGCTATTCCCCTTCCCATATTAGTGTTAAACTCATGATTAGGTGGTAAGAGATGAAAGAATTGGGAGAGAGAGGATATTAGGTTTAGGAAACGATGAAAATGTATCGTGGAAATGAATTACGTTGTAGCCTCCATGTTTTATATTAATACGCTGTCAGAATGCGTACTCGGCCGAGTATGAACATACTCGGCCGAGTACCCAGCACTCGGTCGAGTACCCATGTTACTCGGACGAGTGACCCTTACTTGGTCGAGTATCCAATAAAGAATGTAATATAACTCCATCTTCCATCTCTTCTAAGGTCTCTCATGGTCAATGGGTCAGTCGACGGGTCCCTAATAGGGCGGGTATTACAGTCTTCCCCCCTTAAAAGGAACTTTATCGCCGAAGTTCATCCCACATGCCAACCGTAACGCGATAAAGGAACACGAACGCGACAAGGCAATATGAAGGTAACGCAGTAATTATGAAATCGCCAAATAATGCCAACGTGTATACTACAAAGTTATTACACCGTCACCAAAGTAACTAATCACTACAACATGTATACTACCACAGAGTTACCATGACATTATCATAACAACAATAAAACTAATGTTTGCCAAATATAAAATTAACGTTTGCCCAAACAACCACATTACTACCATGCTCTTTAACTAGCCCAATTAGAAAACAAAGTTTGTAAGATTAAATAGAAACAACTTAAAAGATTAAAAAGCAATAATTTAAAGAAGTTTTTTGCAAGTTTTTGCTGCGATGTTATCTACCCCTCTTAAAAGGAACTTCGTCCCCGAAGTTCACTCCCAATTGTAACAAGGAAAGTATAAATGTTGAACACAACAATTAACTGAAGCAATCATCACGTCTTCTTATCAAATATAATCGTGCACAAAATTGATCCAATGCAACTATGCTTAAGGATTAAATAGAATGACATAACTTGAATCACATATGCATGTAATGACATATAACAATTTGAACACACAAAGTAGTATCATACTGCCACCATGTTTCTATCCACCCCAATTCACATTCCACATCCGTCTCAAATTCCAACAACGTCGTTGGATCACCACCATATCCTCACGATATACCACATCACCCATGTCTTGGGCCCACATAATGGACACCAAGAAGACAATCATAACTCAATGAAAATTATACACCCAAATAACGAAAACAAGAAATTAAACCACGAATACTACCCAGAGAACTCGGTCGAGTACCCGGTACTTGGTCAAGTAGTCAGTACTTGGTTGAGTACTCCGAAGGCAGAATGCCTATTTCTACTGATCATTACTTTTAGAACTCAACACTCACCTGCAACGTAAAGTCTAAACATCCAACTACATCGAAAATCAAGATCCAAGTACAGCATAATGTATGAAAATAGTAAAGTCTTGGCCTTATGTCCATATTACACACACAAATAAATATGAATGTCGAAAAGTAAGACCAAATCCGAAACAAAGTATCCAAAACTAAAACAAACAACAATGAAAACAAGGCTCAAGTGTCCATGCCCACATCATCATCCATGTCATCACCACCACCTATGACCGATGTCCCAGCTCCCTGATATAGCTCAGCAGCGGCGTCACCACCAACCCATCTCCCCTCCTCATCTAGCTGGCTACCATAGTTGGCTCCCCATGACCCTACAAGGCAACCATACTCGTAGTTCGGCAACTGCTGACACGTGCCCAAAGTTTATCATCTGCTGGCGTTTGTCCAAAATTCATCATCTACTGACATTTGCCCAAAATTTATCATCTGCTGGCACTTGTCCGAAATTCATCATCTGTTGACACTTGCCCAAAGCTAATCATCTGCTGGCAGGTTCCCAAATGGGACTGGACTTTCCAAGGAGGTTGCCGCTGCTTTCATCATGTGCTTTCAGCTATGGAATTCTTCCATTTCATACTCTTGAATTTAATTCTGAGTGGATGTCATCCATTTCATCTTGATAATGGTCTCTGAAGCCAACGGCTTCAGAGCCCCCAGTTTGCGATGGCTCTAAAGTCGAAGACTTTAGAGCCCCCAGTTGAAGCATATAATGCTGCATTTGAAACACAAAAAATGTACCAGTAATAATCATCACATAAGCACATTTGGATCATCGATCTTGAAATTGGATCATTTAAAAGATTTGGTCATCGATCCGAAAATTGAATTTGAAAATTTTGAATAATTGGGCCATCAACCCAAAGTTTGAATTTAACATCACTTGGAATGTTGGGCCATCGACCCGAGGTTTGAAGTTCGGCGAATGCTGGGTCGTCGATCTAAAATTAAATTTGAATGACTGGGTCATCGACCCGAAATTTGAACATGTTGAAAATTTTGAATAATTGGGCTATCGACCCAAATTTTGAATTTGAAATGAATCACTTGGATGTTGGGTCGTCGACCAAAAATTTGATTTTGAACTCTGAGGTTTGATCCTTGACTTGAAATGTACCATAATTCACGAAAAGTTTTTGAAATTTTGGAATTCTGAAATATTTGCCATTTTGAAATCGAACCTTGATAGGTGAGCAGGAAATACGACTCAGACACTCTATATTACCCGTAAACAACGTGGGCGTAGCCCGCTACCGTAAAACAAAAATGGAAAATAAAACCATAAGTGTGCACGGGTTTTAATTCAATTATTGACTTGTTGGGGGGTAGAAATGTAAATTGGCCGTTCCGGCGCCAAAAGATGGCAAATGGGAATCACAAGGTCGTCGAACTTGGGACGGAGATATCGTATGGCATGGTCGTGCTCCCGAGGGCACATGGGAATCAAGATCACTTGGCATTGACAGGGTGGATTAAACTCACGAAGTAACAAAGTTGGCTTCGCCCAGACACTAAACACAGGTTGATTTTATGAGAATACTTAGACATCACACATCACTCCTGTTAGGAACATCTTGTCACTCTTCTCCTTGCCTCCTTTCTTTTCAGCGAGTTTTCATCATTTCTTGCCACCGCCTTCTTTCTTTTCAGCGGGCTTTTACTATTTTTTCTTCCACGCCTTCTTTCTTTTCAGCGGGTTTTTCATATTTTCTGTTCCCAACGCAAACCCACATCTACATGACTGAGCATATTTGCCTACACCGTTAGATAAAGCTCATTCCGAGACTTGACACTACTCATCTGAAGCTATATCCTTATCCTAGCCTACGTCAAGTGCTATGACCGATTGAAACAAAGGTGGCTTCATTTGGACTTGGTTAAGACCCATAAGAAACCTACAAGATCATAAGTTGTTTGATGAGTGGATTGAATCCCTTATTCAGAAGGATTGCCTACATATTCGCCTGGAGCGAAATCAAATCCGACGTAGTTCGATCATGGTGCATAAACATGGCATTTTGATTGTGTGTACACACTCGAAGGTTTCACCTAAGGTATCATGTCGTATCCCATTATAGCCTGTAAGGTACTGTTAAATCTCGTGTCTAGGGTTGGTACAAAAGGTTGTGGTCTTTTGGGATGTGGAGCTTGGTAAAAATAGGTTTGCAAGGTAAACCATCATTCTGAAGGTTCATTTTGTGGTGCTAAGGCCAAGGGCTATGGCTTATAATGTGGTTAGAAATGGTGTCTCAGGTTTGATGAAACTCAAGTAAAAATGGTTTGGGAATCGATGTGGGTTCAAATTTCCATGTCTGGACCCTAAAGGCTTGGGTGTACTAACACAAGCTGTCTGATTCTCAGAATTCCCGACTATCCCCGTAACTGTCTCGGGAAGAATTAGGGGTATGGATGACTGTTGATGGCACTACCTGACCTTTTTGGCTTTGCCTTTGAACTTCGATCAACATTTTGGCATTTATTTTCCTTTTTCTTTTCTTCTTCTTTTTTCTTTGTTTTTCTTTTTCTTGTTTTTCATTTTTTCCTTTGTCGTTTTATTTCATCTATTTCTTTTTCTCTTTTTTTTTGTGAAAAATGGTCTTCCACTTCTCCTAGTCACCAATGGATACACTTTGAAAACTTGGCTTCGCCAACTACTTTGGGTCAGAACTATCAATTCCCTCTTAGAACGGGTTGATATCTTCTCTCTTTGAGAGGGGATGATTTTATGGGGAAAAGGCTTGCCTTCCGTCATAGATAGAGAAACAAGGAGCTAGTTCGGGTTCGTCACAGAATCATCTAAACGCTTGTCATAAACACTGGTTCTGATGGAGGTTTTCTACCGCCAGACATGGAATAGGTAAAGGAATCAAATACGAGATCCTAGTGTACCTTACATTTTGAAATAGGACATATTTCTACCCCAGGGATGCCTTTGAGTGTGTTGTGCATTTTTTCATGCTTTCGGAATGATTGAGGATTGAAAACAAGACAAATTTAGAAACAAAACTGTAACTTTTTTATTGGAATGACAAATGCTTAACAGACTCGAAGGAACAATTCCTAGGACACATCCTAGGTCATCGCAGAACAAATGACTCAAATTCAAGAAAATAAAGTCCTAGACCCGACTCAACTAAGATAAGAAAACAGATCCCGACTCATAATTTTCAAATATGGTCTTGAGCTTTCTCTTGTTCAGCTGTCAGCTTAGATGCTCGGCTCTGGTCCTTGATCCCTATGATGGTCTGCCTCCATCCCAAGGTAGTCCTCTGAGGATCTACGTCAGTGATGATGGTTGGTGAATCGAATTGTCTTTTATTAACTTCGTTAATAAGAGGAGTACATTCTAGAGCAAGACTCCCGACTTGAATTTCATTCTTCGGGTTTGGTAAGAATTCAGAGCAACCCAAAAATATTTTCCCGATAAACACCCCTTTCAAGTGACATGGGCGGCTAAGATGGGAGTAATCAACATTGTCTTCAACAGAAACAAAGTAAGCGTGATCGCCAAATGGATTGGTGATGTTATTGGGTTTAACAGTTGGGATCGGGAGTGTTCCACTCTCAATCATGTCTTGAATTTCTTGTTTCAGTCGATAACACCTTTCAGTATCATGGCCTTTCCCTTGATGAAAGGCACAATAGGCATTTGGTTTATACCATTTACCTTGTTGCTCAGCGGGTGGGTCCGGAGTTGGACCAATAGGCTTCAGCTTTCCTTGGGCTATGAGCCTTTGGAGAGCGTATGTATAAGTGCATCCGATATCAGTGAATACCCTTGGTGTTTGGCGCTGCGGATTCTTCGATTTCCCTTCTAAGAGATTGATGGCTTCATCAATATGGACCGTTGCTGGAGGTTTTGTCTTAGATGACGAGGCCCCCTGGTATCCTTTTGGCTTTTAAACTTCTGCCATTCTGACGTCATCTTCTACCTTTATCCCGATTCTTATCAATTCTTTGAAAGAGCCAAAATTCTGGTATTTCAGAGCATTACGGTAAACAGGTCGTAGATTCTTTATGAACTTATGTACCATTTCAACTTCGTCAGGCTTCTTGGCTAACTTCACGCTTTCAGCGCGCCACCTTATGAGGAATTCCGTAAAGCCTTCTTTGTCTTTTTGCGTCATCACCTCCAATGTTCTTATGTTGGTTTGAATCTCGACATTATCAGCATAGTGCTTGCAGAACTCCACCGTAATATCTTCGAAAGTGGGGAAGTTCTTAAGGTCAAGATTGTAGAACCACGCCTTCGGGTGTTCATCCAAAGATTGGGCAAAAATTTCAGAGAGCATGACAGCAGGTACTCCCTTCAGTGCCAAGTACCCCTTATAGGCCTTGACATGGTGGACTGGATCTTTTGTGCCTTTAAACTTTGGGATATCAGTGAGCACCGTGTTTGTGGGCAACTTATCCTGAACTGGGGCATAGGCCCTAGCATTTTCATAGTGGACGTTCTTCCCCTGGGAGAGTTTCAGACGGTCCTCAATGAACTTGAACCGTTTCTCTAGATTAGTCAGAGGTGGGGTAGATGAAGAGGAATCTTCACCAAGCTTTGATTCGATCACATCCATTCTAGCTCTCATGAGGTTCACAGCCTCAGTGAGTTTGTTAACAGCATCTTCCATTGCTTGAAGTCAGGTTTTTGGCGGCCTTTCTACAAGAAAACCCCGAACTGATTCAATATTCAAATGTAAGAACCCCTTCACACTTAAGGACACGACACCAGCTTGACTCAAACAAAGACTCGACTTAAGACTGAGCTAACCAAATGGTTCGACTCACGGTTGAATTTAGACCTCGAGTCATTTTAGACTCGACAAAACGACCTGACCCAAGCCATCATAACTCGATTCTAAACTGGACTCGGTGTGACTAAACCCGTGATTGGACCAACATAGTCCTGAGGTTCAAATGAAACGTCCACAATGGCTTAGCTTGGACGTTTCTGTGGGCTATCCTAGACCAAAAGGTAGACCAACATGACTCGAATCCCAAGAGGTGAGCCTGGGTGACCCAACAAGGTCGTGTTCTAGACACCTGGGATAAAACACGCCTAGCCCAACACAGCCAGGACACGGACACGACTCGACGCACTTCATGCTCGGTCAAGGTTCGAGAAACATTTTTGGATTGATTTTGAAAAACGAAGAACTGATTTGAAAATGAGATTTGAAATGGGCAGCATGCCAGCTATAAAAGCTCATTTTGGGCCAAAAAAGTCTAGTCCTATTTGGGCAGCATTCCGGGTTTTTAAAACCATGCTATTTTGAAAGTGAGTTGTTCAAAAGTTCGGCTTTGAAATTGATATGGAAAATTTGAAAAGACTCGGGAAATTCACATGGCACATTGTCATTCTCATGTTATAAGGATGTATGCTCCTAGACATTTCTAAGTCTCGGCAAGTCTTCTATAAGAAGGTCTATACCCTCCATCCTTTCGGGTCTAATAGGACAAGGGCCTTTAGGTAGAGTACCTAAAAGAGCACACTCACCCTCAAGAACCACGAAGAGGCGGAGCGGAAGCAAGCAATGTGCAAGCACCTGGCATAGTGGGACGTCGCCCCCCACGCGTCACAAAGAAGCGCTGGGACGGCCCGGGAAAAGTCCTTAAGGGTTTATACATGAATCGTAGCACTACGAGTAATGTTTTACTTTCCAATACTTTCTTTTCAAGTTTCAGATCGGAGGAAAAGACCCTAGAAACAAAGTGTAACTAGTCCTCTTATCCCCAGCGGAGTCGCCAAACTGTGGACAACGCCCGCGAGAGCTGCGTCCGCGGGATCCACAGGGGCATTGTCGACTCGAGGTTCTTTCGAATCGAATTAAGACAAATTAGAGTCGCCACCAAGTTTTATGGGAACTTGGAACCGTTCAAGTCAACTTTACATCTTTCATCGAAAAGCATAAAGCCAATCGACTACGAGTGATTAAAGATAAAGACTTGTACCCTATATCACTCGATTTGAATGACTCTCGTAATCCAATGGTATTTAGACGGATCCACAAACCATAGATCTTGAGTAAGGGGTGAGGGTACGTGTTAGGAAGCCCATAAGGACACCTAACCCCGCCCGTCGATGACGGCCTCTACTAAGTCATGTTTCGGAATTCAAACAAGGTCGTAGCTACTATGATATTATGATATGCAAACATCGTTTTAAAACCCTAACATGTGAGGTTTCTATATCGATTTAGATGCAACTAAACTAACTTTGTCAAAGTTGTAATTTAGCATATGGGTTGATTGATCTAACAACACATAAACGAAACAAACATGGCTTGATGGGAATGGGGGAGCCGTTGGGATCTACCTTATTACAACCCAGGCATTTCATGCCGACACAACAAGAAATTAAAGATACAACTCGAACTAAATACAATTGTTATATACGACACCATACACGACACCCTACATAGCCAATTCGGCCTAGGAAAACGTGCACAAGGGGTGGCCCACGGTTTACAAAACTCACGGCCTTGGGTCACTCCTCGTAGTGCGTGCTTTCACTTAATCTTATCAAATTAGATATTAGGTCATGCACCAAAGCATGTACTAGCATAAATCGGGCCATATTGCTTTAAACAACATGCGATTTACTACGCTCTCACATGAGTTGGAGCACAACCATCTAACCAAACAAGACTAAGATTTTTTAGAAATCATTTGACTCGATAAAAGTAAAACAAACTTGAAAATTACAACTCGATAAACAAACTATAAATTACAAGGTACAAAACAACAAAGAACAAACGATACGGAAAACGAAACAAGAAAGACAAAAGACACGGCCACTCTCAAGGCCACTAGTTCCTAGGTTAGGTTCATTAGTTAGATCAAATGATTGCGAAACGAGTTAGAAAACGATTTACAAAACAAGTTAGAAACGACGTTGATCGATTGAGAAGATATCGCGCGAATGTGCATTCTACACGGCCTAATAAAGCGTCCAATTAGGTCACAATATTACAAGATTAATGCTTACTCGTCGAGTGTTAATAGGAAGGTGCTAATCACGGACTCCTATGCTAGCGAGAAATCAAGTGAAAAGAGAGATGTATTCAATTAGGTTATAGAATTGTTAATCGATTTTAAAAGTTATGTCGATGCCACCTAACATGTCTAATTAGGTTGTTAAATCAGTCTAAAGTTATCTAATTGAATCATAGGTTAACAATCAGAGGTTTAACTAACATGCAAAGGGTCATAGGGCAGGCGGAATTGAGCAAAACGAGCGAGGGCTCAAAAGCGAGGAACGAAGCAACAACACTTTTTTTGGTAAATCTTGACAGCAACTTTCAAACTGCAATTTCTCACTCGTTTCTTGGTGAAATTAAATTTAAAAGATGTTTTGAAAAATAGAAAGAGAGGAGAACAAATATCTTAAAACAAACCACGCTCGTTCTAAGTTATTGGGCACGAAAAACGAGCACAAATAGAACTGGACAGACAGGAAAAGCCGCGAAAACAGAGTGTATGACACTCTATTTTTCGAGGGGATTCGTGTACTCTCAAGGTCAATTTGGCTTGTGAATCTTTGTCTAAGATGTAGATGGATGTTATATGGTTAATTAGGAATAAGAAACTCGAATTTTAATGGAGATTTGAAGGGGAAACGAATGGTATTTCGAGAGAGACACCAACTGTTTCTCAGTTTGGATGTCTCAGTTTTGTCGAGAGTTTTGAGAGGCAATTAGGGTTTGTTTGTGGAGATTAATGTTGGTTAGTGACGGTAGTATGTATGGAGAACCTATAGGATTGAATGTATGGCAGAGGGGAGGTATTTATAGGGAGTTAAAGTAGGGTTTCAAAGGGTGAACAACAGCTTGGGTCTGTTTCGCATAGCTGCTGTCCAGCAGCTATTTCGAGGGTTTAGGGTGCGTTTTCTTGGTGGGCAAGGCATGGTAATATGTTTAGGATAGTCAGGTGTGGATGGGTGGTCATGGGCATGGGTTTGGTAGCCGTTTAGAGCGGGTTTGGAAGTGTTTGATTGGGCTCGGGTTTGGAGAACGAAAATAGGGGGGCTGCTTGTTGCGTGAGGTTTGTGAAGGAGTTTGGACGTGGGTTGCATGGGAAAGGTCTTGGAATTATAGCTTGATATGTGGGCTAGGTGGGAAGTGAGATATGGGTCGCATTGGAGTCGAATACGGGGCAGTTTTCGTGTCGGATTTGGGGCTGCAAAACAGAGCAGCGAAGGTGGTGTTGGGCTGTTTGGGACGAGATTTGGGAGGGCTAAGCCAGGGTTTTTTGGTGGGATTTGGCTGGGATTTGAACACGGGTTGGAGGAGAGGGGATTGGGCCGAAAGTGCGTCGAAAATCGAGCCCAATTCAAGCATAAAACGAGCTCACAAATCGTGTATAAGATCGTCGTAAAAATCGAGTTCTTCAAATACGATTTATAAAACGATTTAAATTGATTTTTCAAATCAAGTAACTTAAGAATGATTTTTCAAATCAAATATCTATTTTATTTTCAATAAAATAACTTAAAAAATAAATTCGAATTAAAATAATATTATCTTAAATATCATATAAATTAATAATATACTTCATCGACAACGCCCATTCTACATCGTAAAACGAGTTCCAAATAATGATAATGACAACTAAATAATACATGAAGTCCTATCATCATCGGGTGTTTGTCGGGTTTTCTATAAATTCCAATATCGACGGATACGGGTATCTACACATTTAAACATGATACGATGTTTAAATAAAATTTACACGTATTTGTGCGACAAATATAAGAACCAAAATGGACCCGTAAATGGGACATTGGACCATGTAAATGGAGTGTAGTGGATGATTATAGAAATAATCATTTCACTTTCCTTGTTGTTTCTTCCATAAGTCATCTTATGATCATTTGCATATGAGATAAGATTAGACAAAAATAAAAACAAGTACACTCCCTCACTCCCCCAACTCCCACCCGGTTTTCCTCCTCTTTATGGACCAATAATTGCTCATTTTTATACACTACTTTATTTTGTGTATTTGCATGTGAAAAGCTTGTTGGTCTTTCTCTCTAAAACCATAATTTACTAAGATGTTAGTAAACAAAATTATTACTAAGATTGTTAGTAATATTTACATATTATCAAGGGTAATCTTATTAATATCTAGTTAATATTAGTAAGGTTGTTGGGTAAGTTCTTGGGTGCTTAAGAAATGAGGTGTTCTATTTTGTACGCTTGAAGATGGAGGATCTTGCCATTTTTTTTAAGCTCAAGAACAACCAAGATGGGTGATCTTGGTTGTGCCCAAATACTACCATTTCTCAATGTAAGGAAAATTATTTTCCTCTTCTTTTATATTAATATGATTTTATATTGCATGCATGTTACACTAGTAGAAATAAGGCAATTGGCATCGGCACAGTGGCATCGGTTCTACAAATAACCGATGCCAAATGTACTTTAAGGGGACAGTGGCATCGGTTGTTACTAAATAACCGATGGCATGATCATTTATTAGGTACTGGCATCGGTTACTTAAACAACCGATGTCAATTTAGTTAGGGTTATATACATTACTCTGTATCATTTCGTCCCCTTCCCCTCATTTATACACAGTCCTTCCTTACCCACTCCCGTTACAATTAACCACCACCACAACCGCCACCACCAGAACCGCCACCACGCCGCCTCCCCTTACCCTTACCAACCTCCAGTATAAGTAAACGCCTCAAATATGACATGCGTACTTCATAACTACACTTCTTACACAACCCCACTCAATTCTTGTCTCCCAAAATCCCTAATCTTCTTTAACCCTTTCTCTTTCTCTCATCTTCTTCCTTTCATTGGACCACGCGGCCTGCTGGATCTCTCCTGAACCTATCCAGAGTCGGCACCGCTTCTCCCTTTCAATCTCCCTATTTCTCGGGTATTTTTTCCTCTTCTTTATTTGTTTCATGTTTATTTAGGGGTGAATTTAGGATTTAGGGTTGATTCGAATTTGATTTTGGCAGAATTTTTATGGTTTGTTTCTATCTTTTCCTCCTCCTCTTTTCCTATTCTAGGTATTATATCTCACTTGAATAATTTCAGTTTAAATGGCTAGGGTTTTAAGGAAAAAATTGTTCAATTCTAAATTAATTTGTACACTACTAAATTAGTTGATATAGGCTGACCTTTGTGTTTCATTTCCAGTTACTTGTATATAATTCAAACACAAAAATGAAGCTGACCTTTGTGTTTGATTTCCAGTTACTTGTATACAATTCAATCTTGTAAATGACGATTATTTCATCAGCGGCTCACTTGATGCTAAGGTCATGGTTTGGAACGTGTCTGGAAGACGGGTTGTTGATTGGACTGACCTCCATGAAATGGTTACTGCTGCTTGTTATACTCCAGATGGCCAGGTTCAATCACTTCTTACTTCTCTTTTCTGACACATGTTAGCAATTCAGAAGAATGATTGTCTGCCATATCCGTCCTGTGGTTTCTGAAAAGATTTCCTGAATGATGGAATTTTCTTCTGGAATTGATTGAAATGTAAATAAACCAATAGTCCATTTATATGTCCAACACTAGACATTTGGACACATTTAGTATATTGATACTTGATTAAAATTGAAGGATTTTTTATAAGATAGCTGATAAGACAGTAAGACATGAACTTGAGTCGGATACCCGTAACTAAAAACAAAGTTGTTTCTGTAGGGTGCTACTGTTGGCGCTCACAAAGGGAACTGTCGGATGTATAGCATAACAGGTGGAGTATGAGTTTCCTTTCTGACAAAAGAGTTTGATAGAAAACAGGCTTTCTAATTCTACAAACTGTAACATGGGTTTCAATTTTATGATGCAGATGGGTAACTTAATCAATTAAGCCAGGTTGATGTCCAGAACAAGAAGAAAGCTGCTCCAAAGAAGATAACTGGCTTTCAGGTACTAGTATACAAGTAACTGGAAATCAAACACAAAAATTGCGCAACTCTGATAACTTCTGCTCAATCTGCCATTGATGTGTAACTTAGTTGATATTTTTGCTGAAATTAACTAAGCTTCACTTATTTTGTTTGATATGTGGATTCGTCAAAATTAGGCTGTTTTTTACTAGTCTTGATTGTATTGCTGCACACCAAAATATTATAAAGGCCACTTTCTTTATCTGTGGCATACTTCACTGGCATGGTATAAATGTGATTTTTTTTTAACTCCAAGTAATTCCTTGAGTTGGTACTCAACATTTATCATACCTTTTATTTATGTTTTACAAGTATTATGCTTTAGAAAACATATCCTGGTTATTTTAAACACGGAGATTGTACAACCCTCTAGGCAGCAAACAATCTCTTTATTTTATACGGCTATTTGTCTCTTATATATGTTTCTTGTTCTGATGCAATGATGCTTATGTTCGTCTATTGCATTTCAGGTACTTCTTCTACTGCATGAATGCATACTTGAAGAGGATAGGCAAACAAGAATCAACATGACTAATAGTGTTGTCTGAAACTGGGGGTATAGTTTTTGATCTCATTTCTCTTGAGTTTTATATTATGTGGATAGGCAAAAGAAGGTCTTGTATAATGATATACAATTTCAAACCTTCAAAGGACTATTGTTCTTGTCTGGCCGACAAGGTTTATTTTGTTGTTCTTATGAAAAAAAAAAGACCCCTCGAATAATAAGATATTTAAAAAAAAATAAGAATCGTACCACAACCGCCTGGTGTTAGAGTTCGTTGCCATTGTGCTTGGTATAAGAATTGAGGTCAGTGTAGAACATCAATTTCTTCAACGATGATGTAAGAATGTAGTTTTTGTTGTTCAATTTAGTTGAGTATTTGGTTGTCATCCACAAAATCCTTATCATTAATCATGATAGTATGCCATTGGTGTTGCATATAGGTTTTTAAGAAATGTAATATTAGCAACCTCCAAAATTTTTATGTTTCCTTATATTGCTCAATTGTCTGGCCTTTTAGAACGTACAACAATTACGAAGAATTGGTAGTATAAGCGAGACTCTCCTGCTATGGCCTTCTCTCAGACATTTTCACGAACTACAACAAAAGTGGAAGAATAGGTTCATTTAAGAGGAGAATGATGCTACAATTGTGGAAGAAGAGGTTCGTTTAAGAGGAGAATGATGGATTAGAGTGGATAACTGTGTGAGCCTATGAGGTAATATAAGCGAGACTCTCCTGCTAATTCTAAACCTATGTTGCTGCAACTTAAATAAATTCTATTCTTTTTATTGGAGTAGATTTATGAAGAAAATCTTCATGTGTTATACTGGTGTCAATGCTCCCTGCTATGGTACTTATGGTTCTTGTTGTCTCAAAACTGATTTTATACTGATGATGTTGATGTTCTCTTCGTGCGATTTGGTTAGATTGGTGGAATGCTGATTCAATTTTTACCTTTTATGGCTGCATTACTGTGTAAACTGTCAAGATATTGCCAAGTCCTGACTCTCTTTTAACTTGAGCATGCAGATACTTTACTATAATATTGGAAATCCTCAATCTCTTGGCCAGCATCCCGTTACTTTCTTCCGTAAGGTTAGTATTGTTTATCAAGTGGTCAACAATTGTACGTTATTGTCAGTAGAAATTGTTAATGATAATAATTTAACTGGACGCTGCCAGGTCCTTGCTCTATGTGGACAGCGGGGGCCCACGGGGGCGCTTGGGAAAGAGGAGAAACAAGCGTTTGCATTTTTGTTGGAGTCGCCACCAATTTTTATGGGAAATTGGAACCGTTCGGATACCTCGTGTCATGTCAAGACACAAAGTAGAGACATGAACACTAAGCAATCATTACCCTTAGCATTCTATGTCTAGAATGACTCTCGTGGATGCCAATGAACACGGGTGTTCACGGCGATCTGGAGTAAGGGGTGAGGGTACGTATTAGGAAGCTCTTTTGATCGAACACCTAATCCCGCCCGCCTCGATAGCGGCCTCTACTAATGATTAGGGAAGTTATTCGTACTCGATATATCGTCGATTGTATGCATGCAATGCAACATCCAAGTTTTAATCCTAGCATGTGAGAATTAATACTAAGTCGGTGAACAAGTAATTAGCAAACAATTGGGTCGAAGTAGGATTTAATGTTCAATTACATGTGAAAACATTCAAATGATACAAGAAATAATGATAAATACAACAAAGGAAAATTACAATAATTACATTGGATTAGGCGATTTATGTCGAAAATACCTTTAAAACGGATGTTTTGAGAAAAAAGAATAAAGGAATAAAAATTACGAACAGATCAGAAGGTGATAATACGATTAGTAGTTAATTATACGTGAACTAATTAAACTAAGTCAAGGCAACCATGGAGTTCAGGGACAGAAATCAACCCGGAACGGGAGCAGCAGAGCTGCGTCCTTTGGAATAGGCGCAGCAGACGCTGCGTCTGTTCCTGACCTGAATTCTGGCTGTGAAGCCGGAATTGCGTGTTGTTAATACTCATTGATGAATTTGACGATGGATTAATTTATTTACTCGGATGAAAGTGATTAGTAGGTTAATTACATGCGATTAATGGGTCATGAAAACGATAAACATGGATGAGACGGAGATAGGACGGATTAATTACATCATTAATGATTGATTAGTGACATGGGTGAACAAAATAGGTTAAATATGACAAATTAATAACAAGTTAATGATGAACATGCGATGAATGTGACAAAAGACAGATTAAAAATATATCAAAGACGAATTCCAGAAACTCGATATGAACAAATCAAACTTCTACAACCCGGATTGAATTTAATGACGAAAACCCGCAAATATGAGATTATAAGGAATTTAAGTCGGATTTAATGACGAATTAAATATGTTAATAATGACGAATAATATACATGTGAAATTATTAGACTATTATGACGAAGAATTAAAGAAAACAAACGAAACAAATAAATTTTGACGAATTACAGAGGACGAAGGAAGAAGAAAGGAAGCAGGAACTGCGGCAGCCTCACGAAGAGGCGCAGCAGGAACTGCGCTCCTTCGAAGAGGCGCAGCAGTTGCTGCGTCCTTTCTCGACGGTTAGTCTTCTGGAAATCCGTAAAAAGAGATTTTAAAGCACGGTTTAGAAATCGGTTTTAAGAGGTATTTTCGACGTAAACCTTACAATTGTGATACAATAATTAAAATACAATAAATAAAAGAAAGATTTACACCCTCAGACTTACATGTTGATGAAACGAGAAGGACTAAGATATCGATTAGTGATGCTCGACGCGAATGCAAAGAAAGTGCCCTCGTAAGAGGAAAACGATTAGATTAATTAAGTTGATTGATGTGTAGTTGGTCAAGTTGGTCGGTCATGCAAACGAGGCTGGTACTCAGAAGGATCTGAGCTTACGTGGTTGAAAGATCAAGCACGTAGACGCCAAAAAGTAAGAACAAAAGTCTAGAATGCAAAGGGAGAAGAGAAGGGCGGACACTCGCGTGAGAAATATGAGGAGTGAAGGCTCCTATTTATACTAATCACGTGGAGGAAATAGAGTTTCGGAGACTCTTTGGAAGTGAATCTCGGAAAGATATGAAAAAGATACGAAAATTACGCAGAATAGGACCTGGGAAGAGGCGCAGCGATCATCATGCGTCTCTTGGAAGAGGCGCAGACCTGCCGCGTCTTTCCCAAGTGGTTTCCTCCTGCGGAAGAAAGATTTCCGTGTTTGAGTTATGGAAGGACGGAATAATTTGGTTTTCCTTAATACTTTATATGAATATTACGGGAAATTGTTTGCCAAAATATTAAGATTGTGAAATATTTATTTATAAAATATGGAATAGAAATATCCGGAACATTCCAGAACATTCCGACTCGAGATTGAACGATTATCAGAAAATGGAGACGGTTTTAGGCTCGGACTCCAAATGTACTCTAATTACTGTCAAAACGACCGTGTCGGCGCGTAGATGAAAACTAAGAGGTAGACATAAATATTTGAGCAATCACTTGACGATAAACTTATGAATTGTCACAAATCGTTTCGCGTACCAAACATGCGGCCTAATCATCACCGGATGGTTTGCGAGAGGTGCATAAATGAGGTATCTACAGAGCCCCCACTTTGACTGAGGCTTGGACAAGGCGAAAGTCAAAGTATATCCATCAGGTCAATCAAAGATTACAACCTGGCGACTATGGCGACGCGAGGCGGCTCAAGGGGTTTGAGCCAAGGACCTGTCATCGGGAACATTTTAGAGTCTATCGACTATCGGGGAGGGTCGTTTAAAGTCCATTAGACTACGTAAGGAAGCTCGCCAACCATAAGAAGAGACCATACCTGAGACTTCTTCTCGAAATGCTTCCGGAGGTGCATGGGAGCTAAGGAGCGAAGATCAGGTGTGAAGGTTAAAATAAAGTGAGTAGCAGGACACAGACGGGAACTGCTGAAAGAAGACTGGTTGGGTAGTCTTCGAGAAGTGATTGCGAGTAGCAGGACACAGGCGAGAACTGCTGAGAGAAAACTGCTTAGGTAGTCTTCGAGAAGTAATTGCGAGTAGCAGGACACAGGCGGGAACTGCTGAGGAGAAATCTGCTTAGGTAGATGTTAATCTCTATATCGGTCGTGAACTCTCGTATGGGGGAACGTAATCGGGAATTTATCTCTGTGCCTTGAGAGGGAAAGTATATCCGCTTACTCTCACTTGGGGGCAAGATAATGAAGAGAGGGCGTGTCGAAACACCTGTCGAGAAACACTTGCTCGTTGCGACAAGCAAAGTCTTGGAAGCAATAAATAATGTATAATATTCTGCTGTTGGCTTGGAAAATAAGGGCCGGAACGAAAGAAAATCGTCAAACGGATCAAAAAGATAAAATAGCATCGGCGAAGAGGCGCACCAAAGATGGGCCCACAAATAACGAACTCATAACGAATTTTTGAAAATTCGTAAGGAGGGAACACAAGGAAGAGGCGCAACAAGAGCTGCATCTCTTGAAAGAGGCGCAGCGCCTGCTGCGTCCATTCCCCAAAGTGTCTATTCTGCGTAAAAACGCGATAATCAGAAGGGTTGCAATCATTTGTTCGAAACATAATGAACACATTTCTCTCTCAAATCTTCACCATTTCCGCCAAGGTTTGATCCAAAAGCTTGCATTAATCATGACTAATCGAGGTATGTGTCTCATTCTTACATTAATCTTCCGTATTTGTCGAATTTTGGATCGAACAATTAGGGTTTTCAACCCAATTGATCAAAAATTTGGGGCTTTTCCCCCAAATGCATTTGCTTTGTCAAATTGACACTAGAAACGGGTAATTGGTAGTATAAGGAACACAACCATGTATTTGTTTCAAATTTTCGTTGAGTTTTTAAGCCTTTGAGTGAAATTTGAGACGGTTTCACAGCTGAACCGTAAATTGCATCGAAAATAGTCTTAGGATTGCCCATTTGCGATGAAACTTGATATTTGGGACCCTTGGATGATGGGTAAAGTTTCTATCATCTCAGAATTTTGGTTTGTGATAGCTTCAGGACACTTTCTAAGGCATAATCGCCATTATAACGAAATGCTGCCAAAATTTCGACTCGAACCAGGAACTAGGCTTCAAATTAGGCTTGAATTGACCGATATTACCATATGAGTGATCGGGTTGGTGAGAGTATGGCCAAATACGGCGAGAAAAGAGAGGTTTCAGGGCTTCCGAAGGCTCGAAAATCCCTTAACCAAGGCTTGTCGTCATGCGACGCGGCCTAAATTTGCTTTAATGCTGCAGGTGATGAGGCTTCTACTTCTGGGAGGACTCCCATGGAGATAGACGCTGCTGTTGTCAAGGAGGCTTTGGAGCAGGCCTTCACCACCGCGGTGATGGCTGCTGGGGACGAGGTCCACGAGGAGGAGGCTGTTGAGGAGGAGGAGGCCCCGAGGCGGGCCAACGTCGGACGAGGAGGTCGTCAGCTGAGAGGAGCTCCTGCGTGGGCTGAGACTTGGGAGAGTAGGCACCTGCTGTGGGCTGCCGAGGGTCACCTGTCCTACAGGACAGTGAAGAGTTTGGTAAATAGGAATTCACTACTCATCACTCATCTTCTCTCGTTTCATTTGCTCATATCTTTTCCAATTTTCATTCAAAACTAAAGATAGCTTTTGTTTCAAATCACAATAGGAGGCCGGGAGCATCAGGTCGTTCTCGGGCTATACGACAGCGATGGAGTGCTACGAGCGGCTGTCGGCAGAGGAGCGCGCCATGATCGAGCGCGGAGCGTTCGGTTCTTTGGTGCAGGCCTGGAGGGATATCGCGAAGAGGAAGCTGCGGGCTAACCTTAGCCTGGTCCGCGCTTTCTTGGACTGATTCTGGGATATGACTTCCACGTTTCACATGCCTTTCGGTGAGGTGGGAGTCACTCTGGAGGACTACGACATGATTTCGGGTCTTCCGTGTGGGACCGAGGAGGGGGAGTGGCCAGAGATTGCCATGAGGGCGGACTCGGCCGAGGCGACGAGACTAATCGGCTGGAACTTGTCGCCGAAGGCCGTTACAGTGCCGGGCTTGGTGCCCAGCTCCTACGTTCGAGACTACTTTGTGGGAAAGATCCCGGCGCTGGTAACGATTGATGGGAGGGAGACGACTCCTCCTCCTCCCCGTGTGAAATGAGAGGGCTCGTCTGTGGCTCTGGTGGTTTCTGTCTTCGATTTACCTCGGAGACAAGGGAGAGAGGCTGTCGACGAAGCTTCTTCCCTTCCTTTCTAACCTGAGCTCCCTAGGGCGTTGGGACTGGGTCACTGCTGGCTTTGCAATCCTCATTCGCTTCATAAGGGCCATGGTTCGTCCGGAGTTGATGGAGAAGGGGACTTCTCATGGTGCTGTCGGACCTGGACTACTGCTGGAGGTATGAAACTTCATTGAGGCTTGAAATGAATTCCTTTCTTTATCAAATCACGAATGATCGTTATTGACTATCTTGTTTCAGAGGCGTGGGTGTACTCCTACTTCCCGGGCCTCGCGCCCAAGAGGACGGAGCCGCTGGAGAGGGCCTATCCCGTTGTGAGGGATTGGGTGATGTGTAGGACGAGGAGCAAGCGTTCCTCTCACGGCGTTTACCGGCGGGACGTGAACGCTCTTCAGCTGGACAGCGTAAGCATCTCACTTATATTCATTCGCTTCTTCATTATTTTTAATCGATCATAGGAATTATCCTTGTTTGTCTTATCACAGTGGGTGCCCAGACCTTGGGCGGAGTACGCCGGAGCGCCTCCTTTTGTGGCTGAGGTCCTTCAACCCAGGAGTTCGAGCCGGTTGCTGCTGAGGACGTCGATGGGTCCTGTGTGGTACTTGGACGAGCGCTTGGCACGTCAGTGCTCTCGGGACGTGTTGACGGTTCCCATCGATCCTCCTAGGACGATGTTCAGGGAGCCTTCTGAGGCAGAGAGGGAGGCTGACTTGGCTGGCGTCGGTGGTGACGCCCTCCTTCTTCCTGGCGAGGACTACTCGGCGTTCCTCTACGGGAGGTTGGCGTACTGGCCGGTAGTGGTTAGCATCTTTACTCTTCTTCTTTACTTGAATTTTTTGAGAACTTATGATGAAAGATCATCGATTAATGAGAAACATTTAACTTCACAGGAGGTTGAGGCGGCGGTCATCGAGCCCCCAGAGTACCCCGAGACCCTTGAGTACACTGACGCGACCGGGAGGACGACGATCTCCGAGCTGCGTGACTTTGACGTGGCTGTGACGGATGCTGGCCTGGACGACTGGAAGCATCTGATTCGGAGGGTGAGCCTCTGACTTGTATAATTTTTGTGTAAGAACACGTTTGATTGAACTTTATTAATTTTATCGAGAACTTCCTTTTGAAAAAGCAGGTTGCGCCGTCTCGGTTCGTGGCGCTATGGAGGGTGGCCAACCGGCTGCGAGCTACTGCCGTCGAGGCACTTGTCGGCAGTCGAGGTCGTCAGGTATGAACCCTATGCTTGTTTCATTTTTTGATTTTTAATTCCTTTGTAATTGTTTGAACTGATTTGACACGATTGACATGAGCCAATTTTGTTGTTGTTTACAAGGGGACCGCGAGCTGGAGCGAGAGTTGACCCAGTCTCGGGAGGAGACAGCTCGCTTGTTGAGGGAGCTCGAGGTTCGGGACGCCGAGATTGCTGCTCTTGCGGCAAGAGTTGCGGAGCTGGAGGGCGACCAGTAGTAGCTTTGCTTTGTTTTTGTAGACTTGCACACTTGTACATTTTGGACCTTGATTTTTGACATTTTTGGACTTTTGTTTGGGGCGAGAGCCCCCAGTTTGCTGTACATTTCCTTGTTTGGTGAATATAAGATGGCCTGAGAGCCTTTGCTGCTGGGTTGTGTTGCTTGTATCTGCAGGTTAGCTTTGAACAGGTTTGGTAGATGACGGTTTACGCCGTCATGCTGCCGAAATTTACATTGAAATCACGCAAAACATTCATACATATGGCCTTAATTAGCGCGAAGTGAAAGACTCGAAAAAAATGCAAAAATGCAAAAATTTTGCTGAAAATGACCGGACGGTAGGGAGGGTTACCCCCAAAAAAAAGAAAAAAATAGAACTCTATAAGTTAGAAATGTAGAAATGGAATTAAGAAGTTGAAATTAATATATAAATGTTGAAATTCGTTAAATTGGAAATTATTTTCTAAAATAAATGAATTAAATGAGAAATGTAAATGAATTAAAATGAATTAAAACAAAAAAATTATTTCCTAAAATGAAAATGAAAATTATTTCCTAAAATGAAAATGTGCACGTGTGGTAAAATGGCGAAAATGTCGATGTCGCTTCGAAATTCGTGCCTTGCGGAATTAGGAAACCTGAAACATGGTAATTTTCATGTATTTACCAAAATAATAACCCGTAGGAATAGGAAATTATTTGTCGTGGAGTTAGGAAAGATCCAACGCGGAAAATCACATAAGTGAAGCTGAGGAAGAGGCGCAGCATGAGCTGTGTCCCTTTGAAGAGGCGCAGCGGGTGCTGCGCCTGTTCCCAAGGTGTCCTGTTCTGACGGATATTTGGAAACAGAAATTAGTATAAATAGAAACGCGGATGGAGCTTTTATTCACATAATTCTTCCGTCTCTTCTTCGTCTTATTACATAAAATTCTCAAAAGAAACTTTTCATCATGAATACTTTGGAGATTCGCGTGAAGGAATGGACCAACGAATTTTCGAACACGGAAAAATATGATATGGGTGCCTATAACCTTGGATCATTGTTGAGTTTGAGGCTAATCAAGTTTGTTATCAAGGTTGTTAAACCGTTCTTGGATGCTTGTCTTGATTATTGGGACCCGAATTATCACGTTTTTGCGTTCCCTGGAGGCGACATTTGCCCATTTCCTGAAGAAATTGCTGCGGTTGGTGGGTGGGATCCCGAACATTTGCCTGCCATTCCTTCTACTTCGCAAGGGTACAAGAGCAAATTTAGAGATTTGATTGGGTTGACTAGACTTGAGGTAGACCATCTAGTTACCTCGAAAGGAGTGAGAATGCTGGACTTCATAGACCGATTCATAAATAGGGCCGACCCCACCGTTTCTCATGTTGCTAGGCGGAGGGCATTTGGGTTTTGCCTTTTGCATGCGTATGTCTTCCAAGGACATGTTGATGAAGACTTGAGAGGTGATCCCCGTCTTCTGGTCCTTGTTGAGCAAATGGAGTTGCGCAGGAGCCCAGCTTGTTTATGCTTAGGAGAGATCTTGTTGGGCTTGGATAATAGGAAATCCAATCGCGACCTACCGTATTTGGGGAGTCCCGTCATCTTGCAGGTAAAACAACACTTTCTTTTTGTTCTCTTTTTTTTTCGTTTTTTCGTTTTTTTTTTGTTGTTTTTTTTTGTCGTTTTTTTTTTTGTATTTTTTTTTTGTGTTATGTCTAATACCTGCTTTTGTTAGGTTTGGCTTATGGAACGGCTTCGATTGATCGAGCCCCCAGTCCATGTTCCTTCTTACCATGCCCGCTCGATTACGATGAGGACGAGGTTGTACATGGTGGACTTCACTCGGGTCTGTGATTACTGGAAGAATAAGCTGAAAAGTGAGGATGGTCCTTTGATTAGGTGGGTCGTACCGTGGTGGCACCTCAAATCCGTCACTGGAGTGTCTTTTTTGGATCCTACTAGGTCCGTGCGCATTCCTGGCCTGGAATTCTTGGTGTGCATCTTCCCGGAAAGATTGATGAGACAAATCGGAATGAAGCAGATGATCCCGAAGCTGGATACCGTTGCGCAGACCGCTGTGGCACTTACCACTGATAGCCGGAGGGAATGGGCCATTAAATGGGCCCAAACAAACATGTGGTTCTTGAATTTCTCCGCTAATGCCTTATGGGTGTCGGATTCTTATCTGCGATGGAGGAGGGCTACGACTCCTGAAGAACGCGAGAGATTGAGGAAGCGCGAGCCTGTGGACTACAAGGTGCGCGAGGTAGAGAAAGAGAAAGAGAAGCATCTGACAGAAGG
Source organism: Silene latifolia (assembly GCF_048544455.1). Taxonomy (NCBI): domain Eukaryota; kingdom Viridiplantae; phylum Streptophyta; class Magnoliopsida; order Caryophyllales; family Caryophyllaceae; genus Silene; species Silene latifolia. The sequence continues at coordinate 136,112,159 of NC_133538.1, read as the reverse complement.
AGAAGAAGAAACCGGGCTTCGAGTTATTCATCCTTCGAAGAAACCGAAGATCTCTCCTGTCGCGGAAATGGTGGTGGGCAAGAATGGGAAGTTGAGGCCTCGAGAAAGACCATTGGTGATTAGATATGAAGTGGCGCAAGAGCGTCCGGTTCGAGGTCGTGACAAGACGTGTGACAAGAATGACAAGGGCAAGGGGAAGATGGAAGAATAGCCCAAGTCCTTTCATTATTATTTATTATTATTATTATTATTGTAATAAAAAAGTTGGGGTTTTTAGAATCCTAGCCTCTTCTATTTTTATTATGTAGCGTACTATTATTATTAGAAAATGAATGAAATAAAAAGGTTAAATGGTTATGAAACCGTTGTGATTTTCTATTTATTATTCTTGTCGAATTCCAAATGCAATGCAGATGTCCTTCTATTTACATTTTTGAAAATGATGGGTTGTATCCTGTGAAGGATTGCCTACGTATTCACTTAGAAAATGAAATTAAACCCTTGCGCGTAGTTCGAGTAAATGTAAAAGAATAATTGTTCTAAGCAAAAGCTTGTAATAAACTTAGAAAATTAGCATGAGCTTTTGCTTACTCTGAAGGTGCAAATTTAGTTTATTTGATGACATGAGGATGACAAATTTGTCAAAACGCAAGAGCGCAGTGACATTAGCTTATTTCAGCTTGGCCAGGGGCCGGTTTATTTAGTGCCACAAGAGCGACATGTGGGGTTACGCGAGGTGCATTTTTGTTCCTATTCTAGGCATAGTACCGTTTCAATTGGTCAAGGTTTGTCGGGTTGGAGAACTCATTCCCATCTAGGTCTGTGATTCTAACTGCACCCCCTGGAAGTATGGATTTGACTAGAAAAGGTCCGGCCCAATTGGGTTTGAATTTTCCCCGTGGATCGACAGGTAAAAGAGCTCTAACCGATTTGAGCACTAAGTCTCCTTCCTTGATGTTTCTGGGCTTAACCCTTTTATTGAAAGCTCGTTTGATACGGGCTTGGTATGTTTGGAAATTATGCAAGGCGCGTAGCCTGCGTTCATCCAGGAGGATGAGTTCTTCTTATCTATCCCTTTTCCAATCAGCTTCTGGGATTTGACTCTCGAGTAAGATACGCAAGGATGGTGTCTCTAGCTCAACTGGTTGTACAGTCTCCATGCCGTAGGCCAAATAGAAAGGAGTAGCCCCAGTGGGCGTCCTAACCGATGTACGATATCCCCATAGAGCAAAGGGTATCTTGCTTGGCCAATCTCGATAGTTGTCAATCATTTTCTTGAGAATTGTGACAACGTTCTTATTTGCTGCCTCTACCGCACCATTAGTCTGTGGTCTATAGGGCGAAGAATGGTGATGCCTAATTTTGTACTTGGCTAGCAATTGTTCAGTCTCAGCTTGGAAATGGGATCCATTATCACTAATGATCTCATGCGGGCAACCGTATCGAAAGATGATGTTGTATTGTATGAACTTTGCCACATTTTTGGCCGTGAGACTGGTGTAGGAAGCCGCTTCCACCCACTTGGTAAAATAGTCAATTGCCACTAGGATGAAACATTGACCTCCTGTTCCGGATGGGGTTATCTTCCCGATTATGTCAATTCCCTAGGCAGAAAATGGCCAAGGAGATGTCATTGTATAGAGCAATGAAGGAGGGACATATTGTACATTCCCGAAGATTTGGCAATTGTGGCAATGTCTTACATATTTGATGCAATCGGATTCCATTGTGGTCCAATAATATCCCAAACGTGTGATTTTATTTGCCATCATGGGCCCACTCATGTGAGGACCATATTCTCCGTCGTGGACTTCTTCCATCACTTTTCGCGCCTGTGAATGATCAAGGCAACGTAAGATTACACCAAGAGGTGTTCTTTTGTATAACTCTCCTTGCATGAGCACGTATTGGGAAGCGAGAAGGCGTATAGCACGTTGTCCCCTCTTGTCCATATCCGGTGGATAGGTACCATTGAGTTTGAAATTCAGGATTGCTTGGAACCAGGGTTCCTGCGCGATCTCCTCTTCATCGGTGATTTGATGCACATAAGCCGGCTCCGACCGTCGTGAGATGCATAAAGGCATTTCCATCATGTTATCTGGCATATTAATCAAAGATGCGAGTTTTGCAAGAGCATCTGCAAATTGATTTTCCTCTCGAGGTAGGTGTAGATAGGTTACGTGATCAAAGAATTGAGCAACTTGGTCTATTCTAGCCTGATAAGGTGCGAGGCTTTCGCTTCGGATTTTCCAAGATCCTGTAATTTGGTTGATGATTAGTGATGAATCCCCATGCACGCGAAGATTTTTAATGCCTAAGCTCACTGCCGCTTGCCCAATGAGACAAGCTTCAGATTCTCGGCGTTATTTGTCACCTCAAAGTCGAGTTTGACATAGATTGGTGTATGCTCGCCTTCAGGAGAAATGAGCAACACTCCTATTCCAAATCCTCTTAAGTTTGACGCTCCATCAAAGTAAAGGTCCCAGGAGTCTACATTAGTTTGGAGTATGTCCTCGTCTGGAAATGACCAAGTATCTATTGTTTGTGCATCGTCGATGGGATTCTCTGAAAAGAATTCGGCAACGGCGCGACCTTTTATTACTTTTAGGGGCACGTATTTGAGATCGAATTCTGAGAGCATCAAAGTCCATCTTGCTAGGCGTCCGTTGAGGACGTGTTATTCATTTTGGAGTATATTTGGACGGAGTAGCTAAGCATGTAATGGCGTAGCTTCTTCGTTTCCCACACAAGAGCGAGGCATGTCTTTTCGAGTTGTGAATATTTACACTCGTACTCCAAGAACTTCTTACTAAGGTAGTAGATAGCCCTTTCTTCATTTCCTATAGTTTGAGCTAGCATGGCACCCATGGCGGTTTCGGTTACCGTGAGATATAAACAAAGAGGTTTATCTTGTTGAGGTGGCATGAGCACTGGCGGTTTGGCCAATATCTCCTTTATTTTGCCAAATGCCTTTTGACAATCATCATCCCACATGGTGTGGTCTGTCTTCTTGAGCTTCTTGAAGATAGGCTCACAAATCATTGTAAGTTTCGATATGAATCGACTTATATATTGCACTTTTCCCAGGAATCCTATGACTTCTTTTTCTGTTTGTGGTTGCGGCATTTCGATCAGAGCCTTGATCTTGGAAGGGTCTATTTCTATACCTCTTTGTTTAACGACATATCCCAGGAGGTTGCCAGACGTTACCCCGAATGTGCACTTCTGAGGATTGAGCCTCATGTTGTACTTTCGTAGTCTTGCGAAAAATTTGCGAAGGTTCGCAATATGCCCCTCTTTATCTTTGGACTTGATGATCATGTCGTCTACGTATACCACAACTTCTTTGTGCATCATATCATGTAAGAGTGTAGTTGCGGCGCGTTGATATGTAGCTCCGGCGTTGATCAATCCAAACGGCATCACTGTATAGCAGTAGGTTCCCCATTTAGTGACAAAGGCGGTCTTATGCATATCTTCCATGGCCATTTTGATTTGATTATAACCCGCGTATCCATCCATGAAGGACAATTATGCGTGGTCTGCATTATTGTCCACCAGTATGTTGATGTGTGGTAGAGGGAAATCATCTTTAGGACTTGCTTTGTTTAGATCCCTAAAATCAACACAAACACGGATTCTCCCATCCTTTTGGGTACAGGTACTATGTTGGCTACCCAGTCAGAATACTCGGAAACTTTGATGAACCGGGCCTTGAATTGCTTATCAACTTCTTCCTTAATCTTGAGAGCCCATTCCGTTCTCATTCGGCGAAGCTTCTGTTTCACAGGTTTGAAACCTGGCTTTATCGGAATCCTATGCTCGACGATATCCCTGTCGATCCATGGCATGTCTTTGTACGACCAAGCAAAAACATCTTTGAACTCGTTTAGAAGGTCTATGAAGTCGACCCTTTTGGTAGAGCTCAAGGTAGTCCCTATCCTAAGTTCTTGGGGTTCTAGTTCGGTTCCTACATTGATGGGTTCGGTGTCCTCTATTACTGGTCCCCCTTCCCCTTCCTGTAGTATTTCTTTGGCTACGTAGGGAGGTATTTCGATCGAGTCTGGGTCTTGGTCATCCTCAGTATCATCGTAAATGACTGCACTCAAGATAACACAAAGAGTAAGCAGAACCTGATTTATTCATATTAAAGTTTGAGTAAAGTTGAAACAAAGAAGCCAACTGATTCATGGTTAGTGGCGGCAAAGGGACAGTGGTTGGGGCATTTCCCGAACTACTGTGACTACTCGAGGCTAAGCTAGGAGAAACGAAGGGGACAGGGATGACGACAGGAGGAGGTTTCCTAGTGACTTCTCTAGACTCCGACTCTAACTCCGACTCCGACTCGAACTCATCGTCTTCTGGTTCTCCTTTGAACATCTCTCCTTCTCCAGTGGTGAGCTTGAAGAGTCTTCCTTGATTGTTGGTCCACTTGATCGATTTTCTCCATCCTTTCTGCTGATTTGTGCTTGTTTCTGTGATTAACGCGGTAGGGTTGAAGTGGTCGTCTTGAAGTATCATGGTAATGATCTCATCCTGCGCGGCTCTAACAAATTGATCTTATCCGAACAACAAGCTAACAGCTTGTTCGTCTAAGCAAGGTGCTTAACGGGTTTTGACGGTAGGAACCGTTTCTGGAGGAATGAAGTAGCAATCGTTAAAGATCTCGATTCCGGCTAGCTTCCTCTCGAGATAATGCCAAGGCTCGGGAAATCCGTGAAAGAGTTCCAGGCTTCCCTCCTTAACAAAGTACCCATTTAAGGTGGGGAGATAGGGTCGCATTTGGACTCTTGTGTACTTACGGTTCTGAACTTGAGCAAGCATCTTGAGAACCTTCTCTTTAGTGGGTTTGTACCCTAGTCTAAGTGGTATCCTTTTTGAGTTGCCTTCCTTATATGGTGCGAAGCTATTTCTTCGGATAGGGTTCAAAGGCATTCCAGGGAAGTATCCTTGGGTTTTGAGTATGTGGTTGACCACCAAGTTCGAGTAGGGATCATAGTACAAGGGTGCCAGTTCACTTTCTATGACGCTTATGCTTTGGAAGCCCCTAAGCTCATATACTGGATCTGCGAGGACTTGAATATTTGACTTCTTTTCGATTATTGCTTTGATGGGTGAGGAAGTGATCGTCACTACTTTGCCATTTAGTGGAATCTTGATCTTTTGATGAAGGGTGGATGTCACTGCTTTGGAAGCGTGAATCCAAGGTCTTCCTAGAAGTATGTTGAAGGAAGCTTCGATGTCCACTATTTGGAAGTTAACCTTTCGCTCAATTGGTCCTCTGGCAATGGTTAGATTAATGAGTCCTGCAACCTTTCGTCGCGTACCATCATATGCGCGAACACCTTGATTGGTAGGGGTCCAATCCGACTCTTTCATGCCTAGTTTGTATGCCGTTTTGAGGGGTATGACGTTGACCGCAGAGCCATCATCTACCAAGGTCATTGGACCATTTTTCTTTAGACAAATGACAGTGTTGTAGAGAGCCAAGTTGTGACTAGCGCCGAAAGGCGGTAGATCTTCGTCTGAGAAAGTAATAGGATTACTTAGCTTTGGTGATTCTTGGAAGACCAAGTTGACTACATCTTCGGGTGTCGAGTTATGTGCTACATTTAGCTTGGCCAAGGCTTGCAGTAAAGCTTGGCGATGTGGGAACGAGCTTGCTACTAATTGCCGACCGAAAGATCACCTTTGTCTTCTCGTAATTGCTTGAGCAAATGATCAGTGGAGTCATCTTCGTTATCATTTGGTGTGACAACGTTGGTTGGACCATTTTGAGTAGTGTTTTGATATGGGCGACCCGAACGAGTTAGGTGGTCCACATCTTGATCCTCGCCATTTTGGACTATTTCTTTGACTAGGGAGTTTTCAATGAGATACTCGTCCTCGTCATCGTCGGCCCAAACTCCATTGATTGTAGCTAGTCTTCTCATTCTCATGATTTCATCTTCTAGTCGTATGATTTGGTCGACTAATTTATCTACCACAGTGACTATTTCTTGCATAGTAGCATTTTGAGAGAAGACTAGTGGCACATGCTCTTTAGGTGTCGCGTTGGGATCACGAGCAGTTGTCACCACATTTTCTAATTCCCAAACTTTCTTATCCACACTCCTTGCCGATGTGATGAAGTCGGAAATAGTAGGGGAGATGGTAGAGTAGAAACCTTCATTTTCGATTGCATAGATTTCATTTTCGATTGAAGAAATGAGGTGTGAACAATCTAAGGTAGATTCATCACTTGTGATCACTAGAACTCCAAGAGGATTCTGAGTGTTGTTGGGTTTACCTCCCGATGATATTGGCAATCGACCATCTTCAATCATGTCTTGAAGCACATTTTTCAACTTGTAGCAATTTTCTGTGTCATGTCCCTTGCCCCTATGGTATTCACTGTATGAGTTCTCGTCCCAGAACTTGGATTTCCTTTCGGGTTCGGGAGTAGGTCCAATGGGTTGGAGTTTGCCTTGCTTCATTAGCCTTTTTAGAGCGTTGGCGTAAGTGTCCCCAAGATTTGTGAATTTCCTTGGTGGGGTAGTTTTCTTGGATAGCTCAAGAAGGTTAACTTCATCTGTCTTGCTAGTAGAGCCGTATGAACGGCTTGTTGAGCCTTGATATCCTCGACCTACTGTTTTGGACAAGAGTCCTTTACGGATATCATCTTCAATCCTTGTCCCTAGTACGGTTAAGTCCTTGAAACTTTTGATGTTTTGGTATCTCAAATGGATGGCATAAATAGGTTTGAGATTATCCACGAACTTCTCCACAAGGGTAGCCTCATCCGGACGTTCAACTAGTTGGGTACTAGTCTTCCTCCACCTACTTAGGAAGTCGGTGAATCCTTCTTTGTCATTTTGGGTAAGAACCTCTAGAGTGCGCATGTTAACTTGGGTCTCAGCATTATCCGCATATTGTTTAGAAAACTCGATTGCAGCATCTTCCCAAGTAGCGACCCTCTTATGATCTAGAGAGTAGAACCATTGCTTTGGGATAGTGTCAAGAGATGAAGGAAAGATCCTTAAGAACATCTCGGGTTTGATGCCTTTGATAGACATGTAATCCTTGACAGCACGGATGTGGTTCAAAGGGTTCTCATGACCCTTAAATTTAGGGATATCCGTCATATTGAAGTTGGTTGGTAATTTGGCATCGACGGCCTCATACTTGCGGTTATTCTCTCTATAAATGTCATCCCCCTTAAGGTACATCAATTGCTCCTCTAAGTATTGGAGTCTTTTCTCAGCTATAGTCATCCCCATGAGAGGATTTTCATCCCTGGATTCATTCTCGGAGTCACCTATTACTTCACTTTCGTGGGGACGTAACCTTCCCTCTACGACATAGATCCGATCCTCGATGATCTCAAGGCGATCATGGAATTGGTCTTGGGTATCTTGGATACGGGCTAGCGCGGCTAGGATTCGATCATTACCATCTTGAAGTTGGTTGAGGTTTGTTTCACTGGATCCAGGCATCTTGAAAACTGGATAAGAGATCGATGACGAATCAAAACACGATCGACCATTCTAACACGCTTGCTAAAAGAAGAAATGTTTTGAGTCGTGAAGTGGGTGTGTGCCACTTGTGTTGAGTGAGTTTTGAAGAAAGACAAAGATTTTGAAAATGTGTATCCTAGTCAACTATAGTGTAGTTGTAGGCTAGGTTTCACGAAAACGGACACGGACACGACACGGACACGGGGACACGGCCGTTGGAAATTTTTAGGACACGAACACGGCAAAAATAAATAAATCAATATACATATTAAAATAAAGGGAATTAGAAGAACATCATAACCAACATCTAAACTTGGTCATTCAAAGGTCCAAAGACGTAAAATGGCATAATAAAAAATTTAATATCTTATACGTTAAAATCAAACATATCTTACAAATTACAAACCCAAATTTAAATAAACATGCGGGTCTTACAAAACTTTAAAAAAAAATTAAAAATTAAAAAACAACAACACCGTTAAGCATTATTAACCAAACGAAACCTTAACTAATGTTCAAGAATGTTCAAGAACTACATTATTTAACTGATCAACACTTTACAAGCAACACCACCTCAAATCTTCAATTAATCAACACCACTACTTTACAAGCAACAACACTCAAATCTTCAATTATCACCAACAACACTTTAATTTAACAACATCATCACTAATTTCATAATTTATCAACACTTTAAATTATAGAAAGCAAAACACACAAACCCTAAATTGAGAAATTAGGGAAAATTGGAAATCTCAAAACTGAGAAAGGGACACTACTGAACACAAACATGGAGAGCAGAGGTCGACGACGGGGAGAGGCTGCGGCAGGGAAAGGTTGACGGCCGGTGGCCGGCAGCTGTGTTGGGGCGACGGGGTATTTGGTTGTACTGTGAGAGAACAAGTGTTTTGGTCTAAGAAGACTAAATGGTATGTCGTGAAATGGATGATGGTTTGGAACGCCTAATTTGGCGTGTCCCTGGAAAATGGACCGTGTCCAAGGCAGTTGGACCGTGTCCGACACGGCTTTGATTTAAATGAAAACCGGAGACACAGTTTTTGGCGTGTCGACACCGTGTCCAGCCGTGTCCATCGCGTGTCCGTGTCGGACAACTTGTCCGACACGTATATGCTTGAAAGTCGCCGTGTCCGTGCAACCTAGGTTGTAGGAGTGGACTCGAAGTGAGGTTTTGAAATGGGCTTGTGGCCCGAATTTTGACTTGACAAACGGACAGAGTTTCGACTGGATTTTGCGCTAATCAAATGGCCTATTTCGAAATTTTTGATTAAGAAAAGGGGTTTTGATTTTTGAAAAATCGTCATGGTTTTGTTTAGAACATGGTGATCATGTAATGTACAAGCCTTTATACAAGCATTATAACGGGATGCTGAGTGCGTTTAAGAGGGTTTTAGTTTAAAGGGTTGGTTGCCATACCGAACCATCAAACCCGAAGTCTGTGGAGAGGCTCGTACCAAACAAGAGTAAGGCCGATTCCTAGTCCATTTCCTCAAGTAGTGAAGGCCCTTGACACAAACAAGAGTAAGCATCATGGTATGGATGACGTCAATCGCTATCCATCCTTAGGCCCAAATTGGAATTAGGACCGTTTAGACGGGACGATTGGTCGAATAGGTTGGGTTGGGCCTAGGAAGGCCGAATAAAATGGTCTAGGAAGACCGAGTTATGAAAACCGACAATTGTCTTGTACAAACTATTCCCTAACCTTGTTCAAGTTTCACCCTTAGCTACACGTAAGTGTATTATCCCCAGCGGAGTCGCCAAACTGTGTACAGCGGGGGGCCCACGGGGGCGCTTGGGAGAGAGGAGAAACAAGCGTTTGCATTTTTGTTGGAGTCGCCACCAATTTTTATGGGAAATTGGAACCGTTCGAATACCTCGTGTCATGTCAAGACACAAAGTAGAGACATGAACACTAAGCAATCGTTACCCTTAGCATTCTATGTCTAGAATGACTCTCGTGGATGCCAATGAACACGGGTGTTCACGGAGATCTGGAGTAAGGGGTGAGGGTACGTATTAGGAAGCTCTTTTGATCGAACACCTAATCCCGCCCGCCTCGATAGCGGCCTCTACTAATAATTAGGGAAGTTATTCGTACTCGATATATCGTCGATTGTATGCATGCAATGCAACATCCAAGATTTAATCCTAGCATGTGAGAATTAATACTAAGTCGGTGAACAAGTAATTAGCAAACAATTGGGTCGAAGTAGGATTTAATGTTCAATTACATGTGAAAACATTCAAATGATACAAGAAATAATGATAAATACAACAAAGGAAAATTACAATAAAAGAATTACAATAATTACATTGGATTAGGCGATTTATGTCGAAAATACCATTAAAACGGATGTTTTGAGAAAAAAGAATAAACGAATAAAAATTACGAACAGATCAGAAGGTGATAATACGATTAGTAGTTAATTATACGTGAACTAATTAAACTAAGTCAAGGCAACCACGGAGTTCGTGGGATGAATTCAACCCGAATCCAAGCAGCAGCAGAGCGTCCTTTGGAATAGGCGCAGCAGACGCTGCCTCTGTTCCTGACCTGAATTCTGGCTGTGAAGCCGGAATTGCGTGTTGTTAATACTCATTGGTGAATTTGACGATGGATTAATTTATTTACTCGGATGGAAGTGATTAGTAGGATAATTACATGCGATTAATGGGTCATGAAAACGATAAACATGGATGAGACGGAGATAGGACGGATTAATTACATCATTAATGATTGATTAGTGTCATGGGTGAACAAAATAGGTTAAATATGACAAATTAATAACAAATTAATGATGAACATGCGATGAATGTGACAAAAGACAGATTAAAAATATATCAAAGACGAATTCCAAAAACTCGATATGAACAAATCGAACTTCTACAACCCGGATTGAATTTAATGACGAAAACCCGCAAATATGAGATTATAAGGAATTTAAGTCGGATTTAATGACGAATTAAATATGTTAATGATGACGAATAATATACATGTGAAATTATTAGACTATTATGACGAAGAATTAAAGAAAATAAACGAAACAAATAAATTTTGACGAATTACAGAGGACGAAGGAAGAAGAAAGGAAGTTGGAACTGCGGCAGCCTCACGAAGAGGCGCAGCTGGAACAGCGCTCCTTCGAAGAGGCGCAGCGGTTGCTGCGTCCTTTCTCGACGTTTAGTCTTCTGGAAATCCGTAAAAAGAGATTTTAAAGCATGGTTTAGAAATCGGTTTTAAGAGGTATTTTCGACGTAAACCTTACAATTGTGATACAATAATTAAAATACAATAAATAAAAGAGAGATTTACACCCTCAGACTTACATGTTGACGAAACGAGAAGGACTAAGATATCGATTAGTGATGCTCGACGCGAATGCAAAGAAAGTGCCCTCGTAAGAGGAAAACGATTAGATTAATTAAGTTGATTGATGTGTAGTTGGTCAAGTTGGTTAGTCATGCAAACGAGGCTGGTACTCAGAAGGATCCGAGCTTACGTGGTTGAAAGATCAAGCACGTAGACGCCAAAAAGTAAGAACAAAAGTCTAGAATGCAAAGGGAGAAGAGAAGGGCGGACACTCGCGTGAGAAATATGAGGAGCGAAGGCTCCTATTTTTACTAATCACGTGGAGGAAATAGGGTTTCGGAGATTCTTTGGAAGTGAATGTCGGAAAGATATGAAAAAGATACGAAAATTTCGCAGAATAGGACCTGGGAAGAGGCGCAGCAGTCACTGCGTCTCTTGGAAGAGGCGCAGCACCTGCTGCGTCTTTTCCCAAGTGGTTTCCTCCTGCGGAAGAAAGATTTCCGTGTTTAAGTTATGGAAGGACGGAATAATTTGGTTTTCCTTAATACTTTATATGAATATTACGGGAAATTGTTTGCCAAAATATTAAGATTGTGAAATATTTATTTATAAAATATGGAGTAGAAATATCCGGAACATTCCAGAACATTCCGACTCGGGATTGAACGATTATCAGAAAATGGAGACGGTTTTAGGCTCGGACTCCAAATGTACTCTAATTACTGTCAAAACGACCGTATCGGCGCGTAGATGACAACTAAGAGGTAGACATTAATATTTGAGCAATCACTTGACGATAAACTTATGAATTATCACAAATCGTTCCGCGTACCAAACATGCGGCCCAATCATCACCGGGTGGTTTGCGAGAGGTGCAGAAATGAGGTATCTACACTCTATGTGATCATCCATATCTTCTGAAGAGGATTGAAACACGAGGACTATTCAGGTAACCGTGGTATAACCTAATTTTCTTCCTTTTTTCTTGTGGCTTTCTAGTAGTGAGTCAGCCCGACCGTCTTATAGTTGATGCCATTTGCTTAGGTAGGATACAACTCTTGACGTGTTATATGCCTAGGAAACTGTTTAAGTAGGCAGTTTAAGTTTGCTGTTCTCTTCGTGCGAATTGGTTAGAAATCTGAGTGAGTGTGGCCTAGACTTTGGATGTGAGGCCAGCAAAAGCTCATTTGTTTGTGCGTATCCTTTGATTAATGTCCTTTGAGTAGTATTTAATCTATAAATTGTTTCAAGTAGTTTATTTCTCTTTCAAAGTTGTAGTGTAGTTAATCATTATGTTGTTCTTGTTTACGGTGTGCAGGTTCAGCAATTACACCCGAAGAGATGAATGAGGTTCGGGAGCTTTGGGCTCTATTTTCTAACAAAAATATACAATGTAGTGAACGGTTGATTTTGATACTTGAATAGTTATGGGTTTTTTTGTATGTGATTTTGTTGCCGGATACAATTTCTTGAATGGTTGTAATTTATTTGGATTTCTTGGTATTGAACTTATGAAATTTGGATTGCTCAATTTATAAATTGTCGAATTTTCTATAGCGTTTAGAAAATAAAATAATGCAGGTATGATTGTCGAAATAGCCAATAACTTATTTATTGGCTAGGCACAATTTTTTTTTATTGTTGTAATTGATGATTGACATCGGTTCTTAAGTTACAACCGATGCCAATAATGCAAAAATTGGCATGGCATCGGTTTTTATGGTACAACCGATGCCAATATGTGTAAATTGCCATCGGTTAGAACCGATGCCAGTTGAATAACAACCGATGCCAATATGTGAAAATTGGCATCGGTTCATGAACCGATGCCAATTAAAAAAATGTCATTGGCATCGCCCGCATTGGCATCGGTTGGGAACCGATGCCAATCAATGTTTATAACCGATGCCAATTGCATTAATTGTACTAGTGTTACATAGATCACATAAACTCAAGTTATGAGATAATTTGATATTTAATTAGAGTGTCTAATTAGGATCTATGATCTTTCATCCGGTTGGCATCCGGACCCGGTACCACAGGTGTGTCCCGAGTACCTTATTACGGACTGTGGTCCGGATGTTTGGTGGGCGGTGTTGCGGTGCCGTCATCGGGTTTTGGGTACGTCTGGGTGTGTCCCATTACCGGTTTGATTATTGCATTATCGTATTTGAGGTAGGTCATTGGCATGTTGCATATTTATATACCGTCTAGTGTCTAGTGTCTTTATTTATCAAAACTGACGTGTTTGGATTGTGTGTAAATTGTCACCTATTTCCGGGGTGGCCTTTGTTGATCCATATGATAGTTCCGATCATATGGGGAGCAGTTTGAATATAGGTTTCTTGTTGACGTAATCAGGGCTCGGGCCACGCTACGGACTTGGAGTCGAGTACATAGCTAGATGGTAGATGACATTAGTTTCTAGTGGAGTTGTGTTATGTATAGTTTACATATCTATTCATTTATTTATTTGTAATTCACTAAACTTGTCATTTGTATATAATGTTTCTTACTTGTAATTCCGATTTCATTGACTCGGGAAATCGAGATGGTAACATCCTCCCATTACTTTGGCCGGGTAAGAAGGGGGTGTTACATTTCCACTTCTATAATACTATATACACACACACACACACACACACATATACATATATATATATATATATATATATATATATATATATATATATATATATATATATATATATATATATATAGGAATGGGATCATGTGAGTATTACTTATATATTTGAGGATTGAGGATTAATACTATGATAGGTATTTAGGGTGGAAACAAGCAAGGGCAAATTTGTAATTTAACGCGTGCCTATATAAACCACTTTTCCCAGCCAAAGTCGTTATTTCCTCCGTTTTCTTCTTCTCCCTTCAACTTCACTCTCTACTGTAGCTTCTTCTTCCATTGTTGAGCTCGAAAACCCTAGAATTAAGGCGTGATCTCGATTTTTCCTCCTCATTCTTCACAATTATCGTATTATTCCAATTATTTCGTTTGCTCAGGTACGTAATTGGCGTTTTTCGTCCCTAAGTTTCGAATTCGTTGTCATCTTACTCTGTTTGTTTTTATTTCGTTTCTATAATTTGAATTTCATCTTACTTTAGTTGTTGTTTTCAATTTAATTTTGTGTTTCCTAAAATTCGGTACGTTTTTGTTTTATTTCCAGGTTTTGCTGCTCATTCTTCACAATTATCATATTATTCCAATTAGTTCGTTTGTCCAGGTACCTAATTGGCGTTTTTCGTCCCTATGTTTCGAATTTGTTGTCATCTTACTCTGTTTGTTCTTCTTTCGTTTCTATGCTTTGAATTTCATCTTGCTTTATTTGTTATTTTCAATTTACTTTTGTGTTTCCTAAAATTCGGTACGTTTTTGTTTGTTTTCCAGGTTTTCTTGCTCAAATCTCTACGTATTCAATCGTCATTGCGATGTCTGGTATGTTATTCTTCTTAATTTTGTACTTTCAGCGTATTCTCAAATCTCTGCGTATTCTCTCTTTATTTTGTACTTTCAGCTTTGAATCACATGTTCTTTATACTTTTTGTAAATATTCTCTATTATTGTCGTCTTTATTTCTGTTCGTATAATTTTTGTACCTATAAATATTTTCTGTTCATTTACGTTCTTCTTTTGTATCTTACATCAAGTGTGTTTTTGTTTTGCTCAATATGTGATATTGTTTTCGACAACTGGTGATATTGTTTATGTTGATATGTACCATTGTATATTCACTTTTGTGATATTGTTTTTCAACTTCATGTGTGATATTGTTCCAGAGTACGTGATATTGTTTTCCTGGATATGTGATATTGTTCAGCCACTTGTGTGATATTGTTCCTGCAAAATTCCTTTGTGATATTGTCTTCCATCTTCATGTGTGATATTTTTCCCAGATAACGTGATATTGTTTTCCTGGATATGTGATATTGTTCAGCCACTTGTGTGATATTGATTTCGTCCATACCTTTATGACTTTTTCTTGTTATTTTACATTTTACTTTTCTTGCCAGATCCTACAAGTAATGTAACTTCTTCTTCCTGTAATGATATTCATGTCTCTGCCATTACCTCTAAAGATAGTAATGATATTGTTGAGTCTTCAATTACTTCTACTGTTCTCATTGAACCACCTGATGCATCTTCCTCAACCCCACATGTTGAACAACATTCTGTTCCTTCTCGTGTGCATCAACTACTTTTGGACTCCACACCTGGTGGTAGTGAATTATGGACAAGGAATGTTGCAGTTGAGTTTAAACCTCATATTGGCCAGTTGTTTGGGACGTTGGAAGAAGCTATTAGTTTTTATGATGTGTATACAGACGCATGTGGTTTTGAACCTAGGAAGTCTTCTCAAAAATGGTTTGTTTCTGGTGATGTGAAGTATAAATTTGTTGTTTGCAACCGTGAAGGTTTTAGAGATCGTAAGAGGAAGGCTACTGTTTTAGATAGTGGAAAGGAGCAGGCAACTCCCAGGCCTTTTGATATTAGGAACACTAAATTAACTAGGATTGGTTGTACTGCTATGATTGAGTTTCGCTATAATGGGGATGGTTATGTTGTTTTTCAGTTTCGTGAGTGGCATAATCACCGTCTTTGTTCACTTAGAAATCAACAGTTTCAAAAAAAACACAGGCCCAACAAGGGCATTTAGAAATGTCAAGGAATATGTAGATGGCTATGAGAATGTTGGAGCTCAACTGGTTGATTTTAAGAATTTTGGAAGGGATATCAAATGTTTCATAGGAGACCGGGATGCTCAACTGTTTGTTAACTATTTTGAGGATAAACGTGATACCACTGAAGGTTTTTACTTTGCTTATGAGGTGGATTCTGGGAAATGTTTGGTTCGTGCGTTTTGGTGTGATGCAGAGTCTCGTAGAAACTATGCTTTGTTTGGTGATTACATCACTTATGATCCAACTTACAATACGAATAAGTATTGTATCCTTTTCACTCCTTTTACTAGCGTAGACCACCACAAAAGGTCAGTTACTTTTGATTCTGCCTTGCTATTTCATGAGGATGAAGGTTCTTTCACGTGGGTCTTTCAAAAGTTCCTTGATGCTATGGGACAGCGAGAGCCACACTGTATAATAACTAATCAGTGTGCTGGAATAAAGCTGGGTTTGCGTGCTGTCTTCAAACATGCTAGGCGCAGATATTGCATGTGGCATATCATCCAAAAGCTTACTGATAAGGTTGGGCCTGCAATATCGAAAGAGACTGATTTTGGCAAAATTTGAATGCTATTGTTTGGGATGAGTTAGAACCTCTTGAATTTGAAGAAAAGTGGTGTCAGTTGGTCAATGAGCATAATCTTGGAGGTAATTCCTGGTTGTCAACCATGTTTAGAAAAAGGAGAAAATGGATCTCAGCTTATTTTCGTGATGTTCCTATGGGTTGTCTATTACGAACAACTCAACGTTCTGAGAGTCAGAATAATTTTTTCAAGCGTTTTGAAAATGCACATGGTACACTTGTTGAATTCTTGATGCGGTTTCAAAGCGCCATTGATGTACAACGCCATACTCAAAAACAACTTGATAGAGACGATGATTGTACTCTTCCACAATTAGCAACTTCTCTTAAGTTGGAAGCTCATGCTTCCAAGGTTTATACAAATTCTGCTTTTGCAGATTTTCAAGTAGAAGCTCCTGCTTCTATTTGTTCCCTTAGTGTTGGTGGCTTCACACCACCTGCAAACGGTATAAAGTTAATTGGTATTGCTGATGCCAGAACGCAGAAGACCTACCAAGTTATCTACAATTCTCTAACCAATGATGCTGAATGTTCTTGCAAGTTGTTCAACAGGAAGGGTATTATTTGTAGACACCTTATCTGGGTTTACTCTGGAAAACAAGTACACACTTTGCCCGATAAATACATTCTTATGCGGTGGACCAAGAATGCACACAAGATCCCTCTTTATGGTCTATATGGTGAGTTAATTGAGGATTTTGATGCCATTGATTTAAGAAAGATGGAAATGTGCAAGTTATGGTCAGAGTTCTACGCGACCATCAGTGTGCTCAAGAATGTGTCTACGAAGGACATCACTGATCTTGTTGACACACTTAAACAATTTAGGGTGAAACTCAATCCGCAATCAGAGTCAATGACCAAAGAGCAGGAGTTGGAGATGCTTCTTGGGTGCAGATCCTCAACTGAGGTGAGGATTCTACCACCTCGTCAGGCAAAGAACAAGGGTAGCGGGAAGAGAATGATCTCCAAAAAGCAACAATGCATAGCTAAAGCGGAGAAGCCTAAAAGGCTTTGCCGTAATTGCAAACAAATGGCTCACCATGATAAACGTAACTGTCCTAATGCTTTTGTACCTGATGCTGACAATAAGGTATGTTCACCATGAAAAGTCTATGAAACATTTTATATATGCTCTACGGTGACAAGTCAGAAACAATATCACATGTTATTTTAAATAATATCACATCTTATACTAAACAGTATCACTATTTGACGATAACAGAACGTGATATTATTTGAGGATAACAGAATATGTCAACGCATCTGTATCAACTTTCTTTTCTATTTTCCTGGTAATTTTAGAAATAATATCACACTTTATACTACACGGTATCACTGTTTGAGGGTAACAGAATGTGATATTGTTTGTCATTGTTCCGAGATAGAAACAATATCACACTTCATTTGAAATAATATCACTCCTTATAAAAAATAATATCACTGTTTCACCTTTTTGTATTTTTCAGGGCAGTTCAGATGAGGATGATGCTGATGACGGTTGATCGGTTGAAGGAGTTTTTGTTGATGACGCTCATTAATTATAGCAGCAGCAAATAGATGACATACTTTATGACTAGTATATTAATATACACCACAAACTTCATTAAAGTATAGATTATACTTTATTTTTATATAGAAAATACTCGTACTCGGAGAATATTTGATTATTTTTTTTGTCTCAGTTGTCTTGTTTTTGTATTTTGTGATACTGAGAAACAATATCACACCTTATATTTATATATTTCACATCTTACTCTAAACAGTATCACTATATCAGAACTACTATATATGCCTTTTGCTTTAAGATTTTCACATCTTGTGTTTTGTGTGTTGTCAAAATACAGCAGTTTGAGTTTATATTTAAACAATATCACAAACATCAAATCAAAATATGGCAGTTCATTATATGCTTCTGCAGTTTTCTAACAAAATATCAACCTGTGTACACAACAATATCACAACATTCTAAAAACAATATCAACGTGAAATTTAAAAATCCATACCCATAGTGATATTTTAAAGTAACCAGTGTGGTATTGTTTAGTAATCTGTGATATTGTTTAGTAATCTGTGTGATATTGTTTAGTAATCTGTGTGATATTGTTTATCAAACCGTGAAACCGAAAACAATAACAACCTCGTGTACACAACCATATCACAACATTCTAAAAACAATATCAACGCGAGATTTAAAAATCCATATCCATAGTGATATTTTTAAGTAACCAGTGTGGTATTGTTTAGCAAACTGTGTGATATTGAGAAGCAATATCACAGCAATTATTACACAATATCACACCAAACGTGAAATAATATCACACTTTAGCAAGAGTTATATGAGATCCAAAATAGCGATCACTACTTTACCATTATAAAAAGTACCATTAAATTCCTTCTTGTACTAACATTATATACCATTTAGTTTAATTACAACTTTGTTCTAACAAATATAGTCGTCCTAATTCCTTCCTCTACCTCTACCGCGGTTCTTAGGATTTGCAACGGTCTTAATCCTACCACGTTTGTATGTTATTGCGGGCTAGTTACTACGATCTTCACCATCTTTTCCGGAATCAGCTCCTCTCTAAAGCAAATCAATACTAACAGTCAGTTATTATTTCTGGACACCTTTGTAATAATTACTTTCTACCTTTTTGTATATAAAATTGTAAATGCTTTGGTTTTTATCTTTTCCTAGGAGATTGCCGAAGAATTGGCAATTCTGTGTTAATAATCGGTTTCTTACTACAATCCTCCTTTGCTGTTTCCGGAACATCTTCTTTATTTGTCTCCTCCACAACAACATCAACGTTCTCTTTTGTTTGACCTTCTGCCATTGGTACATCTTCTTTCTGCTTCCCTTTCACCTTTTCGTTGTTCTTCCTCGTTTGCTTCAATATCTTCTAGATTTCGTCCTTCCCATCCGAAAATTCTTTTACTTTTTCGATCAAAGGTGTTCTGTTCTCATTTATGTCACTAAAAGCAATGTCTTTCTGCCATTTCCACCAAAGAGTATCGCCTATACACTTTTTAGTTTAGGTCGGCTTCAAACATTACACCCTCATATCGAATCAAGTGCATCATTAAGAAGTTTCCAGACTCAGTATTGTTCATCTCTGTCTTTTGCCAAGGGAAGTTGATGTTTACAACATCAAAAGTTATTATATCATCTGCTCTTTCCACGTTCTTCTTTGCTAAGTAGTCACTCATGTGCTCCGCCTACAATATTAAGCTTAACAATTAGTGATAATTTTAAAAACATTGAAATTCATTATTTCAATGTTGATATACGAAAATAATTTAAAGAACTATCAATTAATCATACCACGAAATCTGCAACTTTGTGTATTTGTGTTTGCTCCCGATCAGGCGTACTCTGTTTGTCCAAAGACTTCCACTTTTTCGCTTTTGAAATTTATACAAATACGAAAATAATGTTCTTTCCATACCATTGGAATAAAAACCGATCTCGCTTCCCAGTTACGGAGGAACTGTGTTTCTTCTAATGAATTCGTCTCATTCTTCGAACATCTTTTCTTTAATCAATTCCCTGTCTCCAGCTCCTTCGGTTTTTATTTCCTATTTTGAATATATATGTTAAAAGTCCTATTTTTGTTTTAAAGAGTTATTATATTTAATCAAACTAAATGGATAGCTTACCATGTGTCGAATCCCAAAAAACATTAAACTTGTTTCACATTTTTCTGTGTGCTCAATCTGGTTCAGAATTAGGGACCAACATTCAATCACATTGCTACTGACGTGCTCATTTGGAAGCAACGACAATATATCATTTCTGACAAGATATTGATCATTACTGAATTTGGCAACCACCTCACTGCTCCAAACATTAACACAAACCAAATTAAAATATTGCAAACAATATCACACTTCTGTAAAAACAATATCACACCCCTTAAGAAACAAAGATCACAAAAATAGCATTCGACAAAAAAATAAAATAGTGCAAACAATATCACACTTCTCTAAAAACAATATCACACCCCTTAAGAAACAAGATCACAAAAAAGCAAGCGATTCGACAAAAAAAATAAAACTACCACGAAATTAAAATATTGCAAACAATATCACACTACTGTAAAAACAATATCACACTCTTTAAGAAACAGTATCACAGAAACATACTCTAATGGGAAACTGTGGTCGTCCAATAGGCAGTAGTCAAGCACTTGTTTCCTCATGGTCAACGTCTTTGCACACAGTGATTTGTTAGCCTTCATAAACCTTGAGATGACCTCCAACTTAGAATCTGCCACACCATAGTTGTACGTGCTCCCAAGGCCATCTGATTTCCCCCTCCTACTGCTTCCCACCACACTGGCAGAACCATCTTCTACCACAACTACAAAAATATTTATTTTTGTTATTTGAATATGTAATGATTATATATAATGAAAATAAGTCAGTGTTGAAGAAAAATAACCTGTTTTTTTGGATACAGGAGTTTGAACATTCTTTTTCCCACTTTTCCCTCTCTTTTTTTTTGCTTGCTGCTTTCCTTTTTGCTAGTAATTTAGGTAACAGTGTCCCTTTGATTGCATTAAGGTTTGTAACCTTCCTCAGGACCTCACTTATACGTTTATTTAAATCACTCAACACAAGCTTCACTGCAATCTCCCCCTATACAACTGCCTCTTCTTTTCATCATTCAGTTCACATTTAAAATCCTCATCCACAAAAAACATCATGTGGAACATCATGAATAATCCACAATCCAGGTTCAACTCTTTTGTTTGCCAATCAAAGGTGACATTTCTCAGCACATAGTCATGTACTTTCGCCCCACTTTCATAACCTTTACTGTTGAGGTAGTGCCCGTAAACAGCCCCATGTTTATGTTTATAATAAATAACTATCAAATTTCAATCTTAGCTAACAAAAGCATTATATCCTTAATTCTTATTTTTAAATATAGTACTTACAGTTAAATAAGCAAGGTGTACATGCTCCTCGTCCTCGAAATCATCATATTCTCGGTTGTCCAAGTAGAACATTTTTTCCCTCTTGGAGTCAATACAAACGCAAATGTAGTGGTCTTGATATAGCAAAGGTATGAACACCTATAGAAATATTTTATAGAAAATAAAAATTGTCATTCACAGACCATAGCATACAATATCACAAGTAATGAGTGACAATATCACAGAATATATGATATAATACCACAACTAAAATATTTACCTGATTTAAGAAACAATATCAATGCTTACTTCTGACAATATCAGATAATTAACTTAACAGTATCAGAACTAAAAGTACTTTTAAATTCATACTATATCTGAATTCAAATTCAGTGGCTGTTTATACTGATTTGACCACATATCCCATGTCCTCCATACGTCTTCCTTCAGTCTTGTCAGTTCATCAACATCTTCTTCATCTACAAGTAAGATTTTCTCCATACCACCCTATTTGTTTATAAGAGAATTGATTAGTCGTATTGACACATTTTTACACGTAATTTAAAACACAAGGATCACATGAAGTTTATGTTTTCCATACCGAGTGGGCAAGGTCATAGAAAATCCTTGTCGGTCTGTTGTTGTCTTTCTGCGCCATTTGGAACTGATTGAGCAATATTGCCCATGCCTCAATAACCACTGCTTCTATTTTAGTGTCAGGCAACAAAGACTCAATATCGCTCTTTGGTATGCAATGGTAAATACCAAAGTCACAGACAATCTCTCTGTACCATTTTCCAAAAAAATTAGCATATTACTTTTTAATTATTATTATGTAGTAGATTAATTAATGTCTTACATTGAAAAAATAAACTTACATTTTCTTAATCATGATCTGTAAGGAAGCAATAATCCATGACTTCTTTCCGACGCTTAAAGACAGTTTCAAATAAATTGTCTTGTCTGAACATGGAATCTGAGATAAGTTGAGCATCTTTGTCTGGCAAACCACAGTCCATAGTACACCCCAAATTATGAGGTAACATATCTGCCGTTTCAGGTATTTTGTTCATGTTGTCTGCGTGCAACAAATAGTCATTGATGCTCCTTGTTCCCGCTGTTTCCAACTGAACATTTGGAACACCCTCCTTCATATGAGTCCCCACACTTTTATCATCATTCTTCTCCCCATCCTTTTTTCCACTGCCTTCTTTGCTTGGACTTTTAGTATTCAGCTCCTCACCATTTGGTACATTGTTAACAGTTTTCTCAACATCTTCTCCAATTCCCTTCTCAACATTTGTTACGTTCTCAACATTTGCTGTCTCCTCATCCCTTTTTCCAGCCTCCTCATTTATTTCCTGAACCTCTTTTTCAATGCTCTCATTTGGTTTATCTGTGTTAACCTCCTCAACAGTGTTGGTCCCTCCTAAACCAACATTGATTACACCTTCATCAAGCTGTGTCAACACATTTGTCTCCTCATTTATTTTTTCACACTCTTTTTCAACAGCTTCTTGATTAAGTGTATCACGATTCAATTCTTCATTGAATTCCCTTGGAACAGCACTTTCTACCCCTACACCAATATTGGATATTACATCATTCAATTTTGAATTCATGTCATTATCCAACCCATCATCTTGGTCTTCATCATCACCACTGTCCAAGTTAGTAACATCATTAATATCATCATCTTGTTGTTTGTCATCACATGCCAAGTCATCATCACTGTTCTGAAGATCTTTATCTGTACATCCACCATATTTTTTGTTCAATTCCTTGTATTGCACTTTCAACATTTCAGTCCAAACATCAAATGATGGCAGCCCTTCTTTTGCTTTCTTCATTTCATATGACCTCGCTATCAACATGTCCATCAAGTTTATGATATCCAACATCTTTCATGAAAGGCAGCGTTTAAGTCTCTGTTGTACTGTTTTCAGGATTCTCAACCTCTTCTTCAGCAGCAGCATGTTCTTTAGGATTAACATCTTCCGCACCATCTACCTTCGCACTAGATTGTGTAGATATACTTGCTTCACCCATTGAACTTTTTGCTTTGATAGTGATCAGTTTTCTTATGTTATGTACATACCTACCTATGAACAATTCATTGTCCCTCTTCATACGTAGATAAATTTCATGAGCACGCTCCTAAATTACAAAATAAATATATTAAACACTAAAATAGACTCTTTGATAATAAGAAATATGAAACAATAATAAGGTTATTCAATATCAATATCAATATCAATATCATAACAATATCACAGCCTACTAAAAATAATATCACAATAGTGCAAAAATAATATCATAACAATTTTTAAATCAATATCACAACAATCTGTTATTCAATATCATTTGCTTTTATAAACTATATCACAATTATCAATTAACAATATCACAATATCATACAATATATCAAACAATATCATATCTAAAATAATTATCAGATAGCAAATGATTTTATTCAATATCAATATCATAATAATATCACAGCAGACTCAAAACAATATCACACTAGTTCAAAAACAATATCACAATAATATTTTAATATCATAGCTAAAATAATTATCAGATAGCAAATGATTTCATTAGTGCTTACATCCATTGCCCTTGCTCTGATTTGTTCATCATTTTCAACACCACTAGGCAACTTCACCATCATATAACCCTCTTTTGTTTCGACTTCAGCTTCATGATCAGACGCCCGAGTCGCACATAATATCTCTGAGTCTTTGAAGAATATGGTGTTTTTTTAGGGACTTCTTGTTGCTGACAGATGGGGTACTGAATCTTTGATATTGGAGCATTCCCTAAAGATCCTGTTTTTTTCTCAACATCCACTCTCTTTGACAATTTTTTATCGTCCCAATGTTGGATGAGTGGTAAAGTGTGTTCCAAAACATCGCCCTTGAAATTGAACCTATGCATATATGCTAGCATAAGAACTATTACGCATCCACTGACAGTTGACATTCCCCCTTCTTTGAACACCCTAACACTTCTAACCATTTCCTCAAATACGTATTCAGACCAATCAAATTAGCTTATCCTTGTCACATGCTCAATAGCCTTTACTAGTTTCAAGTCCAGAGATTTATTTGAAGACGGTGCTAGGAAAATAGACATGCTGTAAATTACAAACATTCTTTTAAATTCATCTCTAGCATCATTACATTCCATCAGTATTTCATGAACATCCTTGACCATAATTGGAGCCGAAGTACTCTCCAATCCAAAATTTGCCCTCCATGCATTTTTCAGCTTTGTGTCTGTCACAGCAGTGGTGTTTCCCATGTGAGCGACGTCCACTTTACGACCTTGTCGAGGAAGTTGAAATATGTCATGCACATCGTCTTTCGTTAACATAAAATCAATTTTTTTTGTTTTGAACATGTTGCTTGTGTGATCAAATGCCTTCAGCAGCAACTTTAGAATTCCATGTGGAATTTTTGTTAGTTTCAACTCTAACAATCCACCAAACCCAACATCAGAAACGACCTTCTTTTGTTCTTCATTTAAGTTGGCAATCAACTCAACCAATTTGAGTGGCCTACATTTAGTCTGAAATGGTTGCGCCTTCTTCTCTTTGATCTCAGGCTGCTCTACCAGTGCATCCTATATCACCAATTCAGCATCTTTGTTTCTATCAGTCTTTGATTTCTTTGTTGATGGTTGGCCCTTTTTTTTTGTTGACGGCAGGATGCTCTTCAACTTCATCCTGTAACACCATTTCGTCAGCTTTACTTTTATTTTCATTACCATCCTTTGACCTCTTGGTTGGTTGTTGTTCAACCTCATCATTTGTTGATTTCCTCTTTCTCCTGTATGTTTTTTCAGTTGTTTGGAAGTCACAAGTCCATTCTCATTTGAATCAATATCACACTTCATTAGAAATAATTTCACACCTTATTCAAAATAACATCAGTATTGTATGTCACTGGTAATAAGTATTTTTAAAGGAGTATAAAGTTTCGTATTTCTGTAAACACTATCAATAATAGAACTACACAAAATTCATGAAGATAGAGTACCACTAATATTCAGATTCAATATCAGACCATACAAATAACAGTATTACAAGTTTTTCTTTCTCATTGCCAACACATATATCAATGTTACTCATTGTACTAAACAGAAACTTTCAATTCATGGACCTCATTGTCAAACAAATTCAGTTCAGTCATATGAAACTGTACTTGTTCACATTTAACCAAACGTTTAACCCTAATTTTCGCGATTCAAACAATTTGCAACCGTTATTTTGACAAATACACAATTTTGAACTTTCAATTTCACAATCCAATAGTGTTCAAACGAATAATTAAACGGTTTAATATATTAAACAGTTTTTAACCGCTTTAACCCTAATTTTTCACAAATAAACATTGTTGAGGCAACTTTGAATATCCCAATCGAATGTGTTTAAACATAAATTTCTTCATTGAATAGGTTAAAACCTATTCTTAATTAATTAAAACAATACGTAATACTAATTTTGCACTTCGAACAATGTCGAACCCTAATTTTCGCAGTCGCACAATATTCAACGCTAATTTAGAAGATTTAAAGAGGAAATTATGTAATTTCAACTGTAACAGGAAAACATTCAATTAACAACTACGAAGTTGTACAATTATATGAAAATTATTGGAAATTAACAAAGTTTATCAATAATTTTGATACTTAAACTAACAAACACTTGATTTTAAAAATGATTTCACTAAAATTCAAGTCCTCGAGAGAATTAAGACAGAAATTGTACCTGATTTCCAGTCAAAATGCAATTGAATTGAACAATTATTAGTATTTCTTCGTAAATTGTTGTTGATTCGCTTTAATAATCGAGAGTTTTTGTGGTTTTTTCAGTTTTTAGAGAGAGAAAGTGAGTAGTCAAAAAAAATGTCGCGCGTTTATGAATTTCAAAAGGCGTGCGTGTTTGTTTTTGTTACCTTATTTTGTAAGTGATATTGTTTAGTTTAGTACGCGATATTGTATCCGTTACTCAATCCTCAAATATTTAGGGGTTCTCACCGGATCCCGACTCTAAATATATATATATATATATATATATATATATATATATATATATGATCTAACAAAACTAATTCCTCACAATCAGACGTCCAAAAAAAAGTTGCTTCTCTCTCAAAATCTATCTACTTCCGTTTCTCTGTTTTTGCATCAAACATAAAACATGGAAAATCAATCAAAAGCTTCCAATTTCATCAACAATTTCATCAAATTCTTCCTAGTTTTTTTTTTGTAATTCCATACGATTATAGCAAATTCATCCACAATTTCTACTATTTCAATTGAAACGATCAATTTTTTCTTCAGTTAATAGTCAAATTTCGGAAAACCCTAACGCATCAAATCAAAACGAAGGTATCAATATTATTTCAGATTTCTTAGGTAATAATCGAATTACTTCAATGATTTTCTCGTAGCTATTGAAATCAAATAACAATTCTAATTAGGTTTCTGTGATTTTCAAGAGAATGATGAATTATAATGATCGAATGATGAATTCTGATGATCAATCTCTTTCTCATCAAACGACGATGAATTCAGGTGAAAATATATGTAATTCAGATGATCAATCTCGTTTTTCATTATGTTGATTACATTAGTTATGTTATTCGTCGTTATGTTGTTCAATAGATGAACAAGGTCGTTATAATAACTGCTAGTTAATAATAGAATAACTACGTTATTATATTACAGTAACTGCCTTTACATTCTGTTTATAATATTATTCAATAGCTACTGTTATATTGAACTACTCCCTCCATTCAACTCCAATTTACATGTTTGCTTTATCACGTTTGCCAACGCGACTTTTACGCGGTAAATATCTTTAGCTACGTATTTGCAAAAATTATAAAAGTTAGATATTTTTAATGTACTCTTAAAGACAAATCAAATAAGATCCCACATAAATTTTTTTTAACTTATGTATCGAGAGAAAATTGAAGTTGAATGTCCGCTTGTGAATAGTGTGCAAAAGAGAAACATGCAAAGTGGAGTTGAATGGAGGGAATAGTTCACTTAATTCATTGTAATAATTATTAGTTAATAATGGAATAACTATGTTATTATATTGTAATAACTGCATGTGCATTCTATTCATAATTTCATCCAAATATCCAATAGCTGGTGTTATAGTGAACTAGTATACTTAATTCATTCTAATGACAAATAGTTAATAATGGAATAACTTGAGTATTATTGTGAAACATGCCTCTAAAATTTAAACACGCTGTTTTCAACGACTTCTAAAATAAGGTGCAAGTTGCTCCCTGTTCTTGTGGTGTTGGTGGATTTGCAGAAAACGGTATCATTCACATAATTGATGTTTGAGTTGCCTTCAATCAGTTTAGACTATTCCAGGTTATTCCATTTTTTGAATATAATTGAAATTCATTTTAAGTTAAACAATATACAATAACTGTTTTTATGCATTGAAATAATTGGGTTAATTCTATACAATAACCATGTTTACATAGAAATAACAAATCCCATTTTAAATGCTGCTACTTAGTCGTTCATTTGTTTTCTGAATGCAATAACCCATTTTGAACTATATAATAACTATATTTTCATATTGAAATAATTGTTGTTGCAGTACAGGTTGGTCACAATGTTGAAACAAATTAACATGTGTATGGAAGATGTTTGAGAGGAAAGGAATCCTTTGTAAACATTATATGGACTATGTAAAGAAAGGGGTTACATAGCATACCGGAGCAGTACATCCTAAGTAGATGGAAAAGATATCGTACAAAAAGCCCTTGTATGGTTTGGATGGGAAGTTATTGCAAGACTATGATCCTACTGATTTAAGAAAGTTGGAAATGTCAACAATGTGGTCCGAATTTTATCCAACAATAATTGACTCGATGCCTGAAAATCATATGAAGGAACTAAGTGTGATGCTGGCACAATTAGGTTGTTAGGTTGTTCGACATCATCAAATGTTACTAGAAATGCTATTAGGTTGTTCGACATCATCAAATGTTACTATTCTTCCACCAAAGGCAATGGGAAGAGACTTATATCAAACAAGAACAAGCTAATTGTAAATGAAAGAAACAACATCTTGCAGTTACTTCTTGGATGTATATACTATATTCAATGAAATAATTCATTATTTTTTGGTGATTTACAGGTTGAATCACGATGAACACGGACAATTGATGTTCAGTGGAATAATTGACCATATACTTTGTTATTTTAATGAAGAAACGCAGTTATTTAATAGTTAACTTAGTTGTTTACTTAGAACAATGTTCTCTGAGATATACAGTTATTCCAATGTAGAAACTCATTTATTGTAATGTAGAAACTCAGTTATTGTAATGTAAAACTCTGATATTTGTAGTTATTGTAATGAGTAAATCGTGTTATTTTATTGAGATGAAACTCAAATATATTCAAATTTATATCTTTTGTTTGTTTTCATCTTGTTTAATTGAATAACTAGCCATTTTCATTCAATCAATAATTGAGATTGGTTAATGCAATAGAAAAATCTGAAAACGAAATAATAATATATAACTAGGTTAAAAAAAACCACTTACTTTCATTATATAACTATTTTGTTTCCCACACATTACACTTAAACATCTCCAACAAATTATATCTAAACATCATCATAATTACATCAAAGCATTTCAATAATACATCTAATAATAGTAACATCACAAGTATTACATATATTTATCTGCAATACAGCGTCTAAAAGTATTTCTTCCAATGAGAACCGTGTCTTGTCGTTGTTTTCACGTTTCTTCCACCATATTTCTTCCCAACGAGAACCATGTCTTGCCTATTGATGAGGGTTGAACCAGCAGACAACAAAAGCTCACTGAAATAAATAAAAACAAAAAGGGGGTAAGTTATAAATAACTATGCAACTGATATACAATAATCACCTATAAGTATTAAAATAATCGTAAAACCACTATACAATAACTGCATATTTTAGAGAAATAAAGCATATTATTATAACTGACTATAAGCATTTATATAAGACCACAATAATAACTCCAATTTGAAATAACTAAGTTAAAATAATACATTAATTCAGATTTAATATTACTATAACCAACTTAAATAGACTATATAAGAAGACACCATCTTACAACAAATCTAATTTGAAATAACTAAGTTAAAACAATACAATAACTAGGTTTGAATAATACAATAACTCGTTAAAGTAATAAAATAATTATTATTAACAAACTATATTGTAACATAGCAAACAAGAAATAACTACAAAATACAATAACTGAATTTGAGTAATACAATAACTCGGTTAAAGTAATGCAATAACTGTTATTAACAGATTAATACAACAAACAAAAAGTAACTACAAAACACAATAACTGAGTTTGAATAATACAATAACTCGGGTAATTTCACACATATATATTCATTGCTTGAACATTAAATGTTGAAGATTGTTTAATTTGTACAAAAATACAAAATTGAAAGAACACATGTAGACAAAACACCGTATAAACAATATGAAACTTCATAAAATCATGTAGAAATAGACTATCAAACACAAAACCCTAGAAACTATTGAAAAACTGATGGGACAAGAAATTTAACGATCATGACATAAGAATAAGAGAATAAACAATCGAAAAATGAGAATTAGGTCATAAATCGAAAAAAAAAATCGATGTAGATTAACATACCGAACAACTGAAGATTAAATCGCAAAAAAGATGGAATTGCAGATGACTAAGATGAGTAGTTAAAAAAATTGATGAAGTAGAAGTAGAAATTGATATGAGTTTAGGTTTATAAGGTGACTTTTGCATTAAATCTCAGCCATCCATCTTATGTTAGATCAATGGTTCAGATTTAGAGGGGTACTCACCCAAAATGACTTAACTCATATGATCTTATATATATATATATATATATATATATATATATATATATATATATATATATATATATATATATATATATATATATATATATATATATATAGAGGCGGGATCTCGTGAGTTTGGTTGTTACGGTGAGTTGTGAGTTTGGAAAATCTCAACCACTAGATAAACAAAAATAAAGGGCTGAGATTTAGATATATCTTAATATTTTTAAACAAAAAAACCAACAGGCATCACACGCATAACACTACTACCCTAAAAACACAAAAATCCCCAAATCAATTTTTTTCTTTGTTTTCAAACCTTCATCAATGGCTTCCAATCTCCTCACATTCACCTCACTCACCACCACCTCCATCGCTGTCGACACCAAACATTCTGACATCAACCGTCGCAAATTCGCCACATATTGGCTACCACTCGTTCGTTGTAGCTGTTAATTAAATGTTTATTTAACGCATTTCACATGTAAGACCGTTAAGTCTTTCTTATTCACATAAGTATGATCAAAGTGGCTTGAACTAGGTCAGCGGTTTTACAGGTACATAGTAGAACGCGACTTCTGACTTCTGATGAATTATTAGAGCAGTTACCTGCTTTTCAGCAGCTTTTGTACCGGCTAATGGGTTGTCAGGTACTTTTGACTGTGTGGACTTTGTCTTTTTTGTCACTACAACTCCAAGGTCAGTTAATGAGATTTTATTGGTGGTGTTATGCTTTTGATAAATGTTCTAACTTGCAAAGTCTTCGGCAGCCTGAAGGAGCAGCTTGCAGCCATTATCTCATATAGTATGCTCTCGCTTTGGTATGGACATTATGCTTTTATTTCTTGAATTCCTCCTTGTGTTTAGTGTAAAGCTTCGTATCCTTACTGGAAATGATGTCTTTCTTTGTTTAGTTGTACAATATTGTACACTTGTACTAGAAGATAATGGATTGGGTTTTTCACATTTGAATGAAACTGAGAGAAATTTTGATGACGAGTATATAATTAAGGCCATGAATGTTCTATTCTTTGAAGGTGGAAGTGGGTCACTTCCTTTGCTCTTGTTTAGCTGGTTGGAGTGTAGTTTTGGAGTGCAGCATACTGTTCCAATACTTTGTTCATTGATCCATATCTTGATTCTTCACTGAGTAGTTGATCTACTCGCATATCTTATATGTGGTTACCTGCTACACGACGACATATAAAGCCAGGTGAGCTGTTAAAGGTCCTCCAAGATATATGTACAGAAAGGGTTTTCGAAACTGTATATAGTTTGTTTGATGAAGGAAGCCCCCCTTAGATAGGTTGTAACTTACTCATCAAGTCCTTGTTGGAGTTCGGCTATGTAGAATTGGCTTGGGATTTCTTAGAGTAAACGCAGGGTCAATTCATGGCGGGAGCGACAACGAGAGTACCATCACCGTCATCAGCTCCGATATCGCCGTCGTCTTCAAATGTTTCAATGAAGAAGAAAATCGTCAGTCTCTACAAAAAAAATCTCAATTTCATCAACTTCAGTACTATATACTTGAATTTGATGTTCTGATTATTGATTGACTGAGTTTTGTTCCGGTGTAGAAGCCAAACGGACAGAAACACAGACCACCGAAGCCGTAATTTATATATTGGGATATCCAGATACAGATATTAAATATACAGACGGCCGATTTACCGCCGAGTTTTGTGCCATTTTACCGCCGATTTAGGATGTCGCTTTTCTGGGGATGGAGATCGAGATTTGAAACCAGCAGATTTGAGGCGTGGAGTTGGTGAAGATGTTGACCGGGAATCCAAGGACGCAGAAAAAGCAGGTTTAGTAGCATGTTCAGCTTCCCAACGCTGTAATTCTTCATTCTCTGACATCGACTGTGACGGGAAATTAGATGTAACTTCAAGTTTCTAATTCCCCTCTTCTAATTTTGGATTCTCTTGTTCTCGAATCTCATGCAAAGTTGTAAATTCGGGATCTTTATACTCGTAGCCTTGGTGATTAACTGGGGACTTGGAGGATAAAGATTGAGGGGATTTGGCCTGAGCTTTTTGGTTTTGAGAATAATTTATAGCAGATTTTGCTTCTGAAAATGAATGTGAAGGAACTGTCACAAGATGGTCATGAGACTCATGTGGTAACAGAATAACAGCAAAATAATATGTGGTAAAAAAAAAGTAAAAAATCAAAGCAGTAAAAAAAATCAAAGTAACATCGGAATAACATCACAATAACACCAGAATAACAGCACAATAACATGCGGTAAAAAAAAAAAAAATCAAAGTAGTAAAAAAAATCAAAGTGACACCGGAATAACATCACAATAACAGCAGGATAATAGTAGAATAACAACAGGATAACACGTGGTAAAAAAAAAAAATCAAAGTCGTAAAAAAAATCAAAGTGGCACCGGAATAATATCACAATAACACCAGAATAACAACACAATAACATGCGGTAAAAATAAGAGTAAAAAATCAAAGTAGTAAAAAAATCAAAGTGATACCGGAATAACATCACAATAACAGCAGAATAACAGCACAATAACACGTGGTAAAAAAAAAAAGAAAAAAATCAAAGTCGTAAAAAAAAATCAAAGTGACAGCAGAATAACATCACAATAACAGCGGAATAACAATAACAACACAATAACATGTCGTAAAAAAAAATAAGAGTAAAAAAATCAAAGTAGTAAAAAAAATCAAAGTAGTAAAAAAATCAAAGTGACATCGGAATAACATCACAATAACAGCAGAATAACAGTAAAGTAAAAGCACAATAACACGTTTTAAAAAAAAAAAATCAAAGTCGTAAAAAAAATCAAAGTAACAACAGAATAACATCACAATAACAGCGGAATAACAATAACATGTGGTAAAAAAAGAGAAAAAAAAAATCAAAGTCATAAAAAAAATCAAAGTAAAAATAGCACAATAACAACATAATAACACGAGGTAAAAAAATAAGAGTAAAAAAAATTCAAGGAAAAAAAAATTTGGTACAAAAAGAAAAAGAAAAAAAAGTAACATAATGAGAAAATTAGAGAAAAACATAAGAGAAAAAAAAAACAAAGTTTAAAAAAAAAAGCATAATAACACGAGTTAAAAAAGGAGATAAAAAAAATAAAAAAAAATTCAAGTAAAAAAAAAATCCGGTACAAAAAGAAAAAGAAAAAAGGTAACATAATGAGTAAATTAAAGAAAAACATAAGAGAAAACAAAAATCAAAGTGGTAAAAAAAAAGCATAATAACACGAGGTAAAAAAAAGAAAAAAAAATTAAAGTAAAAAAAAAGTAACATTAGAAAAAAGAGAAAATAAGTAAATGATAATGGTTTTATATGACATGTAAGATTTGATCTTGGTCACTCATCTCTAATATAATCTAGTGGCTGAGATTCCCCCAACTCACAACTCACCATAAGAACCAAAATCACCAAATCCAATCTCTCTCTCTATATATATATATATATATATATATATATATATATATATATAGAATCAGGATCTCGTGCGAACTAAATTAGGGTGCGAACCGTACGAACTCCTTTTTAGCCCTTAGATCAAACAAACCAAAGGCTGCTAGATGACATATTATTCTTGCATTTCATCTTTCACCAAACACATACACTAACCCCATAACTTTTTCAACCTTATTCATCAGAGCACCACCACCGTATCATCACCGGAGCTCCGGCGTCAACCTCGCCGGCACACCACCATTGCTCCTCTATCAGATCTCGTTCGTCGACGGCGCTTCTTTCCATCCCATCTTCGCCCTTCTCTCTTTCCCCGCAGATTTAATCACCACCGCTTATTTTCGCTCGTCGCCGGCGACAATGACAACAATAATGTCGAGTAAGATCATTTTATGATAAGTTCTTTCCGATGAATGATGTTAGTTCAATGCTGAATAATGTTAAATTGGGTTTTGTTTTTGAATTTCTATTGTAATTTGATGATTTGTGGTGCTTAATAAGTCCAGATATTGTGAAATTGTGATGCTGATTGCTGAAATTTGGATAAAATTTTTGATCCACTAATCTATCGTCGGGTAAGGGGCCGTGAGTGTGGTGGTGCCCGTGGGGATGATAGTGGATGGCGACCAGGTGAGTGGTGAGTAGTGGAGGCTCGAGGGGTGGCTGGTGGTTTCTGGATACACACAATACTACCCCAGGTTCACTGACTATAGTGTTATAGATACACAAATTGACTTGTGTATCTAGGTGTACTAATTTGTGTATTTGTCTTTACTAATTTGTGTATGTGACTTGTCACCATAATTTCATGACTGCAGCAGCTGCTGCAATGTCGTGTTGTTCAATTTTACGATGTTCAATTAGTGATCATTTTAAGATACGGGGTAGTTGTTTATAATAAATATACATTTTTCTCATTCTTTTATCCTTACTCTTTCTGTGATTATGGTGCCAGTTTTTGTTTTACCATGTTCAAATACTCTGTTGCTCTTTACTCAAAATATCCGTCTGGATCGTTTCAGGCTTCTTTCAAATATGTTTATGCGCAAATTCAGTCATAAATTTCCGTTTCAGTCATATCATAATAGATTTACATGAATGGTCAGTTGTTATAAAGGTGCATTTTATCAAATCCTCCCTAGTCCCTACATGCATGAGTTTGAAATTTGAAATGCTGAACTTCCATGAATTTAAATTAAACCAAAATTCAATTACGTTTGAATGAAATTGAAACACAACAAAAACTAGAAGTATCAAATGAAACGCTAAAACTCAGCAATAAAAATGCTTGATGTCATGTAACAAGGACTACTTGGTGTAGATATGAACACCAACATCAATCAAGAAAATGGTGATGAGGCAGAAGTAAATGATCGTATGGACTAATATCGGCATATGCCGCTGGTCTGCATGCTTCCGAATGCAATCACCTACTCTTCCCGGGCAATTGAAATAGCAGTCCTGGTGTCAACAGGATGAACAGAACCAACGTCATTATCACCAGACCCCAATCTGCCATTTTCTTTTAGTTTCTTCTCTTTAATCTGTGATATATTGTTGAAAGGATGAATAGTAGTCGGGATGTCCGAAAGAAGTACTCGCATCGTCATTATATGGAAATGAAATCGAAGTTTTCCTAAACTCTCATGTCTACAGATGGAGCTCCTGTCCGTGACACTGATTACAGTGAAATTGGATTAAGAAAATTGCATGGAAATTGGGAAAGTATGAGGTCTGAGAACATATGACAATACAAACGAGCTAAATTTAAGATTCAATGTGTTATAGAAGCTCCTAAACACACTACATAATTACAGCCTTTCTAAACTACGTAGTACTTGAACAAATTTAGCATTAACCACGTCGTTGTTAGCCATGTATCGGTACTATACGCCTGTACAACTATGTCATATTCATAAAAAGCATGATCAAAATATGCATCCTTATTTACCAACGTGTATAAGTTGGTGGATACATAACTCGAACTAGCTAGATACACTCCCTAAAGTTTCTAGATATATACCTTTAGCTAGCTAAATACACTCCTTTACATTACTAGATACATACCTCTAGCTAGCTAGATACTCTTTTTAACTTGCTAGATACATACCTCTACTTGAGGATACCCGCCCCCCTCGTTTGATCCCATTGCCCGTCGGAAAAGGTTCACCCTACCTTTTTAGAAGATACAATCCTTTAACTTACTAGATACATTCCTTTAAGTTGTTCGATGCATACCTCTAACTAGCTAGATACACTCGTTTGAATTGCTAGATACATACCTCTAGCTAGCTAGATACACTCCTTTAAGTTTAGATACATACATATAGGTTGATAGATACAATTCTTTAAGTTGCTAGATACATACCTCTAGCTAGCTAGATACACTTATTTAAGGTGTGCGATACATACCTTTAACTAGCTACTAGATACATACATATAGCTAGCTAGATACACTTCTTTAACTAGTTAGATACATTCATTTTCGTTATTAGATACATACCTTTAACTTGTTAGATACACTATTTTATTTTGGTAGACATACATTTATGATATACTACATACATTTCTTTAAATTTCTAAATACACTCGTTTACCTAAATACTCCAAATGAATCAATGTAATACTAACAAACAAGTATATTAAATTAAACATAACAATTTTTAATACGCCATTTCTTAATAAATTGGGTGTACTTTGTTGTTTTTTTTTTTTTTTTTTTGGAATTGGTGTACTTTGTTGTTGGCACAAGAAAAGTAATAGCGGTGGGCCCGTAGCCATGTGTTCACAAGATAGTAGTTTGGTAATTCTATCATTATCCTTTTGTGTACTTAGTCTTCAATTTTCCAGTATGTGGATTTGCATAAGAACATCAACATTTACAACTTTAGACGTATATTTCAGCTGACATAAGTGTTCAACCCACAATTAATCACCAGCAGCGAGCCTTAGCTTCACACCACCGAGCATTTTCTTCACCTATGGTAGTTGGCCACTGCGCCTCTGACCTACTCCCTAAATGCTTCCGACGACGGTGCCGAACACCGTGGTAACTTCAGAGACCGCGCTGATCATCCCATATAACATCCCAAACCTGAACCACAGACATAGCCTTCACCGACACGATCTCGGCAATTCATCGCCCCTAAGTGACCCGTGTTTCCCGAAATCCAAGTCGTCGATGATTTCCCGTCAGAAACCTTAATTTCAAATGCATATGAAGCACAATCACCAACGCAAATAATTGGAACAAATTTGCACACCATGTGCGAATGGAGGCAGAAATAATGCATCGGACTTTGGCATCATCGACGCCGATGAGCTGTACGCCGGAGGAATTAATCATCTCTAAAAAACTTGGCTGAGATATACAGGGATAACGATGAGACAAAAGAAGAAATAACGACCATCCTCCAATAGCAATGGCGGA
Organism: Silene latifolia; assembly: GCF_048544455.1. Classification (NCBI taxonomy): domain Eukaryota; kingdom Viridiplantae; phylum Streptophyta; class Magnoliopsida; order Caryophyllales; family Caryophyllaceae; genus Silene; species Silene latifolia. The sequence continues at coordinate 136,075,329 of NC_133538.1, read as the reverse complement.
CGTCAAGTGGCGGCAACTTTCGCCGGTGATCGGCGGAGTCGCCAGGCGGTTGGACTTGGGTATGCGGGAGGTAGATGAGAGAGGATGGACTATGGAGTACTGGTAGCGTGAAATTAAAAAAAAAAACCACTTTATCAGCGCCTAATTGAGAGAGTACGGATGTAGATTTGTGTATTTTAATTAGTTCGTACGGTTCGTACAGAACTCTAGTTCGTACGGGATCCTGCCCCTATATAGATATATATAGAGAGAGAGAGAGAGAGACAGGGTCTCGTGAGTTTGGTTCTTACGGTGAGTTGTGAGTTTGTGTGCTCACAAATCTCAGCCATTGAATGAACAAAAACAAGGGCTGAGATTAAATCTCATCACATTTTTAAAAAAAAAAAGAGAAACAAAATATCAGACAAATAAAGCATAAATTGAGTCTGTTCATGCAATTGAGTCTTTTCCCCAAATCACAAATCTCAAATCACAAATCCAAATTAATTTAATTCCCCCATTTCTCCACATTACAATTGATGTAATTTTTGTTTTTCTGCAGTTTAGTTCATGCAATTCGAGTATTCGGCACTGATAATACCAATTTGATTTTGATACTTCTAACCCTAAAATAACTTCATCAGCTGGTTACAATTCACGAGATTTTGATACGGGATCAACAGGAGGAATCGAGAATCGAGTAAGAAGTTGCGAATTTAGTTGAACAAGCAGCGTCATTGATTTCTAATTCTTCTAAAGATGAACAGATTATCAAACAGCCCGAATTTTCAATAGATTCTGCCATTAAAAAGCTTCGTTTGTCCATTATTTCCGATCATAGCAAAGACGATATTAGTCAGGGTAAACGCGTCGTTCTTTGTTAATTGACAGAATTAAGGGACGAAAAGAGTAAAGTTAGTCGAGATCGTGTTGGCGATGTCTTACTATCAGAGACGATTGTAGCCGGTGATAAACGCTTCTTGTTATGTTAGTTGACAGTATTAAGTGTTATGGTGAATTTAGATTTAATGTGAATGCGTTACTTTTCAACTCAATTCGAGGAATTGCCAACTCAATCCCCAGAAGTATTTGAGAAGGAACTATGCCAATGACAACTTGAAATGGCGCCTGGAAATGCAGAGCTTCATTGAAGAAGGAAGCACAAAATGAATGTGGGTATCGTGGTTGGATTAATGACACAGTGGCACAAAATTTTTGTATGTGTGACAGTTGCGGCAGATGGTGCAAATATCATATTGGATCCGATCTTCATATTTGCATGTCGTATAGGGGTCAGTGGAGCAGCCATTGCACATGTGCTCTCACAGTAAGCCGCTTCTCGATACCCAAGTTGTCAGCATTCTGTTTTACAGAAAAGATCGAAGTAACTAATCGTCTGGCTTTTGTATTGTTTAGGTACTTGATGGCATTTATACCCTTATGGAGGTTAACCAAGCAAGTCGATTTATTACCGCCTAGTCTAAAAGATCTTCAGTTTGGCCGTTTCCTGAAAAATGGCAAGTCAATCTAGCTGTAATTCTGTAAATATTGGGTTTGATCGCGCAGGTTAAATAAAATTGATGATTTCATGTATTTTTGCAGGCTTCTACTTATTCACAAGAGTAATAGCAGTGACATTTTGTGTAACCTTAGCTGCTTCCTTAGCTACGCGACTAGGCGCAACTCAAATGGCTGCATTCAAAATTTGCTTACAAGTCTGGCTGACTTCATTACTTTTAGCTGACGGTTTAGTCATAGCTAGTCAGGTAGGTGGACAGTATTTTTTTTTTTTTTTTTTTTTTGACAGCCGTAAAGAAAAGTTTTACAGTCTCATGGCCTGGCGGGCCAGACCATGCGCTATGGAATTTACATGTCTTGGAATGAAATTAATACATAAACAATGAAAGAAGCCGAAGTTGCCCCTTAAATCATCATGATTTCGGCCAAAATGATCTTCTTTTTCCACTTCTCGCCAATTCCTTGATAAGTCAAGACAATCCGACGAAACCTCCAGATGGAGAATACCCTCAGAGACTGCCCAAAGTATAACATCTCTCATACCCAAGGCCTCCGCTTGTAGAGCTGATTCCGCTCTAATTTTCACACTTCGTCGCACAATTTCTTGTCCTCTCGGGTCAATAGCCACCCACCCAATAGCCGCCCTAAATGTCCGGTTCCAACTAGCATCTACTTTAACTCTGATCGATCTGCAGTGGTCCTGCCTCCCAACTAGATAAAAAGGATACCCATCCTTTAACCTCCACTTCACCGTATCCATCCTCCCTTCAGAGAGTCCCCTCCTAGCTGCTCCAAGCAGTCCTCTATCAACCTGATCATGGAGGACCCGAATCTTCTCTCCAATATGGTCATAGAAAAGATCCATAGTGTTATGCCAATTCACTCCACCACAAATTTGACTCTCGTTCGAAGATTCCAAAGTCCCCATAAAACAAATGACAAACATAATCACCCTCTTTTCACCCCCTCCTTGCCGTAGAGTAACTTTATCCAATCAATGATCCAAATCCAAACCATGACGTTTAAGGATCCAACACTATCCACTCTGATCCCCAAATCTGATCCTGCCCAAATCCTTCTTGTACATTCACAATCCCGAAACAGATGCTCCACTGTTTCCAAGTTTTGACTAAAAGTCCCACACATTCCGCAGTAGGTATCCATGTCCAGTTTTCTTCTCGAAATTCCATTCCAACCTAGGTATTGGTCATGATTCTCCACACAAGGATCTTCCATGTATTTGGAATAGGCGGTGCCATAGTCGCTCCCACGTAAATCCTTCCCCGATCTCCAATCCTCGAGGTATCTTTAGATGAGCCCCTCTTCAGATATAATCATCAAAAAGTAGCCCATACCCACTCTTAATCGTATAACTCCCATCCTTAGTGAGTGGCCAATAAACCTTGTCACCGCCCGGTTCCTTTAATCGCATTGCCGTATTCTTTCGAATATTCTTCCTTAAACAAAGGCGATTGCGGACAAACCGCTCATGCCACGTACCATTTGGCATGAGGAGTTGCCGCACCTGCAGATTTGCGAGATGTGTCTCATTATTGCCCAGCCAACAATCATTTGGTTCCGGCCTAGATCCCCCAACCCATCTAGCCAACCAAACATTGAGCGAAGAATTCCTACTAGGCTTCCACCCAACATTTTCCTGGATCATGCGAAGACCATGCTGCTAATCTGCACTTACCCCACGACATGCCGAATCCTTTGTCGGTACCGATCACGAACGAGAAGGTATCCGTCCCAAACACCTTGACGCGAAATATCCTGCAAAACAAGGAGGTGTCGCCAGAAACTAACCTCCAACCATGCTTGGCCAAAAGAGCTTGATTTAAACACGCCACATTACGGATCCCTAAGCCCCCTCTACTTTTGGGGAAACTTAGAAAATTTTTACTGCACCAGTGAATATTCTTCCCCAATTTACATCCCGTCCACCAAAATTGCGACAAAAGAGAGTTAATCTTGGTTGCCACACTTACCGGAATTTTGAAAACCGATAGAAAGTAATTTGAGAGGTTTGATAGGACAGATGAAATTAGAGTAAGCCGTCCCGCTGGTGATAGAAAAATCTCATTCCAAGAGGAAATCCGTTTAGTAATGTGTTCCACCAAGGAGTTGAAGATGCCTTTTTTCGAGTCCTGAAATTCTGCCGGTATTCCAAGGTATTTTCCAATGCCCTGATTGGTCCTAATCATTAGAGTCTTCAAAATATTCTGAACATTCGCAAGGGTAGTGTTTGGGCTGAAGATAACCCCCGATTTAGCCGGATTTATCCTTTGTCCCGAGGCTTCACAATACTCCTTTATAAGATTCATAAGATAAAGAACCGTTTCCCCTTTATCTTTAAAGAAGAAAACCGAGTCATCAGCAAAGAATAGATGAGTTAGCGGCTGGACTCCCCGACAAAGCCGAAACCCATGTATCCTTTTCATTTCATGAGCATGATCTATGTTAACCGAAAGAACCTCCATGCATAGAATAAATGAGATAAGGAGACAAATGGATCCCCTGTCGTAGCCCACACATTGGCCGAAATTGAGGTAACGGTTTTCCATTCAGAAGAATCTCATAGCTCACTGTTGTAACACAATTCATGATGAGTTTTACCAATTTCAGGGGAAAACCAAATTTAAGTAGAACCGATTCCAAAAAGTCCCACCTAATCCTATCATAAGCTTTACTCATATCAGCCTTAAAAGCACATCTCCCATGTTTCCCCTTACGCAACTTCGAGATATTATGAATAGCTTCATGTGCCATCAAGATATTGTCACTAATATTCCTCCCTGGTAAAAAAGCGTTTTGAGTTTCACTTACTAGCGCCCCCATAACCTTTGACATCCGGTTAGTAATGCACTTGGTCACAACCCTCATGATCACATTACAGAGACTAATGGGCCGATAATCCGAAACCCCTTCCGGGGAGTCTATCTTAGGAATGAGCGTAATAAAAGTTCTATTTACCTTCTTTAGGACCCTGCCAGAATTAAGAATAGACAGCAATAAGATACTGAGATGTAGAGATTTACTAGGCTTCAAGTGGATGGAAATCTAATGATTTGTTGTTTGGTGATTTGTTGGCAAGTGGGGTATGAATGGATGAATTTAATAAAGTCCAAGGGGACTATTGTTGTTTAATGTAGTTTAGTAGTGGAGTATGAACGGATGAATTTAATAACAAGTTCTTTCTGATTGTACGGTATGTGTCGACGACTTTTACTTATATGGTTGGTGATTGTACGGTATGGTGATGATGGTGGTGTGGAGATTGATTTAGTCACTAGTGTATGATATGTTTGAATTGTATAAATAATATGTTGAAGGTCCGAATTCAGTCACTAGTGCTGTTATTGAAAATTGAAGTTGCGGAAGATAACATTGACACTACAATAACACAACAATAACACCAGAATAATACTCCAATAACACACGGATAAAACTACAATATCACCACAATAACACTACAATAACAGCACAATAACACGGGGAAAAAAAGAGTAAAAAAATCAAAGTAGTAAAAAAAATCAAAGTGACACCGGAATAACATCACAATAACACCAGAATAACAATACAATAACACGTGGTAAAAAAGAGAAAAAAAATCAAAGTAGTAAAAAAAATTAAAGTGACACCGGAATAACATCACAATAACACCAGAATAACAATACACCAGAATAATAGCACAATAACATGTGTTAAAAAAAAGAGTAAAAAAATCAAAGTAGTAAAAAAAATTAAAGTGACACCGGAATAACATCACAATAACAACAGAATAACAGCACAATAACATGCGGTAAACAAAAAGAGTAAAAAAATCAAAGTAGTAAAAAAAATCAAAGTGACACCGGATTAACATCACAATAACAGCAGAATAACAGTAGAATAACAACACAATAACACGTGGTAAAAAAAAAAAAAAAATCAATGTCGTAAAAAAAATCAAAGTGGCACCGGAATAACATCATAATAACACCAGAATAACAGCACAATAACATGCGGTAAAAATAAGAGTAAAAAAATCAAAGTAGTAAAAAAATCAAAGTAGTAAAAAAATCAAAGTGACACCGGAATAACATCACAATAACAGCACAATAACACGTGGTAAAAAAAGAAAAAAAATCAAAGTCGTAAAAAAAATCATAGTGACAGCAGAATAACATTACAATAACAACGGAATAACAATAAGAGCACAATAACAGCACAATAACATGTGGTAAAAAAAAGAGGAAAAAATCAAAGTAAAAAAAAACAGCACAATAACAACATAATAACACGAGGTAAAAAAAAACGAATAAAAAAAATTTCAAGTAAAAAAAAAATCTGGTACAAAAAGATAAAGAAAAAAAAGGTAACATAATGAGAACATTAGAGAAAAACATAAGAGAAAAAAAATCAAAGTTGTAAAAAAAAAGCATAATAACACGAGGTAAAAAAAAAAAAGAGATAAAAAAATTAAAGTAAAAAAAAAAAGAGTAGCACTAGAAAAAAAAAAGAGAAAATAAGTAAATGACAGTGATTTTATATGACAGGTAAGATTAGATATTGGCCATTCATCTCTAATATAATCTAGCGGCTGAGATTTCCAAGCACAAACTCACAACTCACCATAAGAACCAAAACTCACAAGAACCTAACTATATATATATATATATATATATATATATATATATATATATATATATATATATATATATATATATATATATATATATATATATATATATATAGTGTCAAGTTCTTCTAAGTCCCTTTTTTTTTTGAGTCCGTAAGTCCCTCCCACAACCCTTGGATCATGCATGGTGGAAGGTTGAGATTGAAAGCAAAAAACACACTTAACACTAATTAATTCACTTCTCTCTCTAGTTTTAATAATACATTCACTAATTCATTATCATACACAATTAACACCATATTTTGTCTTATACTTCAAAGTTTATGAAAATTTTGTTAACATTTTTCCTGTTTCGGTTTTTTTTTCGTTTTTTTTTTTTGAGACAAGTTTTCGACTGTTTCCTTTTTTTCGTTTTTTTTTTCGAGACAAGTTTTCGACATTTTAGGATTTTACAAGTGTAATTCTAACAGCAAAAAGTGTAATTTTAAGAAATATTTTCGAGAATTTAGCGTTTTACAAGTTTAACTTCAATTTTTTTCGAGTGATTTTAACGAATAATATTTTGAATTTTTGTCATTTTTTCACAAGTTATTGAAATTTAGCATTTTACGAGTGTTATTTTAATGATAAAAAGTGTTATTTTAGTCCAGGTAAGTGTAATTTCAGTCCAATGTGATTGTTATTTTTAGTCAAGGAGAATGTAATTTTAGTCCGAAAAGTGTAATTTTAGTCCGAGAAAAGTATAATTTCAAATCCACTTTGAGAATGTAATTTTAGTCCATTGAGAATGTAACATTAGTCCAATGAGAATATGAGAATATTACCAAGTCCATTGAGAGTGTAACATTAGTCCAATAGAGCTAAGTGTAATTCTAACCGAAAATAGTGTAATTCTAACAACAAAAAGTGTAATTCTAACAACAAAAAGTGTAATTTTAGCCGAAAAAAGTGTTATTCTAGCAAAAAAAAAGTATAATTTTAACAGAAAAAAGTGTAATTCTAACAACAAAAAGTGTAATTTTAGCCGAAAAAAGTGTTATTCTAGCAAAAAAAAAAGTGTAATTTTAACAGAAAAAAAAGTGTAATTCTAACAACAAAAAGTGTAATTTTAGCCGAAAAAAGTGTTATTCTAGAAAAAAAGGTGTAATTTAAAACAAAAAAAGTGTAATTCTAACAACTAAAACTGTAATTTTAGCCAAAAAAAGTGTTATTATAGCAAAAAAAAGTGTGATTTTAACAGAAAAAGGCGTAATTCTAACAACAACAAAAAGTGTAATTTTAGCGGAAAAAAGTGTAATTTTAGCGAAGAAAAGTGTAATTTTAACAGAAAAAAGTGTAATTCTAACAACAAAAACAAGTGTAATTTTAGCATAAAAAGTGTAATTTTACCCGAAAAAAGTGTTATTCTAACAAAAAAAAAATATAATTTTAACAGAAAAAAGTGCAATTTTAATGGAGAAAAGTGTAATTTTAACAGAAAAAAAAGGAAGTAAAAAAAATAGAATGGAAAGTGGTAGTGGTGCTTATTATTGTAGCACAAATTCTTGTTTGTGACGGCACATATCCGTCACTCTTGAGTGACGGATACCATTTTACCTCACAAAGTAACCACTTTTTCTCTCTCTGCAACACTATTCATGTGGTCCCCTTTCTCCACTAACCCATTTTGTTACCATTTTTACTCACAAAATATCCGCCACAAATGGTAACCCGTCACAAGGGAGACCAATTGTTATTGTAGATCTATTATTGAAGAACTCAATAGTCACACACACCATATTGAGAAAATAAAGCTAACACACAAACAAAAAATAGAAAGAAAAACACTAACAAACAAGACGAATATATAACAAGAGATTTGACACACAAAAAATCAACAAATTATGGAGATCTACTTTTTTTTAAATAGATTAAATATTCAAATCGAAAGTCTAAATATCACCACCCCTAAAAAAAATAAGATCTGCAAAAAAAAATATAGAAAAGACGAATCTTTTGAATAAAATAAAACACAATTTTTAAGAAACACTAACACACGATTTTTTTTAAAAAAAACACACGATCAGCGACAAAAAAAAAAAAAAAAACGAGCCAAAAAAAAAAAAAAAAAAAAAAAAGTAGTGAAACGAGATCTGAACAAACGACTTCACCCAAAATACCCACATAAACACCAACATCCAACACCATCATCACGACAAAAAAAAAGGAGGAAGGTGGCGGGTTGTGGAGGACGACGGAGAGGAAGCAAAGCGGCGGTGTCGTGGGTCAGTGGGTGGTGAAGGAGGGAGTCGAGGTCGGAGGTTTAGGTGGTTGTCGGGCTATTGTGGTAGCGGAGGTGTGCGGTGGGGGTCATGGCAGTGGTAGGTGGTGGCAGAAAGTGACGGTGATGGTGATGGTGGAGGGTTGTTGTGATGGTGTGGGGGTGGGTGGTGGTGGTCGTGGGGTATGTGGTGGTGGCCGGTGGGGTTGGGGAAGGGAGGGGTAATTTTTTTTATTTTTTTGGGTTTTGAATTTAGGGTTTTTGAGAGGGAGAGGTTTTGAGAGAGAGTGTGAAAGGATATTGTGTGGATGAGAGATAAGTAGGTGGGAGGAAAAAGGTATATATATGAAATTAGTGAATAATTAGGATTAATTAGTGTGGTAGTGAGAGAGTGGGATTTGTTAGCTTTAATCTCCTTTTTTTTGTGTAAATCTCAGCCTTTCATTTTCTTCATCCAAGGGCTATAAGGAGGACTTATGGACTCAAATGTAAGGGGTGGACTTAGATGATCTTATTACTATATATATATATATATATATATATATATATATATATATATATATATATATAGTAAGAGGATCAAATGAGTCCACGTTCAACCTTTGAGTCCATAAGTCCTATTATGGGCCTTTGGATCTTGGAAATGGAGGGCTAAGATGAAAACAAAAAAAAGATGGTTAATGCTCTAAATTAGCTTTCTCCCTCTAATTTGCTCATTAACTACATTAGTCCTCCGCACTAATCATTCATCATCTCTGTTAGGAATTTGTGCCTTGAATTGTGTCGAAGATGAAATAAGCCAAGGAAGAAATTGGTGTAGAAACAAGAACATATGTCAAAGAAGACCGTGACCCACGTGAGTAAGCAATTCTCTACGGGTCGCATACATTCCTGAGATCAACGCTCTAAATTTGTTGAGTTGGCTCTGTTTATGTTTCTTGGATACTTAGTGGGTGTGGGTCCCAGTAGAGTTTTCCTTAGTTGTTTTGTACGTGAGTTTTCGAGGGTTTAGGAAATTATTTAATAATTTCCTATTACTTTATTTCTTTATTAGTCTAGATATTTTATCTTGGGTGGAATAATTATATAAAGACTCAAGTTTTATTCTAGATTAATTAAGAGAGAGATTTGAGAGCACAATAAAGAGGGTCGATTTGTGAGGTTCCTTCTGAAGAAGAAAACTCAGTTTGTTCCGGGCTCTGTTATTGGTGTTCGTCTGTCTTTGAAGATCGGAGGAGTTTGTTCAGATCTTGATAGGCCTCAAGATTATTTGTCCTTCGTCTTATTGAGGTAGTCTCTTTTGTGCCTTTGAGACTACTATATTTGTTGGTAGAATAGGGTATACTTGTGGCTCATATTGAGCGCATGTGTACCGGTCTACTGTTGTACTATTTTCTCCACATAGTGAAATTTGATCTCCTCGCAGGGTGGACGTTGCCAGTTATTTTACTGGTGAACCACGTAAATCTTTGTGTCAACTTTATTTACATTCGTTATTTATTGTTCTTATCGCCTTATCAATTAACTATTTGGGTAACGGGACGCCTCCGTTACAACAATCTCATTATCACATTTTCTCTTTCTCTCTCTATATCTCACTTCTCCCTATTCTCTAAAAAAACCAAGGAAAAAAAACCCAAAAAATAAAAAACCAAATAAATCGTTCACTCCTCTATTCCTCACTCACTCACTCACCACCCACCTACCACCACCCACCCTGAAACCACCACCGCCGCCAACCTCACGACCACCGCCGCCAACCCCACCACCACGACCTCGTTTTTTTTTTCATTTTCGTTTTTTTTTTAAAATAAAAAAATTAATGTTTGGGTCTTCTTAGTTTTTTTTTATTGTTATTTTTTTGTTGTTTATTTTTTTTCTCAAATATTGTCTTGCTATACAATTTGTTTTCATACTTCGAGTTTCAAATCTTGTTTTTATTTTGTGAGTTTTTTTTATTTTGATCTTAGATCTACTAAAATAGATCAAATATTATTTCATTGACTCGTTTTTTTTTTCATTTGCGTTTTTTTTTTTCAATTTTTGATGTTTTGGTCTTTTTTATATTTGTTAGTTTTTATTGGTTTTTTTTTTTCAAATTTTCATATAAAATGACTTAAAATGATGAAAGTTACATCGTCATGGACTAAAATTACAACCTCAATTAACTAAAGTTACATTTTTGTGGACTAAAGTTATACTTTTGTAGACTAAAGTTACACATTTGTGGACTAAAATTACACTTTTGTAGACTAAAGTTACACATTTGTGGACTAAAATTACACTTTTGTGGCCTAAAATTAATTTTTTGGTGGACTAAAATTACACTTTTGTTGACTAAAGTTACACATTTGTGAACTAAAATTACACTCATAAAATGATAAAAGATAGACACTATCAATGGACTAAAGTTACACTTTAGTGGACAATGATTGAAACTGCACAATATCAATGACTCAAAATAAATGAATTGTATAATTTTAGTCCAAAATTATGTAACTTTAGTCTAAATTGTGTAACTTTAGTCCAAACGGCCTCTCACTACCCCTGCTAAAAGTGAAATGCAAATACTAGATATTGAGCACCAAAAGTGAACTAAATAGACGCCAGCCCACTTTCAAGACAAACAAAAAATATAAATAAATAGGTATTTTTGTTAGATACTTGTACTACGTATTTTAGCTTCAAATGTGTGACCATCTAGGATGCACGGACATTCCTCCTAATCAGCGTTCCCGTGTCGGATATCTGTGTCAGACACGACACTCGTCGGACACGCGTCAAAACGTGTCGGACACTTGTAAAGCCGTGTCTAACTTTCATCTTTTCTTTGGGCACGTGTCCGACACGTGTCCATGATATTTTGAGCTGTGTCCATGGTATTTGGACACACCTCCAAATGGAATCAAGTTGAATTTAAGGTAAATGGCGATAATTGTTATATATGGTTGAATTTGGTGGGGAAATAAACTGAATTGGAAACAAATGATGTTCTTTAGACTAGTAATAAAATGTCGAAATATATTGATTATAAGTTGGTTTTTGGTTTTGGAAATGAGAATGAGTTATAATTAACGTAAGTTTTACTTTCACTTATTTAAATTCAATATTCACAACTTTTTCAAAAATAAATCACACATATATAACTATAAAATATGTATTTTATTAAATTTAAATGACGTGTCCCGTGTCCTAAATTTCATAGGATGCCGTGTCACGTGTCCGTGTCGTGTCAGTGTCCGTGTCCATTTTGGTGCAACCTAGGTGACCATTACTACTGAGCAACAGGTACCTTTGTGTCAACACTTTTTTCCTCGAAATTCTCCTGACACTGCTTTTTAGAAAAATATCTTGAGGATGTAATCAGCTAGCTATTCTCTGGTTGGATATCAAGAGCTACTCCCTCCATTCAACTCCACTTTACAACATTCTTTTATCACGTTTGCCAACGCAGCTTTTACACGATAAATATCATTAGCTGCGTATTTGCAAAAATTATAAAAGTTAAATATTTTTAATGTACTCTTAAAGACGAATCAAATAAGATCCCACATGAATATTATTTCACTTATGTATCGAGAGAAAATTGAAGTTGAATGTCCGCTTGTGAATAGTGCGCAAAATAGAAAGTTGTAAAGTGGAGTTGAATGGAGGGAGTATTTCTCAAGAGTCTTAAGTAAGGTTGGTCAAATCATCAAACAATAATACCAACAAGACGAGATTGAACGCCGTTTCTAATTATCACTGCACAAGTTCTGACTTCTGAGTGCCCTCTAAACTGTAGTAATGATCTTATAATGGTTCACTACTATGTAACTTTAGTCCAAATTGTGTAATTTTAGTCCAAATTTGTGTAACTCTAATGTTTTGAGTGTAACTTTAGTCGTAAATAGTGTATTTTAGTCCAAATTTGTCTAATAATGGAAATTTTGTATTTTATGTGTTTAACTTTAGTCCAAATTTGTGTAATTTTAGTCCAAGTGTGTAACATTAGTCCATTGAGAATGTCATTTTAGTCAATTGAGAGTGTAACTTTAGTAATTGAGAGTATAACTTTAGTCATTGAGAGGGTAACCTTAATGAAGATAAGTGTAACTTTAATGAAGATAAGTGTAACTTTAATGAAGATTTAGGGACTCAATGGATATAACAGACTTACATGAACTTCACTATATATATATATATATATATATATATATATATATATATATATATATATATATATATATATATATATATATATATATATATTAGGAGTCCCTAAGTCCTATTATAGGCCATTGAATGAAGGGAATAAAGGGATGAGATTACATCTCAGTTGAGGGTGACACGGCTATCGCAACCCTATCAAAAATAAAACCTAACGTTCTCAACTAAAATGTAGCACAGGCAGTCTAGTATCGAATCCACAGGGAGGTAAAGTAATTATCAGCTGTCTAATTCTAGTCCTAAAGTAACAATTGGGGGTTTGTTGAATTGATTTCTAAACTACGAGATTTAGAGGAAAGAGAAATAAAAGTAAGAGCAATAAGAGCAGGAAAATCGGTTTAAACTATCAAGAAGAGAGGGACATGTCGGGATTTCGGTTCACTACGGTAGTCCAGTGACTCAAATTGTAAATGATTGATTTAACTAATGTGAGACGGATGTTGAAAGGTCCTTTCGGTCCACTTTCTATCCTAAATTACCACTAACTTAACTTTCATCCTCATTAGGGTAGTCTATTGTCCATAGCAGGCCTATTTAGTCCAATCTTTCGATCTAGGATTAATTTTTTAGCCAGATTAAAGGGTGACATAGAAGCGTGCACTCAACTAAGTCGAATAAATACAATTAAATTGCTATGGTGACAGGGTCTCACAACTAATTCATCTAATTCATTTACTACATCGTCACATTTCTACCGCAGATCCCCTAACCCCAACATGAAAGGGGTTTAGCTACTCATATTACTAATTAAAATAAAAGCAATTAAGTTCTCAGCAGTAAACATTATGAAATAAACGATAAATTGCATAAAAGAAAATTAGGGCAGAAGGATAATCGAAGTAAACAAACAATTAAAAGCAAACAAATGATTAATTATTATTAAGAAGGATAAAGGAATTACAATCCAAGCGAATCCGGCGTAAAGAACACAAAATCCGAGTGAAAACAATCCCAAAGCAAGGTTACAGTGAATGAAGAAAAAGTAACGTCACAAAGTTCTCAGTAGCAAAGTTTATAAGATGAAAGATATCCTCATTAACCTAGTAAAGCGTGCTTAAATAGCAAACAAAATAAGTTTAGTGAAATAAACACTCACGCGGGCTAATTAAAGCCCATAGCCATCAAAACCACTTGATCGAGTGGATTAAAACCACTCGATCGACCAAATCCTCAGCCAAATCTACTCGATCGACCAGAAAGTCACTCGATCGAGTAGATGGTCTTTCTGCAAGTTAAGGGTCGAGTACAAAAGTGCTCGATCGACCATCTTGGGGTGTAGAAACCACTCGATCTAGTGGAAAAACTGCTCGATCGAGTGCTTCATCTTCATTTCAGCTCAAGTCCGCCACCGAATGCCTCGTAATGCGTGCCACGACGCTTCCAAATGCAGTATCTCACTCTGGAACAATCCCGTCTAGTCTAAATGCATGCAAAAAGGACGAAAAAGGGTACGATTCCACTACTTTCGCGTTCATTTCTACAAAATGGACAAAACGAACCAAAGTAGCCAATTCGGGGAAAAATACCATAAAAACAGTATGAAAATGCATAGAAATAGGTGCTGAAATAGGCTAAAAAGACTATACATTAGGCACGTATCAAATCTCCCCAAACCGAACCTTTACTCGTCCTCGAGTAAACTCAAAACTAAACTAATGGAACGGAAATGATAACTCAGAGCTAGCTTAATTTATCTACTTGAACCAATTTAATGCAACAAAAACTAACAGTTAAAGCTAAGCAGTCAATATGCAAACGAGTTATAAGCTGTTCAGAAGTATAGCTGATCTATCGACCTTGCAAGACCAACAAAATCGGACTCTCTCGTGGTCACTCTTCTCTCATGAAGCAAAGGGTGAATGTTATATGTAAAAGAGAAGAGAAGAGACAGTCACTCACCTAACTGCGACCTACATAGCATGCATGCAACAAAAATGAAAGACAATTCAAGTACTAATGCACACACTCCAACCAATAATGTCCGTCACAGCCGAGGGCTTACAAATAGTTTGGGAATAGTGAGGTTCAGGTGAGAAAAGGCAAAACATGTTATGGAAATGTGGAGGTAAAAGCGTCAAGCTAGTTCCTAACAGGACCATAATGAAACCATCCAAGTCTCAACTGACTGAAAAATAGAATACAAGTGCCCTTCATTTGGCACACAACTCACTAAACTCAAACACACTCTCCTCAAAAATATGGAATAAAGCGGAGGAGTCAGACGGTCACAAACTTCCCTTTTTTAAACACCGTCTGAAATAGCTAACTAAAACAACAATTTTTTTCTTCTTTCTTTCTTTCTTCTGTTTCACGTTTCCAGCCTCTTTTTTTTTTTTTTTTTTTTTCATTTTCTTTCTTTCACGTCTTTTTCTTTTTTTTTTTCAATACTCTTTTTTTTTCTTTTCCTCCTTCCATAATACTTACACCAACTCCGAAACAAGAAATACAGACCAAACTGCAATGGGAAAACATACCACAAAAGAACACACTAACTAGCTTGACTAGGCAGGCTTAGTTTGGGATATAGCTAATGGGTCAAAAAGGCAAATGTGGCTAATGTGGAGCTAAATGGGTGAAAAATATAAGGAAAGGGAAATTTGCAAGCATCTCCCTGCATGTGACACCAACCACAAACCCGAATATGTGCATTTGACGAGAAATTGAATGTCATAAATGTGCAAAAAAGATGAACATGCTATGCAAGGAGTACTACTCTCAATTCCTAATGAACTGGTCATGAATGTCACCAGTTATGGGCTATAAAACTCAGAATTTTTAAGTAGGTTGCCGATTTATCAGGTCAAGTCTAAACAGTCAGCTATATTTGAACAGAAACTCGTAGACTATGCGTATGACAAAGCTAATAACTATCAATAAAAGTGCAAGGCTCAAGCAAAATGACAAGTTATAGTGCAATTTCATCACGGAAATCGACCGTTCCGACTCAACCTATATGCAAAAATAAACGTGAAATTTTTGAATTTTTGAAATTTTCTAATTTTTTGGATTTTTGATTGAAAATAAAGAACAATGCAAGCTGAAAAGTAAACGTGAATGCAAAAACAGATGCAGATGCAGACTCAAAAGGATGCAATACCCTCCCCAAACCAAAACGGACAACGCCCTCGTTGTCCTCCAGCATACACCAGCAGATATATACAGGGGAACGGGAGTATACAACCAGCAAAATAAAAACAATAAAATAATGGAGACAAAATAAAAGAGTAAGAGATACATACAAAATACGAACTTCCCAAACCAAATGAACGGGAAGTGAGTAGACCAAGAGCTACTCGTCGTCGTCGTCACTACTCTCACGGCCAACCTCCGCCTCAGTACTCGGGGTCTCTCTCCTCCTCTCTCCTCCTCCGCTCCTCGTGCGAGCTCTCTCCATCGCCACCTCTGGGTCCTCCTCCTCCTCCTCGTCAGAAACTGGGTACCCCTCAGGTGGGTACCGGAAGAAGGAAGAGTGTGGCCAACCCTCCGGGATCGGTCTGTGTCACCGCAAGTGGTACTCGTACAGAGGGTGTAAAGCAAGAGACATGTCTCTCTCCATACGAGCCTGACGCTCTAAAATCTCACGCAACAAACCGTAAACGGCGCCCCACTTGGTCCAGGACCGCGGGCGCCACAAAGGGAGGAGGTAGTCTAAAAGTAGCCGGTAAAAAACCGCTCGATCCCGTGTCTGGTCGGTGGGAGGTGGAGTAGGAGTAGTAGTAGTAGTGGGAGTAGGGGTCGGATCGGGAGTAGCCGTAGAAGGCCGGGTACTCCGGAAGGTGTGGAGCCCTCTCCGGTCTTAAGTCGCCGCTTCTTGGCGGCGGGTGCATCGAGAGTAGGTCCAGGTGGAAGGTGAAGGAGAGGTAGTGGTGGCGGACGGTGGCCCTTTGCAACGAGTAGGCAAGGGCTCAAGACGGGGAGAGTCGACGGGGTAAGTCAGCGACAAGGAGCCGTCTATCTTCCAAGTCCGTAGTGCCGGGTGAGCCAATGCTTTGAGAGAGCATGGCGTGCGGACTCGATAGCCTCTCTCCGGCCGAGGTCTTGCAAGTCACGAGGCCAAACGGGGAAAAGGCGACGGCAAGAATGGTGGCTATGCCACCGCAGTAATGGTCCCCGCCTCCTTCTTCCCCCGGCTCGGAAGGTGCTTGGGCGGTCAAGTAGGCAATGTTGAGGGTGAAGGGACCCTCGCAGTCGACGTTCAGGTAACCGCCCAGGATGGAGAGCTCGTTGTTGGTAATGTTGTTCGGCTCCTTTCGGCCGAACATAGTGCTCCCCATCATTCTAAGGAAAACACGGACGGGGGTAGGTGGACTCGATGGAGCTTTCGCTCTGAAAAGTGGTCTGGGCCGGACACGCCAAAGGCCGACGGTAGTCCTTCCTCGGGCGCGATCAAGCCCGTAGAGGAAAGGTCAAGTAACCTACCAAACTCCCTAGTGTCATCGGAAAGGTCCTTAAACAACCGGAAGGACACCGAAAGGCTCTCGGGTCGGTCTCGTGTGCCCCGGGGGAGAAGGTAAAAGAGCTGAGAAACTCGAGGCTCAGCTCTAAAAAGGTACGGCCTCTCATAGTGATGAGGCCAGGCATCCCCGTGGCCCGTAGTAAGTCACAAACCGACTCGTAAATGCCGAGTCTCGTAAGCGCCGATTCCTCTAGAAATCGGAAAGGTACATGCACACACTTAAGCAGGTTATAAAATTTTGTACGGTGTAAAGCGTTGACGAATAATAATCTGCGGATAATCTGGTGAGGGTCGAGAGAGGTGTCCCTCGGACCGTAACAATGCCGTAGAAGTAGAAGCGAAAAGGCGGTAGAAGTGCTAGGAGCGGAAGTAGAGGTAAGTGGCGGCGTAGCTCGAGATCGTCTCGACCCCGCCTCGGAACTCAAGGCGAGAAGATCCCGGCGACGGTGTGAGGAACCGGGGCTGCTCGAAGGCGGATCGATCGGCTGGCAGCGAGTCCGCCACGTGTAAAAACAAGGGGTGGTGCGGAGGTAGTGGCTACTGTGGTCACCGGCCGAAGAGGAACTAGCGGCCAGTGCTAGGCTATGGTGGTGACCGTAGAGGAAGAGGTAGATCGAATCGTGCTAGCAAATGAGCTAGGCGGAGTAAAAACCGTCCTGCCCACAAAACTAGGAACACAGGGGCTCTAGTGGTCACTAAAGTGGAGACAAAGTGGCAACAAGCGGGGCCACTGTCTCACTCCAGGACGGGCTAGAAGTGGTACTAGTAGAAGGTAAAGTACTAGACTCCATCCCGTAATCAAAGCAAGGGGTATGATAAGAAAAACGATCGCTAACCGTGGCTAAAACAAAGATGTAAAACCAAAGATGTGGCGATATAAATCCCCTAAAAGTTGAAAAATTCGACTCTACAAAGATAGAATTCCCAACAATCCTCAAACAAATTCAATTACAAAGATGTAATGGCGATAGGGGGACGGGAGTGGCGATTAACAACAAGATCAAGTGAGAACAACGAGGTTAATCAAAGCAATGCGACATATAATATAAATCGTCCGATCGAAAAATTCGACGTAAACAACCCTAATCGCAGCAGTTTTGTGCAAAGGTTCGGTGAAAACATATCTAGGCATCGACGGAGTGCGATTTCGATTAACGATCAAAAAAAATCGCAACAAAGATGCTAACTAGGCAAGTTACAAAGAAAAACCGAAGTGACAATCGAAAAATTATCATCTCCGAACTCAATCACGAAAATCATGTGAAATTCGAAAAGAATACAAATAACAGCGAAGAATTGGGAATTATGATCATCAAGCAGGAAAGATAAGGGCAACAAACACAATCAAGTCGAAAAGAATCGACTAAACAGGGATTTCGAACCCCTCTTTCAATTTCACCTCATAAAATTCGAATTAATCGAAATTAAAATGCAAGAGGAAGGAAGAAACACTTACTTGATGATAAAAGACCTACAAATGCAATTAATCTTCAAATAAACAAGCAACAATAGGCGATTTTTTCGAGCTAAAACCGCAAACCCTCTTAAAAACGAGAAAATGAACACAAATTAAGGGGAAAATAAGGGGCTTTTGAAGATTAATATGCAAACAATGGAATGTAGGAAGCGGATTTGGTGATTTGGGCAAGAAATTGGGGATTTGGGAGAGTTGGATCGCAATTTAGGGTTTGTTAGACGAAAATTTAGGGGAAAATGAAAGTTAGAACAAAACAATAGAGTATAAGGCGAAAAACTCCCTGTGTCCTGTTCATTTCACTCGATCGAGTGGTTTTAAACCACTCGATCGAGCACTTTTATGCTTCAGTTGCTCGATCGAGTAGAATTCTACTCGATCCTGAAGTCTCCCTTTTTGCTTTACTCGATCGACCTGCAAGAGTGCTCGATCGACCATATTTTCACTCGTTTGTACTCGATCGAGTTCTTTTCTCGCGTAATGCTCTTTAATTTCGTCTTTTTTCCTTGGAATGCGTAAAGCTTCCCCAAACCTGCATAAAAACACGTGCAAAAATTTCCCAACCAAATACGCATAAGAACAGTCTATAGTCTTACGTCTACGCTAAAAACTGTCTAAAATTAATTATCCTAATTAAAACGCAATAAAACAAATTCAAAAGAAATTCAAAAATTATCTATTACAAAGTGTTACACGGGGCATTTCCCCGCTTAATTTCCACCAAATTTCAGTAGCCCCTTGGTGGGCTCCTGACTGGAGGACGTCATCTCAGCAACATTGACTGTCCTCTTCAACTTCCATGAGCATGAATTATCACTTGAAACGGTAGGAGGGGAGTAGTTCACATCCACGTAAGCGCGAACTTTCCTCGTCCTTGCTCCTTTATCACCAGCTTTGGCGTCATCATCTTCAATTTGATTGATAATAATTACACCATGTCCTTTGATAGCTCCTTCATTTCTTTCATCTGTACCTGCAACAAGGAAAACAGACAAACTTTCCTCCTTTTTGCTCTCAGTCTGAGGCGGAGGGTTAACAATAGCAGCACAATTCTCCAAATTTGCATCTGGAGTGTCAACAATAGGATCAATAGAAGAGAGAGCATTGCAAGGCTGGGCTTGCATGGGAGCTCTCCGGAACTTGGATCGATGAAAAATCGGCTCCTCATCCCCTACCTGGAAAGTCAAAGTCTTCCCCCGCGTCTATAATCGCACGGCAGAGACAAAAATGGTCTCCCTAAAATGATAGGGGTATGTGCATCTTCGGGGATGTCTAAGACAACAAAATCAACGGGAAAAAAGAACTTCCCGATCTGAGCAGGTACGTCTTCTACTACACCTAGTGGCCGTGATAAACTACGGTCGGCCATCTGGACAGTCATGTTGGTGCAACTCAGCTTTGTCAAACCAAATCTCTTAGCTAGAGACAACGGTAAGACACTCACGCTAGCGCCTAAATCGCATAGTGCGTTATCAATCAAATGCATACCGATATGACAAGGGATCGAAAAACTACCCGGGTCTGATTGCTTAGGGGGTAACATGTTTTGAAATAGGGCTGACCCCACCTCAGTCAAAGCTATTGTCTCACTATCATTAATAGTCCTCTTACGCGATAAAATTTCTTTCATAAACTTTAAATAAGAGGGTACCTTTGTCAGCAATTCAGTGAACGGCACAGTGACTTCCAAGCTTTTCAAAAGTTCGACAAATTTGCCGAATTGTTGATTGGCTTTTGTATTCTGCAGCCGCCTCTGGAAGGGAACCTTGATAGGTACATCAAGTCCCTTGTTTCTCGCTTCCAATGTATCTTCCGGTGCAAGTTCTGTATCCTTTGGACGCTTCTTACCTCTCGAACGAGGTCTTTCCGGTGATATCTCGCTTAAACGAGCACTAGCAGGCTCTCGAATAAGCTTCCCGTCATCAATACTACTCGATCGACCAATTTCTTCATTCGATCGAGCAGTTTCTCCTTCAGAATCAGTCGATCGAGTAAAATTCCCACTCGATAGACCAGCTACACTTTCTGATTCACTCGATCGAGTAGAATAACTACTCGATCGACCAGTCTGCTCTTCCTGTTCACTCGATCGAGTGGAAAAACCACTCGATCAAGCACTTTCGCCTTCAGTTCTGCTCGATCGACCACCTGAAATCAGTCGATCGAGCTCTTGCTTTGCAGTGACCTTATTTTCTTCGTCAGAACACTGTTCACCATCAGTTTTAGCCTTCCTCGGGTCTGATTTCAACACTTTTGGTCCCTCATAAGAAAGACCGCTTCTCAATTCTATCAGATTTACCGTCTCATGTGGATTCTTCTCGTTTTGAGTCGGTAAATGGCCCTGCTTTCTCGAGGATTGATTCGCGGCTAGTTGGGCAACTTGAGTCTCAAGTGCCTTTATGGACGCGCGTCTTTTGTTGATCATTGTTGATCACTCAAATTGAAATCGCTTTGTAAGGGCTTGCATCATGGACTTAAGCTCACCAATTTCACTCACCTCGCCGGAAGATGATGCACCATGGTTAGGAGGATTGAAAGACGGAGGCTTCTGATAGCCTTGTTGATTCTTATGTGGAGGAATATACGGTTGCTGCTGGTTTGGAGGAGCAGTAGGATTGAGCACATTTTGACTACTCCACCTCAAATTGGGATGGACGTTCGGCTCATAATAAGTGTTGTGCTGCCTGTAATGTTGAAAGGCAGCACAAGACTCATAGGAGTTGGGACAATGATCCAAACATGTCCCTCTCCTCCACATCTTCTACGAGACGAAAGGACCGTCGACACAAAGATTCACCTGGTACATCCCTCTTTTGGAAACTCCTCCCAATTCATACTTATCAAACCTCGCCGTGAGAGCCTCTAATGCAGCTACAGAAGAAGATTCAGCATCTCTCCTTTGATTTCCCCTTGAATTCCCATACTCAGCTTTATGGGTGGCTAAGTCATCAATGATCTTCCACCTCTTAGTCTCTCCCATATTCTCAGCAAATCGTTCATTGGCTGCAGCATCCAAAATAGCCCTCTGATCGTCATACAGCCCGTTATAGAACTGATTGCATAAACTCCACTTTTCGAAACCATGGTGTGGAATGGTTCTCACCAGCTTCTTGAAACGGACCCATGCTTCATGAAAGTTCTCATCAGGTCCCTGTTTAAAGCTCGTGATCTGAGCTCTAATGGCATTAGTCTTCGTGTAGATACCCGTATCCGTCGATATTGGAATTTATAGAGAACCCGACAAACACCCGATGATGATAGGACACATGTATTCTTTAGTTGTCATTGTCATTATTTGGAGCTCGTTTTACGAGGTAGAATGGGCGTCGTCGATGAAGTATTTTATTAATTTAAATGATATTTAAATTAATGTTTTTTTAAAGGGAATTCATTTTATTATTTTAAATGATATTTAATTTAATGTTTTTTAGTGAGTTCATTTTATTAATTTAAATGATATTTAAATTAAAGCCTTTTAAAGTGATTTCAATTTAATTTATTCTATTTTGAATTTTATTTTCCCAAGTTTATTTTATTGAAAATAAGATAAATAATTGGTTTGAAAAATCATTTTATGAGTATATTTGATTTGAAAAGTCATTTATTTTAATTTATTAATTGATTTGAAGAATCGATTTTAAAAGCGAAGAACTCGTTTTTAACCGTGTGTTTTGAGCTCGATTTTAGCTCGGTTTTTAAGCCCGTTTCCTTTGCGAATTGGCACGAATCTCGAGTACATTAACCCACCTAGACCAATACCCATCAACCCATGTTCGAACCCCCTCACAAGCAGCCCAAATTCTCGTCCCAAACCCCTCACAAGCAGCCCGCAACCCAATCCCGTATGCCCTGTTTTGCAGCTCAATTCGCGAGCCCAAACCCGCTCCAAACACTACCAAGACCCGTACCCATTAACCCTAATCCATACCCTAGTATCCTACCCATATTATCCTAGCTTAATCACCAAGAAAACCCCTCTCAAACCCTCCCAAAACCGGCTGGACAGCAGCCATCCGTGAGCTAGCCCGATTTGCCTCCCCTCTCTTTTAACCTATTTTAACTCCTTATAAATACCACCCCTTCACCATACATTCATTCCTCTAAGTTCTCCACACATCCAAGCATCACCCAAAAGCTTTAAACCTCAGAAACAAACCATAATTGCCTCCCAAAAACCCTAAACAAAACCGACACACAAACTGAAACTGTTTGTGTGTCCTCTTCGAAAACCCTTTCGTTCCTCCATCAAACCTCCATAAAAATTCGAGTTTCTTGTTCCTAATTAACCGCATAACATCCATCTACACATTAGACAAAGATTTACGAGCCAAATTGCCCTTGAGAGTACACGAGATCCCTCGAAAAACAGAGTGAAATAACACTCTGTTTTCGCGGTTTACTCTTGTCTGTCCAGTTCTGTTTGTGCTCGTTTTTCGTGCCCAATAACCCAAAACGAGCAGGGTTTGCTTTAAGATCCTTGTTCTCCTCTCTTTCTAGTTTCCAAAACATCTTTCGAATCGAATTTTCGTCGTGAAACGAGGGAGATATCACTGTTTTAAAATCGCTGTCCAGAAACTTTCCAAAACCCGTGTTTGCTTTGTTCTTCGTCGACGACGGCCTCTCGAGATAAAATCTACCATCGATTACGACCCAAGACGGTGTCAACGATACATGTAGGTTGAGGGTGCATCAAATCCCCTTCTATTTTCTCTTTTTATTTCGTTTTTTTATGCCTTTTTTATTGTCTTTTTTTGTTTGTTTTTTCGCTTGTTTATCGATTGTTTTAAATTAACTATGAAACTAGTTAGTCCGAGTATGAGTTAAAGTACCACTATGAACACCCGCGTTGACTTGAGATGGGAAAAGAAACCGCTACATCTGTCGGTCGTACACCCCCGTCTCATTTACATATCCTCGTGTTCAAAGTAGGGCATAAATAAAACAATTATCTAACTTTGTTCTTCGTTTCGACCCCCTTTTGTTTCGCCAAATCGATTGACCCTAGGACCCGTTGCATGTTAGTTTAACCTCTGATTGTTAACCTATGACATATTTAGATAACATTAATTTAATTTAATAACCTAATTAGACACGATAGGTGGCTTCGACGTAAGTTATAAAATCAATCGACGATTCTGTAAATAATTGAATGCATCTCTCTCTTTCACCTAATTTCTCGCTAGTATAAGAGTGCGTGATTAGCACCTTCTTATTGACACTCGATGAGTTAAATTAATTAGCGAATTTGACCTAATTAGATCCTTTAGGCCGTGTAAATGTACCCTCGTGCGACAATCAATCAACATCGTTTTTTTACTCGTTTTCTAACTTGTTTCTTGTCCCCTTTCGCAATCACTCGATCTAATCAATGAATCTAACTTAGGAACTAGGTTGGCCTTGTCTTGGCCGTGAGGGTGGCCGTTGGTTTGGGCCGTGGGGTGGCCGTTTTATTTATCTTTCTCGTTTTGTTTTTATACCGTTTGTTTCCTCGTTGTTTCATTGTTTGTCATTTATCGTTTGTTATCGAGTTGTATTTTTTTCAAGTTAGCTTTCTTTTATTGAGTCAAAACCTTTTCAAAAACCTTGGTCTTGTTTGGTTAGACGGTTGTTCCCCAAATGCTTGTAGGAGCGTAGTAAACCGCATGTTGTCTAAAGCAACATGGCCCGGTTTATGCTAATGCATGCTTTGGTGCGTAGCCCTATGTCTAATTCGATGAGATTAAGCGCGAGCACGCATTACGAGGAGTGACCCAAGGCCGTGGGTCATGTGAGCCGTGGGCCACCCTCATGTGCACGGTTTCAAGGCCCCATGGCCGTGTGTTTTGTGTCGTGTTTTGAGTTGTATGTAGCAATTGTAATTAGATCGAGTTGTAATTTATTTATCGTTGTGTCGGCATGAAATGCCTGGTTTGTAATAGGTAGATCCCAACGGCTCCCCCATTCCCCCTTAAGCCTTGTTTGTTTGCTTTACATGTTGTTAGATCAATCAACCCACATGCTAAATTACAACTTTGACAAAGTTAGTTTAGTTGCATCTAAAACGACATAGAAATTGTTGTCACATGATAGGGTTAAAACAACGTTTGCATTTCATATATCGTAGTAGCTATGACCTTGTTTGAACTCCGACACTTGACTTAGTAGAGGCCGTTATTGACGGGCGGGGTTGGGTGTCCTTATGGGCTTCCCAACACGTACCCTCACCCCTTACTCAAGATCTATGGTTTGTGGATCCGTCTAAATACCATTGGATTACGAGAGTCATTCAAATCGAGTGATATAGGGTACAAGTCTTTATCTTTAATCACTCGTAGTCGATTGGCTTTATGCTTTTCGATGAAAGGTGTAAAGTTGACTTGAACGGTTCCAAGTTCCCAAAAAACTTGGTGGCGACTCTAATATGTCTTAATTCGATTCGAAAGAACCTCGAGTCGATTATGCCTAGTGTGGATCCCGCGGACGCAGTTCCCGAGGGCCTTGTCCACACTTCGATACAGAGAAGTACTTCTTGTAAAATGCTAAAGCCAGCGAATTCCAGTTAGTTATCCCATGAGCAGCTCGGTCCAGATCCCTATACCACTCCCTTGCAGCATCGCGGAGTGAGAAAATAAACATGGTTTCTTTTATCTGATCCTGAGTCACACCAGTCGGCGGGGGGTCTAGAGCAGCAGTAATCGATAAAAATCTCCATATGCTTGGCTGCATCTTCATTTGCAGCTCCCCCGAATTGGTTTCTCTCAACCAAGTTAATATAGGAAGACTTTGGCTCGAATTTCCTTGCCTCCCCTGGTAGTTCGAACCCTTTGTAGAGATTCGCAGCTGTCGGCTCAGAGTGACTGGCAATAGTTGCTTCTTCGGCCATTTCGGGAAAGTCCGGAGAAGTGACGGTTTCAACTGATGAAGTAGAAACTGGAGAGCAAGGTGGATCCTCCTCGAAAAGCTCGTTCTCGTAAAAGCTAGAATGAGAACTAGGCTCTTCCTCTGACTGTTGGTCTTGAAATAATCTCCTCTTTGCGCGCAAGGTTCTCTCAATCTCAGGATTGAATGGTAGTAGTTCACCACCCTGTGACCTGCGCATAAGAAGAAACTAAAAATAGAATATAAGGATAGTTTAAGGAACGGACGCCCCTTAAACTAATAGAAAGACTAAAAATAAACCACTAATAATTTAAACAATTGCCTCCCCGGCAACGGCGCCAAAATTTGGCACGGCTATCGCAACCCTATCAAAGATAAAACCTAACGGTCTCAACTAAAATGTAGCAGAGGCAGTCGAGTATCGAATCCACAGGGAGGTAAAGTAATTATCAGCTGTCTAATTCTAGTCCTAAAGTAACAATTGGGGGGTTTGTTGAATTGATTTCTAAACTACGAGATTTAGAGGAAAGAGAAATAAAAGTAAGAGCAATAAGAGCAGGAAAATCGGTTTAAACTATCAAGAAGAGAGGGACATGTCGGGATTTCGGTTCACTACGGTAGTTCAGTGACTCAGCTGTAAATGATTCAGACGAACTAATGTGAGACGGATGTTGAAAGGTCCTTTCGGTCCACTTTCTATCCTAAATTACCACTAACTTTACTTTCATCCTCATTAGGGTAGTCTACTGTTCATAGTAAGCCTATTTAGTCCAATCTTTCGATCTAGGATTAATTTTAGCCAGATTAAAGGGTGACATAGAAGCGTGCACTCAACTAAGTCGAATAAATACAATTAAATTGCTATGGTGACAGGGTCTCACAACTAATTCATCTAATTCATTTACTACATCGTCACATTTCTACCGCAGATCCCCTAACCCCAACATAAAAGAGGTTTAGCTACTCATATTACTAATTAAACTAAAAGCAATTAAGTTCTCAGCAGTAAACATTATGAAATAAACGATAAATTGCATAAAAGAAAATTAGGGCAGAAGGATAATCGAAGTAAACAAACAATTAAAAGCAAACAAATGATTAATTATTATTAAGAAGGAGAAAGGAACTACAATCCAAGCGAATCCGGCGTAAAGAACACAAAATCCGAGTGAAAACAATCCCAAAGCAAGGTTACAGTGAATGAAGAAAAAGTAACGTCACAAAGTTCTCAGTAGCAAAGTTTATAAGATGAAAGATATCCTCATTAACCTAGTAAAGCGTGCTTAAATAGCAAACAAAATAAGTTTAGCGAAATAAACACTCACACGGGCTAATTAAAGCCCATAGCCATCAAAACCACTCGATCGAGTGGATTAAAACCACTCGATCGACCAAATCCTCAGCCAAATCTACTCGATCGACCAGAAAGTCACTCGATCGAGTAGATGGTCTTTCTGCAAGTTAAGGGTCGAGTACAAAAGTACTCGATCGACCATCTTGGGGTGTAGAAACCACTCGATCGAGTGTAAAAACTGCTCGATCGAGTGCTTCATCTTCATTTCAGCTCAAGTCCGCCACCGAATGCCTCGTAATGCGTGCCACGACGCTTCCAAATGCAGTATCTCACTCTGGAACAATCTCGTCTCCTCTAAATGCATGCAAAAAGGACGAAAAAGGGTAAGATTCCACTACTTTCGCGTTCATTTCTACAAAATGGACAAAACGAACCAAAGTAGCCAATTCGGGGCAAAATACCATAAAAACAGTATGAAAATGCATAGAAATACGTGCTGAAATAGGCTAAAAAGACTATACATTAGGCACGTATCAGAGGGCTACAAATGAACCTCACTAATCTCCCTCCCTAATCATTCATAACCTCCTCCTCATTCTAATCTCCCTCTCCTGACCCATTCATTCACTACCCTCTCCTTATTCATTCTCTCCTAACAAAAAAAAACCCAAAAAATAAAAACAAAAACCAAACAAATAAAAACCAAAAAACCTCCACAACCAATCTTCCTCACTCACCAACACCACCGCACCACCACTCCCACAGACACCATCGCCCACAACCCCCACCACCAACTGACGCCCACCTTCCTTCTTCCGACGACCACCACTCAATCAAATACTACGCATGTCAGCCCACCTTTTCAGATCACCGCCACTGCCACCACCTGCTGCCGCCTCTCACGCCATCACTGCCTCTTAAGCATGCCGTCACAGTCATCAAAATTTTATAAGGGTTGCAATTATATGATTGTTTTCTCAAAATTACTTGTATTTTTTAGTAGATCTGACATTTTGATTAAAAAAAAAAACAAAATAAAGCATAACAAAAATCAAATCTCGTTTTTGGTTGGTGTGTCACTGTACATGGAATTTTCTTTTGAAGTTTGAAGCTTGAGGAGTGCTTATGCGTTTATCATTTATTCAAAACACATGGAATTTTCTTTTGAAGTTTGAAGCTTGAGGAGTGCTTATGTGTTTTGTCCGTTTTTTGTTTTTTGAGACTTACTTTTTTTTTTCAGATCTCATTTGTTTCATATTTAAATGTTTTGTTTTATATTTTTTCAAATCTCGAATGGTTTTATTTTCAATTTTTCAGATCTACTTGTTACAACTAAAGTTGCACTATTTACAACTAAAGTTATACTTTTAACATTAAAGTTACACTATTCATTTTTTTAGTTACATATTATTTTGTGCTAAAATTATACTCCCTCCTATTCACTATATTCTCCCCCTTTTATTTTTGCACAAGAAATAAGAAAGTGAATTTGGACCACACAAAACACACTACCCCACATGCAATTTAATTTGGACTACACAAATCAACCCAAAAAAGGAAATAGGGAAGAAAACCCGAATAATCCGAATAAGGAAATAGGGAAGAATATAGTGAATAGGAGGGAGTATAAAATTCAAAATTCAAAATAACGTTATACTATTAACATCTAAAGTTACACTATTTACGACTAAAGTTACACTATTTACGGCTAAAGTTGCACTATTTACGACTAAAGTTATACCCTTCAAACATTAAAATTACATAAACTTTAATATTGTTTTTTAAAAGTTTTAGATCTATTTTTTTTAAATTTACATTCTTTTTTAATTGTTAATTTTTGTTGACAATTTATGTTTTCTATTTTTCATATCTAATAGTGAATTTTTCTTAACAAATTACATATTTTATCCACAAATACTACTATACAACCAGTTGTATAATGAGTATTGTACAACCCTATACATTAATCCGAGCTTATGTGTAATTTTTCTGAGTTTTTTTTTTTTTTTTTATGTTTAAGTGTGTGACTTCAAAAATTTTACAGCATAACTCAGATTCTTTTAAACAAAACTCGAAAACTTTAGTACACAGCTCAGATTCTACATCACACAACTCCATATAACAGATTGTATAATCTACTCATCGTATTTTATCTTACAATTTTTCAGATCTATTTTATTTATGAGTAAAGGTATACCCTTTAAGCATTAAAGTTGCACTATTTAGGACAAAAGTTATACCAATATGGACTAAAGTTGCACTCATAAAATACTAAAGTTACACAAATTTGGACTAAGGTTACAGTCGTCAAACTCTAAAGTTACATCAAATTGACTTAAAATTAGATAAATTCAATTTTATATGTTCAAAAACATGTAACTCTAATTCTTTAAGGATGTAACTTTAGTCATTAATACTATAACTTCAGTCTTATAGTCCATTTTATACATAATTTTGAATTTATATAACATAGAGTTTTAAAATTCACTCTCAAAAAATTAAGTTTCACCTATGAAATACAAAAGTTATACAAATTTGGACTAAAGTTACACTATTTATGGCTAAAGTTTCACCCTTAAAATATAAAAGTTACACTATTTATGACTACTTGTGAGTTGTGATGAAAGTTGCACTATTTACGATTAAAGTTATACCCTTTAAACATTAAAATTACATTATTTAGGACAAAAGTTATAACATTATGGATTAAAGTTATACTCTTAAAATATTAAATCTCTTATTCTTCTCATTTCTCTTTTTTTTTGACTAAAGTTGCACAATTTTGAACTAAAGTTACGTAAATTTGTACTAAATTATACAAAAAAGGACTAAAGTTACAGTAGGACAATTTATATAACTTGTCTTAAAATTTAATAAATTCTAATTAATTTTGGACAAAAGTTACACAAATATGGACTAAAGTTACACAATATGGGGTCTGAAGTTACACACAATAAGCCACTAATGAAGTTGCACATAATGAAATAGAAGTTATATATATTGTCATTGAAATTGTAAGACAAGTTTACGACATTTTAATTTTTTGAAGTTACATATTATTTTGTCTTTTTGTAATCGTAAGAAAATTTTACAACTTTTTAGTTTTTTTTAGAGTGTAACTTTAGTTCAAAATTGTGTAACTTTAGGCCAAAATCGTATAACTTTAGGCCAAAATCGTGTAACTTTAGTCTAAATTTAAAATTGGATTATTTAATGAAAATACTCTAAACTATGATGGTGCTGCTCAAAATACTCCAATCTTTAATTTAACTACTAATAAAACTAACTAGTGTCCCCCTTCACTTTAAATAAAATTGTTATTTTGTTAACTTGTTGTAGGAGGTAATTTTGTCCCCCCCCCCCCTTATTAGTCTTCATCTTCTTCCTTCTCCAACCTTCATCTTCTTCCTTCACCAATTTTTTTGTTTCAAATTTTATCTCTCCCTTTCATTTCAATTGTAAATTCAAAATGTCAACCATTAATTTTAATAGTTTGAGAAGCAAAACCCTACAAATTTTGGCTAAAAACCCACGACAATGCTAAGAAAGTGAGCCAAAAAACATAAATTATAAGTAATTCATAAATATCCTTATCACACTAAGTCACTATCAGGCTACCTGAAGCTCTCCGGGCAATTTTATTACCACCATCACCTACATCCACCTTCGCTTCCTCCCATCTTAATCACTAATCACCACTTTTACCGGGAACAAACACCAGTTCGTGCAACACCAAACACCAACAACTCCTTTGTGGGCCGCCGCGTCGACTCTCTCCGTCCATGAAAAGCTCCGCCACATCTCCTTAACCGGCCACCATATGACAAAATATTTAATTGTAGAAAAGGGAACGAAAATCTGAACTTTAGAACATCATCGATTAATATTCAATCGGAATGCAATATCAACTCATTATACATTTTCAACACCATAACCAAATATCCTTAACCAAATCTCTATTAACTCAAAAACTCCATAACAAAACTCAAAACTCCATAAACTAAACAATCAACAAACCAAGAACTCAATTTTCAGAAAATTCCTATTTCAATGGATCTTAAACAAGAATTCTACTCAACCCAATAAATCAAAATAATTCCAATTACATAAATAGACTCTACCAA
Organism: Silene latifolia; assembly: GCF_048544455.1. Taxonomy (NCBI): domain Eukaryota; kingdom Viridiplantae; phylum Streptophyta; class Magnoliopsida; order Caryophyllales; family Caryophyllaceae; genus Silene; species Silene latifolia. The sequence continues at coordinate 136,044,533 of NC_133538.1, read as the reverse complement.
TTTAACAATAATAAATCTATTATAACTCAATGATCGATTTTATTTAAAATTTGAAGAGATTTGAGAAAAATAGACAAAAACCCTTATTTGCGAGAGAAGAACTTAAGCAGTCAGCCACCGAGAAGGAGATGTGTAATACCCCAAATATTTTAAACTTATTTTAATAATTTATTTAAATCTCAATAAAATAAATAAGTAAAAATTGGGAAATTAGAAACTTAAAAAAAAACACTGGCCATCCGTTGAAGCTGTAACACCCCCATACTCCAAGTGCCTTACCAGGACCACTCAGGTATAAGGATACTACCATCTCGGTTGCCCGAGGTACTGAATATCATAAGACAATAAAGAAACGTACTTTTAAAGTAATTATAGATTAAGTGATTACATGTTCAAACCAAAACTAATAAAAGGAATTACAAGGTTCTCATACGGTCTACTGACTAAAACTATCAAAGCTACTAGACTTCGTCGACACAAATGGAAGACTTCTAACCGCCACGTGATGACTCATCCTGGCTATCCCATACGCGTCATATCACACCGCTCAATAATCGCCACCACCCCCGAATGGATCACCACGCTTTTAAAACATTTAAACGGGGTCGATCTAATCACACAATTCAATACATATATCAACAATAAGATAAACAGACGCCTTAATCACACACACACACACAACCAACCAATTCCAATCATCTCAATCATTGATCGTCCACCGGACCCACCACGCTTAGTGGGGACCACAAAGTTCCCACCTAAGCCCCGCTCATCATACCGAGCGATAACCCCGTCCATTAATGTGCACATCCCCTTCCGTGGCGGGTTCCACGAAGGGCGAAACTAGGGCGTGAAGCCACTCCCGCAAGTGACCCCACTCAGCCGAGAACGCATCTCGAGAACCAATCAACAACAATCACAACCACAAACACAGCCGTCACAATACAATTACTATATCAAACAATCAATCTCAACACATCAACAATCATCCCATTATGGGACTAATACGAGTAGGAAATCCTACCCGAAAGCACAACAATCAGACGGTATCAACAAATGTATCAAAAGTCTCTTCTACGAACCCTCCTCCTATCATATAACACATAGAGGCTACACATCACATACTACACACAAAACCCCCAATCTCTAAATTAGGGTTTAACCAAACTTAACAAAACATTATAAAAATTATATTAAAAGCTTACCCTCGACGCAGGGAACTCAACGATACGAATAACGACAAGAACCGACCGTCTCGAACTCAAGGGGAATTGCTAAGGATGCGATTAGGAAGATGAACTGGTTGCTTTCTCTCTTAAACGGGGTTTTAGGTTTTGTAAAAGTGATTTAAAACAATGACGACTATGTTTAAATACCTTAATCGCATAATTAACAAAACCCGAGAAAACTCCCCGTAAAACCGGACACTCGATCGAGTACCCAAGGTACTCGATCGAGTACCCCCTTACTCGATCGAGTACCCCACTACTCGATCGAGTACCCAACAGTGTCGAAACTATTTTATCTCGCAACTTACCCTTACTCGACAGAGTAAGGCCTACACGATAGAGTACCCCAAGACTTATAAATACGGAGTATTACGCCTTCCTCCTTAAAAGGAACTTCGTCCCCCTGAGCTCAACCCATACACAAAAACAACCATACCGACTCGACCAAGACACAACAACTTAGCTAAGGACTCAAGAACTCGACCAAACATAGAACATGAACTCTTAACACCCACTCCACCAACTATGTTTACTTCCACAACATGACTCACTATATCGTATCTACCACATATATATCTCTCACGACACCAACTCCATACATAACCAACTACCATCCTCTAATGCTGCTAGCTCCATAATATCATCAACTATCAAATCCAATACCAAGACACTCATAGACATCAAACAGGGTGTTACAGAAGCGGTGCATTTTGTTTTTATTTACCCAGAAGTATTCTTTTTAAACTTATCCCTAATTGTGGCCTTTATAGAACCCTTTTAGTCGTCTCTTACTTATGAAGGCCATGATTCATTCTTTTATTGATTTGGCACAATTTCTTCTCTAGAAAAGTTAGTCTGGTTTATCATCACCATTATTATATGAGAATGGAACTTTGATCGTCGTATTGCTCTCTTGGTTTTCCGAAATAAAGTATGGTGGTTTTTACTCATACGAATCATCAATTTTAACTATCCACCTCTTAATTTGTGAGTTGTGTGGGTCGATTTCAGAGCAACTTGTAAGTAATTATTGGATGGGGCTCGCGAATTAAGGTAACACAATTCTGTCAATCCTATTATTATATTGTTGTTCAGGATTGCTTGATTATGTGCTATTTCTTTGTATTCATCGATTTTAATGATCAAGATGATTATTTGTAATAGCCATGACTGTTGGTTTTATTGATAGCTATAATATTTTGTTTTTTACACAAATAGTATTTTAACAGTGAGGTGGCGAGTTATTAATTTTCGTATTGTTAAGCTAATTGTTGGGAATATGGATTAATGATGAGTTCATAGGAATTGGGTAGTTTGTCTGAAGGTGGCTCGAGAGTTGGCCGATTTGTCGTATGGTTCAAAGTGAAGTTGATAGATTGTTGGTGTTAGCCATGGATTACGCCAAACTAACCAAATTTAGTGTTTATAGCTTACTGCAATTTATCTAAGTTCTACAGGAGTATTGAATATGTGGAGTATAAAGCTTAGTATATATGTTGGGATCATGTTTATGAAAGAACGGGCTGAGGTAGTGTATTTGTAGTTGGTTGAGGGACATTAGCCAACAAGAATTTCATGAGTATAATTTGTACATGATATACTTAGTGATAGATTTAGAAGATGGTCATGTTATCTTACACGAGAATTGTTCTTAGGGTCTGAGGTTGAGAATGGATCATTTCGTATTGAATTTATTTTACGAATTGTATTCAAATCGTTGTTTTCTTTGACCGCAATTCATGAGTGAGATGAGTACCTGGGAGTTTATGTGGTGGAATTTGTTTTCCTATAAGATGATAATTATCGTTATTAGTATAATACTGGCAAATAATAGTTATACCTTGTCATTTTCGTGAGTTGGGTTTAGTTTGTTTGCGAAGATGAAATTAGAGTTCAGGGAGTGTTGGTTTTGAAAGGCAAAAGGAAATTGTAAGCTTAAGGAGGTAGGCTTTTGAGGTGTCATAGTACAATGAATGTTAAGGATGACTTATTAATGTCAATTATCTATGAGATTGAGATGGATCAGAATTAGAATTTTGTCAAAGTGATAAGGCCATCTTTCCAACCAATATTATATTGACATTGTGTTTTATAACAAGTTCTCGTAATGTTCTCATATTGTATCATTATTGTCAACCTTGACTCGTGGGGGAGTAACTTGGAGTTTATACTCTGTGTTTATTTTTATTTACACATAGTAAGTACTCGAGTTATATTAATTTTCGAGTAATTATTCTATTTTCTTATTAATATGACTAACTCAACTTTATTTCGGAATTGAACATTTTATTTAGCGTATTCGCTAAAATTCTAAGCTATAAGATTAGAAGATTAAAGTTTGACTCATAACCCGCAGTGGCGAGCCGGCATTTTAAATGCCCAGTGAAGATTAAAGTTTGGCTCATAACCCGCAGTGGCAAGCCGGCATTTTAAATGCCCAGTGAAGATTATAGATTGGCTCATAACCCACAGTGGCGAGCCGGGCATACAAAAATGCCTTTAGTAGTCGTATGAGGTAGAGTGAATCCTACCTCAACCATTAGCTACTCTTGTTACAAAGAGGTGTGCACATAAAGTTTTAGCCGGTTGTTTTTGTTAAACTGTTAGTCTTAAGGAAGGAAGTATTATTTTGGGTTTTAATTCAAAGTATTAGTTTGTCAGTTTATCGTATGAATTATATAGTATAAACCATTGTTAGTGATACTGTAACACCCCCATACTCCAAGTGCCTTACCAGGACCAATCAGGTATAAAGATGCTACCATCTCGGTTACCCGAGGCATGATAATCATAAGACAATGAAGAAACATACTTTATTAAACAAGTTAAGTGATTACATTACAAAACCAACTTTAAGCAAAATACAACTGCTCTCAAACTATAAACCAACAGAAAGGAACTGTCCTAACAAACACAAATAAGACTAAAGACTCTGATATGTGATGACTCCATCCCAGCTAGATCCCACGCGTATCCAAGATATACCGCTAAGCAAATCGCTCACCACCCCGAATGGATCACCACAGTTTTTAAAACATTTAAACGGGGTCAAGATAATCACACAATTTATATACATATCAACAATCTGATAAATGACAAAATGGCTCACCACACTGTCACACATACAATCACACCAATCCCAACAATCTCAATCACCGATCGTCCAATGGACCACCGCCAGATGGGGGGACCGCAATGCAGTACCCACCAAATCCCCGCTCTTCATACCGAGCGATAAACCCATGTTCATTAATGTGCACATCCCCTTCCGTGGCGGGTTCCACGAAGGGCGAAACCAGGGCGTGAAGCCACTCCCGCAAGTGACTCCACTCAACCGAGAACGCATCTCGAGAACCATAGGCAACCAAATCACAATCACAATATCAACAACCGTCTCGAATCTATCAACAATGTACAATCACAATCACAAACTCACAATACAATTACTATAGCAAACAATCAATCTCAACACATCAACAATCATCCCATTATGGGACTAATACCGAGTAGGAAATCCTACCCAGTAAGCACACAATCGACGGTCTCTCTACCGCCGAGTCAAAAGCTTCCTCTATGAACCCTCCTCCTATCATACAACATATAGAGGCTACCAAATCACATACTACACATAAACCCCCAAATCTCTAAATTAGGGTTTAACCAAATCAAAGGAAAGACAATAAAAAGGGTACATAGATCTTACCCTCGACGCAAGGAACTCAACGGTATAACCAACGACGCGAACTGACCTTCCAAACTCCGGGGATTGCTAATTATGCGATTAGAATGAAGAACTTGCTTGCTTTCTCTCTTAAACAATAATTTAGGTTTTGCAAAAGTGATTTAGAACAATGACGACAAAGCTTATATACCTTAATCGCATAATTAACAAAACCCGAGAAATAACTCCCCGTAAACCTGCTACTCGATCGAGTAGCTAAGGTACTCGATCGAGTGCCCCCTTACTCGATCGAGTACCCACGTTACTCGATCGAGTACCCAACAGTCGAAACTATTTTAAAACGCAACTCACCCTTACTCGACAGAGTAAGGCCTACTCGATAGAGTATCCAAAGACTTATAAATACGGAGTATTACAGTCTTCCCTCCTTAAAAAGAACTTCGTCCCCGAAGTTCAACCCATACTTAAAAACAACCATACTGACTCGACCAAGACACAACAACTTAGCTAAGGACTCAAGAACTCGACCGAACATAGAACATGAACTCTTGACACCCACTCCACCAACTATGTTTACTTCCACAACATGACTCACTATATCGTATCTACCACATATATATCTCTCACGACACCAACTCCATGCATAACCAACTACCATCCTCTAATGCTGCTAGCTCCATAATATCATCAACTATCAAATCCAATACCAAGACACTCATAGACATCAAACGGAATGTTACAGATACTCTTTTGGAATTTAGATCATAGGTGATACATGTATGTTCAGCGAGTTTTGACCTTGGAATTTGTATCTGAGATTAGTCGGCTAAGCTAGGATGAGTTTTGGTTAATTTGTGGAGCTATAAGTCTAATGTTGTTTTTGATAATTATGTAAATGGTAATAGATACTTAGAAGCACTTGCGTGTTTGTACAATATGGAGTATGTGTTTAAACAAGAGAAATAATGTTTCATTAAAGTGGTTGTTGTAGCACTTGAATTGTCTTATATAGACAAATTTAGTTCATTTGTTTTATCATTGGAAATACTAAATAAAAGAATTCTCGATTTCCTTTCCTTTCTTTTTATTCTAATACCTAAATTGCTAAAGGCTCCTTATATTGACGTAGTGTCTATTACTCAGCTTTCCGGCTGACGTGTTTTCTCCCTTCTGGGCTACTCGTCATGGGGGTCGTTCATTTCTGTCTTCTGATCTTATTTTCAGGTTGCTTCCGCTGGCTATTCAAAAGGATTTGATTTCAAGTCAAGATTTTTATTATAGATTTTAAGGAAGTTTAATTTCATTTAATATCTTTGTATATTTTAAGTTTAAACATTTGTAATAAGAGACTTTGTATATTAATTATAATATTCCTATATTCGGCGCGTTTTGTATGTTATAGTTAAATTTTAATTAGCCTATAATAAGGGGTGTTACAATTGGTATCAGAGCGAGTTTCTTTCTTAATTAGGTGTTAAGATCGTCATATCTTGGCACCAACAGTTTTATTTAGAAACGTTTCTTAAATTTTTTGAGGAGTTATTTGTTTTGACCTGAGAACAGTCGATTGTAATGCCACTCAGTTTCCCAAAGTAAGTAATTAATGTTTTCTAAATTCGAACTTCGGGGACGAAGTTCCTTTTAAGAGGGGGCGATTGTAATACCCCAAATATTTTAAACTTATTTTAATAATTTATTTAAATCTCAATAAAATAAATATAAATAAATAAGTAAAAATTGGGAAATTAGAAACTTAAAAAAAAAACACTTGGCCATCCGTTGAAGCGGTGCCTTTTGTTTTTCTTTACCCAGAAGTATTCCTTTTAAACTTATCCCTAATTGTGGCCTTTAAGAACCCTTTTAGTCGTCTCTTACTTATGAAGGCCATGATTCATTCTTTTATTGATTTGGCACAATTTCTTCTCTAGAAAAGTTAGTCTGGTTTATCATCACCATTATTATAAGAGAATGGAACTTTGATTGTCGTATTGCTCTCTTGGTTTTCCGAAATAAAGTACGGTGGTTTTTACTCATACGAATCATCAATTTTAACTATCCACCTCTTAATTTGTGAGTTGTGTGGGTCGATTTCAGAGCAACTTGTTAGTAGTTATTGGTGGGGCTCGCGAATTAAGGTAACACAATTCTGTTAATCCTATTATTATATTGTTGTTCAGGATTGCTTGATTATGTGCTATTTCTTTGTATTCATCGATTTTAATGATCAAGATGATTATTTGTAATAGCCATGACTGTTGGTTTTATTGATAGCTATAATATTTTGTTTTTTATACAAATAGTATTTTAACAGTGAGGTGGCTAGTTATTAATTTTCGTTTTGTTAACCTAATTGTTGGGAATATGGATTAATGATGAGTTCATAGGAATTGGGTAGTTTGTGTGAAGGTGGCTCGAGAGTTGGCCGATTTGTCGTATGGTTCAAAGTGAAGTTGATAGATTGTTGGTGTTAGCCATGGATTACGCCAAACTAACCAAATTTAGTGTTTATAGCTTACTGCAATTTATCTAAGTTCTATAGGAGTATTGAATATGTGGAGTATAAAGCTTAGTATATATGTTGGGATCATGTTTATGAAAGAACGAGCTGAGATAGTGTATTTGTAAGTTGGTTGAGGGACATTAGCCAACAAGAATTTCATGAGTATAATTTGTACATGATATACTTAGTGATAGATTTAGAAGATGGTCCTGTTATCTTACACGAGAATTGTTCTTAGGGTCTGAGGTTGAGAATGGATCATTTCGTATTGAATTTATTTTTACGAATTGTATTTAAATCGTTGTTTTCTTTGACCGCAATTCATGAGTGAGATGAGTACCTGGGAGTTTACGTGGTGGAATTTGTTTTCCTATAAGAAGATAATTATCGTTATTAGTATAATACTGGCAAATAATAGTTATACCTTGTCATTTTCGTGAGTTGGGTTTAGTTTGTTTGCGGAGATGAAATTAGAGTTCAGGGAGTGTTGGTTTTGAAAGGCAAAAGAAAATTGTAAGCTTAAGGAGGTAGGCTTTTGAGGTGTCATAGTACAATGAATGTTAAGGATGACTTATTAATGTCAATTATCTATGAGATTGAGATGGATCGGAATTAGAATTTTGTCAAAGTGATAAGGCCATCTTTCCAACCATTATTATATTGACATTGTGTCTTATAACAAGTTCTCGTAATGTTCTCATATTGTATCATTATTGTCAACCTTGACTCGTGGGGGAGTAACTTGGAGTTTATACTCTGTGTTTATTTTTATTTACACATAGTAAGTACTCGAGTTATATTAATTTTTTGAGTAATTATTCTATTTTCTTGTTAATATGATTAACTCAACTTTATTTCGGAATTGTACATTTTATTTAGCGTATTCGCTAAAATTCTAAGCTATAAGATTAGAAGATTAAAGTTTGGCTCATAACCCGCACTGGCGAGCCGGCATTTTAAATGCCCAGTGAAGATTAAATTTTGGCTCATAACCCGCAGTGGCAAGCCGGCATTTTAAATGCCCAGTGAAGATTATAGATTGGCTCATAACCCGCAGTGGCGAGTCGGGCATACAAAAATGCCTTTAGTAGTCGTATGAGGTAGAGTGAATCCTACCTCAACCATTAGCTACTCTTGTTACAAAGAGGTGTGCACATAATGTTTTAGCCGGTTGTTTTTGTTAAACTCTTAGTCTTAAGGAAGGAAGTATTATTTTGGGTTTTAATTCAAAGTATTAGTTTGTCAGTTTATTGTATGAATTATAAAGTATAAACCTTTGTTAGTGATACTCTTTTGGAATTTAGATCATAGGTGATACATGTATGTTCAGCGAGTTTTGACCTTGGAATTTGTATCTGAGATTAGTCGGCTAAGCTAGGATGAGTTTTGGTTAATTTGTGGAGCTATAAGTCTAATGTTGTTTTTGATAATTATGTAAATGGTAATAGATACTTAGAAGCACTTGCGTGTTTGTACAATATGGAGTATGTGTTTAAACAAGAGAAATAATGTTTCATTAAGGTGGTTGTTGTAGCACTTGAATTGTCTTATATAGACAAATTTAGTTCATTTGTTTTATCATTGGAAATACTAAATAAAAGAATTCTCGATTTCCTTTCCTTTCTTTTTATTCTAATACCTAAATTGCTAAAGGCTCCTTATATTGACGTAGTGTCTATTACTCAGCTTTCCGGCTGACGTGTTTTCTCCCTTCTGGGCTACTCGTCATGGGGGTAGTTCATTTCTGTCTTCTGATCTTATTTTCAGGTTGCTTCCGCTGGCTATTCAAAAGGATTTGATTTCAAGTCAAGATTTTTATTATAGATTTTAAGGAAGTTTAATTTCATTTACTATCTTTGTATATTTTAAGTTTAAACATTTGTAATAAGAGACTTTGTATATTAATTATAATATTCCTATATTCGGCGCGTTTTGTATGTTATAGTTAAATTTTAATTATCCTATAATAAGGGGTGTTACAATTGGTATCAGAGCGGGTTTCTTTCTTAATTAGGTGTTAAGATCGTCGTATCTTGGCACCACCAGTTTTATTTAGAAACGTTTCTTAAATTTTTTGAGGAGTTATTTGTTTTGACCTGAGAACAGTCGATTGTAATGCCACTCAGTTTCCCAAAGTAAGTAATTAATGTTTTCTAAATTCGAACTTCGGGGACGAAGTTCCTTTTAAGAGGGGGCGATTGTAATACCCCAAATATTTTAAACTTATTTTAATAATTTATTTAAATCTCAATAAAATAAATATAAATAAATAAGTATAAATTGGGAAATTAGAAACTTAAAAAAAAAAACACTTGGCCATCCGTTGAAGCGGCGCCTTTTGTTTTTCTTTACCCAGAAGTATTCCTTTTAAACTTATCCCTAATTGTGGCCTTTAAGAACCCTTTTAGTCGTCTCTTACTTATGAAGGCCATGATTCATTCTTTTATTGATTTGGCACAATTTCTTCTCTAGAAAAGTTAGTCTGGTTTATCATCACCATTATTATATGAGAATGGAACTTTGATTGTCGTATTGCTCTCTTGGTTTTCCGAAATAAAGTACGGTGGTTTTTACTCATACGAATCATCAATTTTAACTATCCACCTCTTAATTTGTGAGTTGTGTGGGTCGATTTCAGAGCAACTTGTTAGTAGTTATTGGTGGGGCTCGCGAATTAAGGTAACACAATTTTGTCAATCCTATTATTATATTGTTGTTCAGGATTGGTTGATTATGTGCTATTTCTTTGTATTCATCGATTTTAATGATCAAGATGATTATTTGTAATAGCCATGACTGTTGGTTTTATTGATAGCTATAATATTTTGTTTTTTATACAAATAGTATTTTAACAGTGAGGTGGCTAGTTATTAATTTTCGTTTTGTTAAGCTAATTGTTGGGAATATGGATTAATGATGAGTTCATAGGAATTGGGTAGTTTGTGTGAAGGTGGCTCGAGAGTTGGCCGATTAGTCGTATGGTTCAAAGTGAAGTTGATAGATTGTTGGTGTTAGCCATGGATTACGCCAAACTAACCAAATTTAGTGTTTATAACTTACTGCAATTTATCTAAGTTCTATAGGAGTATTGAATATGTGGAGTATAAAGCTTAGTATATATGTTGGGATCATGTTTATGAAAGAACGAGCTGAGATAGTGTATTTGTAGTTGGTTGAGGGACATTAGCCAACAAGAATTTCATGAGTATAATTTGTACATGATATACTTAGTGATAGATTTAGAAGATGGTCCTGTTATCTTACACGAGAATTGTTCTTAGGGTCTGAGATTGAGAATGGATCATTTCGTATTGAATTTATTTTTACGAATTGTATTTAAATCGTTGTTTTCTTTGACCGCAATTCATGAGTGAGATGAGTACCTGGGAGTTTATGTGGTGGAATTTGTTTTCCTATAAGAAGATAATTATCGTTATTAGTATAATACTGGCAAATAATAGTTATACCTAGTCATTTTCGTGAGTTGGGTTTAGTTTGTTTGCGGAGATGAAATTAGAGTTCAGGGAGTGTTGGTTTTGAAAGGCAAAAGAAAATTGTAAGCTTAAGGAGGTAGGCTTTTAAGGTGTCATAGTACAATGAATGTTAAGGATGACTTATTAATGTCAATTATCTATGAAATTGAGATGGATCGGAATTAGAATTTTGTCAAAGTGATAAGGCCATCTTTCCAACCATTATTATATTGACATTGTGTCTTATAACAAGTTCTCGTAATGTTCTCATATTGTATCATTATTGTCAACCTTGACTCGTGGGGGAGTAACTTGGAGTTTATACTCTGTGTTTATTTTTATTTACACATAGTAAGTACTCGAGTTATATTAATTTTTCGAGTAATTATTCTATTTTCTTGTTAATATGACTAACTCAACTTTATTTCGGAATTGTACATTTTATTTAGCGTATTCGCTAAAATTCTAAGCTATAAGATTAGAAGATTAAAGTTTGGCTCATAACCCGCAGTGGCGAGCCGGCATTTTAAATGCCCAGTGAAGATTAAAGTTTGGCTCATAACCCGCAGTGGCGAGCCGGCATTTTAAATGCCCAGTGAAGATTATAGATTGGCTCATAACCCGCAGTGGCGAGCCGGGCATACAAAAATGCCATTAGTAGTCGTATGAGGTAGAGTGAATCCTACCTCAACCATTAGCTACTCTTGTTACAAAGAGGTGTGCACATAATGTTTTAGCCGGTTGTTTTTGTTAACCTCTTAGTCTTAAGGAAGGAAGTATTATTTTGGGTTTTAATTCAAAGTATTAGTTTGTCAGTTTATCGTATGAATTATCAAGTATAAACCTTTGTTAGTGATCCTCTTTTGGAATTTAGATCATAGGTAATACATGTATGTTCAGCGAGTTTTGACCTTGGAATTTGTATCTGAGATTAGTCGGCTAAGCTAGGATGAGTTTTGGTTAATTTGTGGAGCTATAAGTCTAATGTTGTTTTTGATAATTATGTAAATGGTAATAGATACTTAGAAGCACTTGCGTGTTTGTACAATATGGAGTATGTGTTTAAACAAGAGAAATAATGTTTCATTAAGGTGGTTGTTGTAGCACTTGAATTGTCTTATATAGACAAATTTAGTTCATTTGTTTTATCATTGGAAATACTAAATAAAAGAATTCTCGTTTTCCTTTCCTTTATTTTTATTCTAATACCTAAATTGCTAAAGGCTCCTTATATTGACGTAGTGTCTATTACTCAGCTTTCCGGTTGACGTGTTTTCTCCCTTCTGGGCTACTCGTCATGGGGGTCGTTCCTTTCTATCTTCTGATCTTATTTTCAGGTTGCTTCCGCTGGCTATTCAAAAGGATTTGATTTCGAGTCAAGATTTTTATTATAGATTTTAAGGAAGTTTAATTTCATTTATTATCTTTGTATATTTTAAGTTTAAACATTTGTAATAAGAGACTTTGTATATTAATTATAATATCCCTATATTCGGCGCGTTTTGTATGTTAAAGTTAAATTTTAATTAGCCGATAATAAGGGGTGTTACAAGATGTGTCTCCGGCGAGAAGGTCAAAGGAGGGAGTCCGGTAAGGAGGTAGGAGAGGGAGATAGTGAGATGTGTTTTGGCTTTTGTTTGTGGGAGAATTGATGTGTTTGTCTTGCGTCAGCGTTGGGTGTCTGAAAATAATTTGGAGTTTCAGGCTAAGAGAGGTAAAAAGAAAAGGAAAGGTTAGAAGAGCGGTAAAAAGAAAGTTCACCTGCTTAACAGGTAGCCGGTCGACCTAGAGTAATGTAAGCAAATACAGGTAATTGTTGGTTTTATTGGTAGTTAAAATATAGTTTGGAGTATTTTGAGCAGCACCTCCATAGTTTAGAGTATTCATATTAAATAATCTTTTAAAATTAGATATAAAACCAACACATAATGTCATTGAAGTTGCACATAATGTCATTGAAGTTGCACATACACATAATGTCATTGAAGTTATACATAATGTGGATTGAAGTTACACATAATGTCATTGAAGTTATACACATTGAAGTTTAAATACTAAATCTGAAAATTTTATATAACAAGACGAGATTTTAAATAATTTATAAAACAAGACATTGAAGTTATACACATTGAAATTTGAGAAAATAAATAAATACACATTGAAATTAAAATACTCAAACTGAAAAATTTATATAACAAGATGAATTTTAACGAGATGAGATTTGAAAAGAATATAAAAAAATAAAAAAAAATACGATATTTGAAATATAAAAATATGAATTATAATAACTTTAATATATCTAAGATTAATATTAATAAATAGAAATAAAACGACCCCAAACAACAAATTTAACACAAAATCTGAAAAAAAAAATGACGAAAAAAAAGAGACCAACAATCTGGAAAAAAAACGTTAACTGATTCAAAAACGAGATCGTGGTGGTCGGGTATGCGGTGGTGGTGGGTGGTTAGTGGGGTGGTGGTGGATGGTGATGTATGAGGAAGAGAGATTTTTGATTTATTTGGATTTTTGATTTATTCTGGTTTTTTGATTAATTTGGATTTTTTGAGTTTTTTTCCTTATTTATTTAGGTCTTTTGGATTTTTAATTAATTTGGATTTTTTGGATTTTTTATTTATTGGGGGTTTGAGAGAGGAGAGGAGTGAAATGTGTGAGAGGGGAGAGAAATTAGTGAGTGGAAAACAAATACTTCGTATATAGTAAATAAGTGATTAATTATGGTGGATTAGTAAGTTTGTGGGAGAGTGTGTTATTTAGCCTTTTAATCATTTGTGAGTGGGTTCATCCCTCCATCTACCTTCATCCAATGGCTCATAATAGGAAATATGGACTTAATATATATAGGCGGACTCTCTCTCTCTCTCTCTCTCTCTCTCTCTCTATATATATATATATATATATATATATATATATATATATATATATATATATATATATATATATATATATATATATATATATATATATATATATATAAAACTAAGTCCACTATATCTTTATAAGTCCATAGGTTCTCATCTAGACCCTTGGATGTTGGAGATGGATGGCTAAGATGAACCTCCAAAAAGGGTGGTTAAGAGCCTAATTTAACACAGTTTCCACTACTTCACTAATCCACCATAATTAATGAGTGTAACTTTAGTCAAAAATATTGTAACTTTTTACAAGTATAACTTCAGTGTTTTTACGAGTGTAACTTTAATACTCAATAGTGTAACTTCAGTGTTTTACGAGTATAACTTTAATCCAAAATAGTGCAACTTTATACTAAAAAGTGATTTTGACGGATATTTTTTGGACTTTTTGTATTTTTGCGACATTTCAGTATTTTTTTGAGTGCAACTTTAATACTTTGCGAGTGTAACTTTAATACTAAAAAGTGTAACTTTAAACAAAAAAAAATGATTTTGACGAATACGTTTTTGACTTTTTGTAATTTTAAGACAAGTTTACGACATTTCAGTATTTTTTAGAGTGTAACTTTAGTGTTTTACGAGTGTAACTTTAATCCAAAATAGTGCAACTTTATTCTAAAAAGTGATTTTGACTTATAATTTTTTTGAGTTTTTGTAATTTAAGACAAGTTTACATCATTTCAATATTTTTTAGAGTGTAACTTAAGTGTTTTACGAGTGTAACTTAAGTCCAAGATAGTACAACTTTATAATAAAAAGTGATTTTGATGGATTTTTTTTACTTTTTGTAATTTTAGGACAAGTTTATGACATTTTATTATTTTTAGAGTGTAACTTCAGTGTTTTACGAGTGTAAATTTAGCCAAATATATGTAACTTTAGTCCTTTTGGATAAATTAATTGGAGACAAGTTTATATAATTTTAGTCCTACTGTATTTTTAGTCATTTTTGTATAACTTTTGTCCAAAATTGTGTAACTTTAGTCCAAATTTGTATAACTTTAATCCACAATTAATTGTAATTTATTTAATTTTAAGACAAGTTAATATAATTTGTCTTACTGTAAGAGTCCTTTTTGTATAACTTTAGTCCAAAATTGTATAACTTTAGTCCCAAATTGTGTAACTTTAGACTAAATCGTGTAACTTTTGTCCAAATTTAAATTCTGATTTGAAACCAACAAAATAACAAGACGAGATTGAAATTGCACATAATGCCACTGAAGTTGTGCATAATAGGCATGAAGTTGCACATAATGCCGTTAAAGTTACACAAAATGTGTAATAAAGTTGCAGATATGACCATTGAAGTTATACACATTGAAGTTATATTATAACAAGATAAGATTTAACAAGACGAGATTTGATAAAATTTAAAACAAGACGAGATTGAAGTTGCACATGTCATTGAAGTTATACATAATGTGTAATAAAGTTGCACATAATGGGAATTGAAGTTGCACATAATGAGATTGAAGTTACACATAATGTGTAATAAAGTTGCACATAATCGGCATTGAAGTTACACATAACGTGCAACGTTAGTTCATGAGAGAGTAACCTTATTATAAAACAAAATGATATTTGAAATACGAAATGAAGGAGATCTTAAAAAATATAAAAAAACAAAAAAAACGTAAAGTAAATCTAAAAAACAAAAAGGGACAAAAAAACAAAAAAACAAAATAAAGAGATGTATATTCAAAAAATGGGACAAAAAACAAAAAAAAAGGACAAAACATATTCCAGATCTGACCACAACAATTTTAATTGAAAAAAAAACATAGATCTGAACACCAACATCGACATTAGCACCAACCATTATCACCACCTAATTTTTTTTTAAAAAAAATATGAGAAACGCATATCTGCACCAACAACAACAACATCGACATTAGACCAACCATCATCACCAACTAATTTAAAAAAAAAATTAGAATAAAAACATATCTGAAACCGAGAAAGGTTAGAAGAAGGAGAAGGGGGAGAGGAAGGCATGGGTGGTGTGGCGGGAGGAGGAGGGAGGCAGTGCGGTTATGGCGTGTGGTTGGTGCTCCGGTGGTGGATGAATATGAGAGGAAAGGTGGTGGGAACGATGGGGCAGAGGGATGTAACATTCTGTTTTGATGGTTGATCTTATTTTGTGGATTATCTTGGTATTGAGTTGCTAGTGAGTGTTATGGAAGTGAGATAAGGTTGGCAACATTATTTCATGGTTATTCGATAATATTATGGAGTCTATATCGAGAGGATAGGTTATCTAGTAAGCGTGGTTGGCGGAGTTAGTATTAGGTGTTCATGTTTTATAGGTTGGGTTGGAACTTCGGGGACGAAGTTCTTTTTAAGGGGGGAAGATTGTAACACTACGGATTTTATAGGCTGGTACTCGACCGAGTATGGCCTACTCGGTCGAGTAAAGTGTGTTGGGTATTCTGTTTGGCTTACGCCAGGGAATACTCGGCGAGTATGGGTAATACTCGACCGAGTAGAGGATACTCGGCCGAGTATACCCTATACTCGACCGAGTATCCGCCTTTGACGGTATTATTTCAGCGGGTTTGATTTAAATGATTAGAGGTTATATCGTTAAATCGGTTTCAAAAGTCATTTCTCCCCAAAAACATAAACTACGTTCATTCTCCTCTAATCATCTTCATCAATTCCAAGTCAATGGTCATCGATTGTGGGTTCTAACATCTCATTCCGTGTCAATCGCCGTAGTAAGTGTCTTATCCTTGTTCATCTATTGTCATTCTTATAAGTTAACAAACCGAAATTTGGTTAATTTGGGAGTCTAGGGTTCTGGTCATCATATGTTGTTGATTGTTGATTATCGTTGTTGTAGGTGATGATGTGTGACTGGTTGTGCATTTGTATGATTGATTACAGCGTAGCGGATTGCGAAAAGGTAGGGTTTCCCTACTCAGTTCTTGTGTAATTGATTTGAGATATTTGTTGTATTGTGTATGATTGTTGTCTGCTGATCATCGGAGTGTTGGTGTTGCGGTGACGGTGGTGATGTGGTTGTGTTGTGACGGAAGTGGTGTTGTGTCAGCTCTGATGCTGTGGTATGTGTGATTGTGGTGGAGTCACTTGCGGGAGTGGCTTCACACCCTAGTTCGCCCTCCGTGGAACCCGTCACGGGAGGGAATGTGCACATTAAGGGACAAGGATTGTTAGTCGCTCGTTGATGAGCTGGACTAGGTAGGGATGGGCTGCGGTCACCCACTGGCGGCGAGGATTACCTGTTGCGATGGGTAATCTGGCAGGGCTACACACTTCGGTGTGTAGTCGGTTAATGTGTGAAATCGGGAGACCGGGGATGGAGGATGATCAGCTTGTTACATTATTTGTTTGTCTTATTTGAATTATGCGGTAACTGACCCCGTGTTGTTGTTTTGTAAAACCTGCGGTGATCCATTCGGGGATGGTGAGAAGATATGACAGGTAATGCAGATGTTTAGTTACGGGACAGACATGGGGGAGACATCACTTCGAGTCTAGTTTCCGCCGTTACGAGTTTAGCCGTCAATGATTTCAGTTGTATTGAAGTTCTTACACTTTTAGTTTGAGTTGGTTTGAGATACTGTATTCGCTAACTCTTTATACTTTAATAAATGTTGTTTGGAAATTGTAACTTTGATATACTAACCTCGGGAAACCGAGATGGTAACAGCCTTTCATGCTATGGTAGTCCTTGGTAAGGTACCTTGGTATGAGGGGGTATTACAAAGTGGTATCAGAGCCGACGATTCCGGCACCTAAAACAAATGAACCCAATGAACTTAGGGAGTCTAAATAAAATGAACCCGGGGAGAGTTGTTTGGAGCTGCCGCAAAGACTTGGGAGACGTCCCGGAGTCGCACTAAGGCCCTTACGATCTCAAGCCGGTCACATGGGGGGGAAATTGTTGTATGTTGAGTCATGTATGTTAATACCTATAGTTTGGATCTTGTGCATGGTTGGATGAAATGATGAAAGAAGTGGAATGTGATGGTTGTTGAAAGATGTATCGAGGTTTATTTGATGTTAAACTTTGGGAAGGAATATGTTGGCATGTTAAGTGTTGGAACATGGTAAAATAGGAAAGGTGAATTGTGAATCTCTATCTGATTGATATTGAGTATGAAGAATGTGATCATGTTATCTGTTTAATACAATGTTGAACATGAAGTATGGTAGTGGTACATGTGCATATGAACATGGTGATTTTAATGCTTGATTGTTGGTAGAAGCATGTGATTAAGGTCAGGCGTCTATATATGTGAATGTCTTATTTAATTTTAATGTGAGTATGATAAAAGTGCCTCTATGTACTGGTTTCTTGAAGTATTGAGTCGTTGTTGTTGCCTTATGCATGTTCAAATTGTTTTGGTTGAGAAAATTTTAATTTGTATACAAACCGATTTTGGAAGGGTTGTCTTAAAACTGTCATAAGTCGAGTTCTAGAAATGATATGGCTATGATTCTAAGTTGAGGTGATAGCTTGTCCTCTTACGATTCTAACGATAGGTCACACGCCCAAAATGACAAAGTAACGAGTGAGATATGACAGTTTACGAAAAACTGGGCCGTCTTGAGAATCTGCTGAGATACTCGACCGAGTAGTCCCTACTCGGCCGAGTATCTTTTATACTCGACCGAGTATTCCATATTCGGCCGAGTAATCTCTCTGTGATAATACTGTTTAGCGTCTGGAGTCGTGAACTCGGCCGAGTAGTTTCATACTCGACCGAGTAAGGTCTACTCGACCGAGTATTCCCAATACTCGACCGAGTAATCCTTCTGCGACAATTGAGTTTGCTTCTGGAGTCGAAAAATCGACCGAGTAATATAGTTACTCAACCGAGTACCTTGTACTCGACCTAGTATGTTATGTACTCGACCGAGTATCTCATTGGGCGGCCGCTTTGAGTCGGTGGCAATGTTCTTACTTTTGTTTTGAGTCGGTGGCTATGTTCTTACTTTTGTTTTGAGCCGGTGGTTATGTTTTTACATTGTTTTGAGTCGTACGGTATATACACATGTATGTTTTGAGTCTTGATACGTAAGTTACCAAATGCTATGATAGGGAGAATGTCGGCTTATGAGGGACATGTGTTGGATAAGGAAGACATGTGAGAGATAGTGGAAAAAGAAAAAGGAAGAATGTGAGCTAATTTAGGCAAAGAGCATGTTTTGTGAGATATGATGAGTGATATAGTCGTGTGTTGAGTAGTATAAAAGCAAGTGTATATGGAAAAGGGTGATGTAAGTGTAAAGAAGCATGATAATGAAAGATTGAGATAAGGGACACGAATAGTGGCATATTTGGATGTGTAAGGATTTATGGAGGAAGACAGCTAGGATAGAGTTGCTTAAGGATATATGTAATGGAAGGTTGTTGTAAGAAGATAGGAAAGAAAGGTATATAGTGAACTTAAAGGAAGTTATGTCGCGATGTGGATTTGTAGATAGTGGCTAAGTTTGGGAAGTTGGAATATCAAAGGGGTGAGCCTAGGGTGTAATTCTTTGGACAAACGGTATGAAGTGAATTTTGGTTTCTAGAGATGCGAAAGGGAGATACGACTAATTGAAGAGTAACTGTTAGTGTGCGGACTTGATGGTGACAAGGGTGAGTGTGAAGCAAGATGAGAGATGATAAATGATAAGAAGAATGATAAGATATTGAGATGAATTAATGGAATTAGAAGTTGTGGAGCTATGGAAAATAAACAAATGACTAAAGAGTTAGGTAGAAAGAGAAAGGAGATGACTTATTAATTGGCATTATTGAGAAAAAGGAGGGAAAGAGGGATGGAAGTAAGTTGAGAGAACGTTGACCGGAGTTAAGGAGCATGAAGGTAGGAAATTATGAAATGTACGATATACCCACTAGAGGGTGTGAGTTAATGGTTATATAGGAGAGCAAGACGACGTGTTAGCCGTGAGTTTCGAGGTATTAAGGGAATAAGGAGCTTGTAGAGTGTTTGCACGATCTGAGATTTTGGTGGAGAGTTAGGTAACGATATGATAAAGGATAGAATTGGGAATAATGTTGAGGTAAATCTTGTTGATGGATTGGATGCTCGTTATTTGGGATGATAACCAAAGAGAGAAAAAGGATTGTGATATTACGAAGTGATAGTAAGAGAGTGGTCACATGAAGGATGTTGGTGCCATAGTATTGTCACTAGTGGTTGAGGATGATGTTACTTTAGGGAAGTTAGTTGTTTTAATGAGGTTGGTTTTGTGGAGGTGATTAGTATGTTTGGTTGTGAGGGAGTATAAGATGTGGATATGTGAGGTATTCGCTCGAAGTTGGGTACTGATGTTATGGCTACAATTGTCGGAGGGGTGATAATTGTGTGTATGAGAGGATATGTTATGAAAGACACCTGGGTTAAATCCGGATGAGAGGTATTCATTGTCAAGTGGTAACTTACGTGATCAGGATTGACTAGTTGGATGTGATTATGGGTCTAAGATGTATATAAATGTTTGGGTGAGGTTGTTACCTCACGAGAAGCTGTATGGTGTGATAGTTATAATGTTGTTATCTGAATGTTCTATAATATATGTTGGATACGGTAACTTAATGGAATGATGATCAAAAGTGATAGTTTGGGTGGTCTGACATGACTGGTTATACTTGCATGTGTATTCATGATATATGTTTATTCCATGAAAAAGTATGGATGGTATGCATGAGATTCTTGTCTATTTATTCCGTATGATATATGGTGTTGTGATCTAGTAAAGCAGTCTTGAGTAAGTTTTTCTTGTCCGAGATGTTATATTGAGTTAGTGTTTATGGGATTGTGTATGTTGTGATGTCTATCGGTGTAGTTGTGGTGCCTCGGGTGGTGATCCGGGCACGGTACTTAGTGTTGTGATGCGGGTATTTTCGCATCGCGGTCACGGTTTGTTGGTGGCGGTGTTGCGATGCCGTCACCGGTTGTGGTGGAGTAGGCGAGATGATTATGATACGAGTTTTCGAAAGTGCATACTAGTTAAACATAGATTGTTGTTTTGTTTGCTGTTGTTCCTTGTGAGTTTTGGTTGAACATGTAGACTGTTGTTTTGTTTGTTGTTGTTTCTTACCAGTTTTAGTTTGGGAATGAGGGTAGAGTATGATATGAAATAGAGTTGTATATGTTTTCGTTGTTGTCATGGTATAGTGATATCCTGTTGATAGGACTCAGTAGTGAGAGGTTGTTGGAGTGCTTGTGATCTTGTTTTAGATGAGGCATTGGTGGGCATAGTTGTAGCAAGAGTTTGTGGAGCATGTGTGGTATTGAACTGGAACTACAAGTGGTTTAGCACCTTTCCTTGGGAGAGGGAGTACGGAGCTTTAGGACTTAGTATCATGTTAAGTCAAGGGTGAGTTTTGTGGTAATAGAAGTGATGAACTTGAAAAGCTGATGTGAGTGTGTAACAATTGTGGCTTGTGAGTTTAGATCGTGAAGATGAGCGTATAAGTATATAGAAGTATGTCGTTTGGTGGTAATGTAGAAGAGATGGAGTAGTGGTTATACTGAGGATTTTATGATATATGTTATGGGAGTACCGAATAATTGAGGCACGAGAACTGTTAAAGAAAGAGAGTCCTGGTCATAGGAATGGTTGTAGGTGTTGGGGTTATAGTGGGTGATCGTTGACATGCGGTGGTAATGAGGTTTATGGGAGGCATAGCAAAGGACCTAGTATTAGCAAGTTACGAGGGCGTAACATTTATCTTAAGAGGAGTAGAATGCGACAAGAGAGTTTGATGGTCATACAGGTTGCAATTGCAAGTGTGGGTGTTGGTACAGAATAAGAATGGATTTGTGTGATTGCCGATTTTATTACAGGTAATGGCAGTGCTCGTAGTAGTATGATGTTTATGAGTGAGAGTAAATGGCAGTGCTCGTAGTAGTATGACGGATTGTGTGAGGATGTTTATATGTGTGAGTAAACTTCGAGGACGAAGTTCGTTTTAAGGATGGTAGAATGTAACATTCTGTTTTGATGGTTGATCTTATTTTGTGGATTATCTTGGTATTGAGTTGCTAGTGAGTGTTATGGAAGTGAGATAAGGTTGGCAACATTATTTCATGGTTATTCGATAATATTATGGAGTCTATATCGAGAGGATAGGTTATCTAGTAAGCGTGGTTGGCGGAGTTAGTGTTAGGTGTTCATGTTTTATAGGTTGGGTTGGAACTTCGGGGACGAAGTTCTTTTTAAGGGGGGAAGATTGTAACACTACGGATTTTATAGGCTGGTACTCGACCGAGTATGGCCTACTCGGTCGAGTAAAGTGTGTTGGGTATTCTGTTTGGCTTCGCCGGGAATACTCGGCCGAGTATGGGTAATACTCGACCGAGTAGAGGATACTCGGCCGAGTATACCCTATACTCGACCGAGTATCCGCCCTGACGGTATTATTTCCGGGTTTGATTTAAATGATTAGAGGTTATATCGTTCGTCAGTTTCAAAAGTCATTTCTCCCCAAAAACATAAACTACGTTCATTCTCCTCTAATCATCTTCATCAATTCCAAGTCAATGGTCGTCGATTGTGGGTTCTAACATCTCATTCCGTGTCAATCGCCGTAGTAAGTGTCTTATCCTTGTTCATCTATTGTCATTCTTATAAGTTAACAAACCCTAATTTGGTTAATTTGGGAGTCTAGGGTTCTGGTCATCGTATGTTGTTGATTGTTGATTATCGTTGTTGTAGGTGATGATGTGTGACTGGTTGTGCATTTGTATGATTGATTACAGCGTAGCGGATTGCGAAAAGGTAGGGTTTCCCTACTCAGTTCTTGTGTAATTGATTTGAGATATTTGTTGTATTGTGTATGATTATTGTCTGCTGATCATCGGAGTGTTGGTGTTGCGGTGACGGTGGTGATGTGGTTGTGTTGTGACGGAAGTGGTGTTGTGTCAGCTCTGATGCTGTGGTATGTGTGATTGTGGTGGAGTCACTTGCGGGAGTGGCTTCACACCCTAGTTCGCCCTCCGTGGAACCCGTCACGGGAGGGAATGTGCACATTAAGGGACAAGGATTGTTAGTCGCTCGTTGATGAGCTGAACTAGGTGGGGATGGGCTGCGGTCACCCACTGGCGGCGAGGATTACCTGTTGCGATGGGTAATCTGGCAGGGCTACACACTTCGGTGTGTAGTCGGTTAATGTGTGAAATCGGGAGACCGGGGATGGAGGATGATCAGCCGGTTACATTATTTGTTTGTCTTATTTGAATTATGCGTAATCGACCCGTGTTGTTGTTTTGTAAACCTGCGGTGATCCATTCGGGGATGGTGAGCAGATATGACAGGTAATGCAGATGTTTAGTTACGGGACAGACATGGGGAGACATCACTTCGAGTCTAGTTTCCGCCGTTACGAGTTTAGCCGTCAATGATTTCAGTTGTATTGAAGTTCTTACACTTTTAGTTTGAGTTGGTTTGAGATACTGTATTCGCTAACTCTTTATACTTTAATAAATGTTGTTTGGAAATTGTAACTTTGATATACTAACCTCGGGAAACCGAGATGGTAACAGCCTTTCATGCTATGGTAGTCCTTGGTAAGGTACCTTGGTATGAGGGGGTGTTACAGAGTCGGTGTTGTTGGTTGTTGTTGTTGTTGATGTCGTGGGGCGGGAGGAGGTGGTTCGTGGTGGTGGGTTGGTGGTGTCGGGAGAGGAAGACGATGGGACGGTAGGGCAGATTGCGGGTGATGGTGCGTTTGAGAGGAGTGTGGTGGGAGATTTTTTTGGTTTTTTTATTTTTATCTTTATAGGCTTTTATTTTGTTGGGAGAGAAGTGCGGTAGAGAGGGAGTGAGTTGTGTGAGTTATAAGATGAGAGAGGGAGAGGAAGGATATTAGAATGAGAGGAGCATGAATGATTAGAGAGGTAATTAGATGAGATTCATTTGTGGCCTTCCATTTTGACTGAATCTCATCCCTCCATCCATACCATCCAAAGGCCTTATAAGGACTTAGGGATTCTTAAAATGCAAGGGACTTACTAGAACTCCTCTCTCTCTCTCTCTCTCTCTCTCTCTCTCTCTCTCTGTGTGTGTGTGTGTGTGTGTGTGTGTGTAGAGAGAGAGAGATATGATCTATTGAGTCTACCCTCTTAGGGTGAGTCCGTCCTACCATTCCTAGCCATCTAATCATCTCTTAATCAACTCAATCGTATGGCTGAGATTAAATCTCAGATTTTATTTTTTTATTTTCAGATTTATATTCTTCCTCAGATTTATATAAACACATCTTCCTGCCTAATCTTCCTCATAATTCATAATAACTTTCTCTCACGTTGTTACTTCACCGTCATCTTGCAATTTCTGGTGAATCCTGCTTATCATCTTTACTTTTTCTTTACTTCCAATTATTTATCTTAAATTTGTTACTGTTTTTTCCTACTTTGTTACTGTTATTGTTCTTAGGCGATTTATTGTTTAATTTGTGCACAGCTGTTGAAGCTTACTCTGATCGTCATCTACATCCGTCTCTATGATTCTTTTGATTTAGGTATTTCCTGCACTTTTCTCTACAAGTCTTCAATCGTAATTCATCTTCAGCTTCGTTTTCATCAAATTACGATTTCAATTGTTCGTTTTTAGCATATTCATCGTTTTAATCAGTATTTACTTTGTGTTTGCAGGTCTCTGTTTTAATGTCGACAGTTCCGTCTACTCCATTGACTCACGTTTTCGTTCAAGATGACATTCATCCAGGTTATAACATCGTTTCTCTGTTTTTCGTCCTACACTCTTTTCTCTATACATGCATGTGTGATTTTCATGGCATTATTGTTCCATTACCTATTTGTCCTTGATTAGAACTTCTGCCATGCCAAATTATGTGTTTTCTGTTTTTTTTTGTTGAATTTCAGTTGATTATTTTCATTAATTCACATGCTTATTTAACAGATATTCATATCACTGTAAAACATACGCCATATTACTGGAACATGCTAGATTTGATTATTTTCATTAGTTAAAGTTTTACAAATTCACTTATTCACATTACTGTAACAGAATTTGTACAATCACTGTAACATGTCTGTTTTCAATCTTAATTTTAGGTTTAGAATTTCACATATTCACTTACTGCAACACATATGATGCATTAACGTAACAGCCATGATATATAACTGTAACACGTATGACATACCCCTGTAGCATCTTAGTTTTTGATTTAAAGTACCAAACATTGTTTATTATAACAACATTAATAAACTGTAATCTCAATTTATCAGTGCAATATGTATTCTCTGATTGTGTTTTTTTACCTTTATATTATTCAGAGGTTCAATCTTGTCGTGATTCTGTTTTTACCCCAACATGCACATCACATCCAACAGCAATACATCCACTTCAATTAAGCCACACTCCTGGTGGTAGTGAGAGATGGACTAGGCTAGTTAAGGAGTCGTTCACACCTAAACTGAAAATGCAGTTTGTTGACTTTGATTCAGCAATGTGTTTTTTTGTGGTATATGCAATTTCCTGTGGGTTTGAGCCAAGGCTGTATACTACAAAACGTACCCGTGGTACGGTGGTGAATTACTGAGGAAGTCTATTGTTTGTAATCGTCAAGGATACAGAGAGAATAAAAATAAACGGAAGTGTCCGGTTACAGATGTTGAGAAAGATTGTACTGTTAAGCCTTATGTTTCAAGGAATGTTAAAATTACTAGGATTTGGTGTCCAACAATGATGAGGGTTGAAGCGGCGCGGGGGGGGAGGTTGTAGAGTCGATCAATTTGTTGGTGTTCATAATCACCGTCTTCTCTCTATCAACGACAAATAGTTCTAGAAAGTTCTAAGGAAACTTTCTTGTTTCCAAAAAAAGTTGGTAATACTACGAATATTTTGGGTTATTGTTGTGACACCTTGATAAGATTGGCATGATTGATAATCGTAATATGCATAATTGTGTTGGATGATGCTTAGTTATGAGAATGTCTATGAGTGTTGTGGTAGTAGTTGTGGGCGAACTTCAGGACGAAGTTCATTTTAAGGGGAGAAGACTGTAATACCCCGTATTTCGATAGTAATTTATGAGAATAATTTATGTAATTTAATAAATTAAAGGCATTTCTAAAAGCAATTACAAATAAGACGTTAATTAAATAATAAATGCAGTAAGCAAGTCGGGAATCGGGTTTAGCTAATAATTGGACCTTGGGCCGTGTGCCATATTTTGTGGACCGAAATTTAGTAGTAGAATATGGATGTGGTCGGGAATTAATAATAAATAATATGGAAATAATAATATGGGAAAGTAATAATAATTATATTAATTATCTTAATAATTAAATTAGTAACAGAGATGTATGATAATCCTAGTTATGGTAAGACTAGTAGTGTATAATAATAATAATAATGATAATAATAATAATAATAATAATAATAATAATAATAATAATAATAATAATAATAATAATAATAATAATAATAATAATAATAATAATAATAATAATAATAATAATAATAATAATTTAGTTTATGATGGTAATAATAATAATAATAATAATAATAATAATGGTAAATCCTATAATAATTAGAATAAGGTAATTATAATAGTTTCCTAATGGACCTCGTATTCTCTATAATCCTACACTATAAATACACAATAATCTGGAAAATAATTTATAAAATAAGAAAGAAGAAATCTAAAGGAAAGAAGAAAGGAATTAAGGAAGAGAAAAGCAAAAGGATTAGTTTTTTATTCTCACCTCAAGGTAATATTTCAGACCATATTATATATACACTTTAACCTATTATAACTCGATAACTAGACCACCACAGGACTCGAGATTTCGACCTAGGGAAAGTTTGGACTGTCGAGATTATCACCTGACCTTATTTGACCGACGTTGACCTTGTTAGGGTGGTTTTTAGGGCGGTTAAAAGTGGCTGGTCAGGGGGGTTACGGGTTTTGGTCGTGGGGATTGGGATGCATAATTGAACCCTTATTTGGACCCGTCGTGATCTGGGCCAGGGTTGGTTGTGATGGGGGAAGGTGGGCGGCCAGTTTGGTGGTGTTTGAAGGGTGGTTGGTGGTGGTTGGTGCTGGTGGTTGGCCGAAAAACGCGAGAACAGGGGGAAGGGTTTGAGGGATTGTTGGTATCGTTTCTGGGTGGTTGTGGGCTGCCGTGAGTGGTTGTGGTCAATGGTGGGACCACCGTGGGTCAAGGGAGACCACAGTGGTGGCAACTGGTGGTCGTGGTGATGGTGTAAGATGGTGAGTGAGGGAGTGGTGTATGTTGTGTCGGTTTGAAGAGGGCTGTTAGGGCAGGGTGTTTGCGTGTTGTTGGTGGCGGGTTGGCTGGTGGTTTTGGTCGTGGGTGCTCGTCATGGTGTGGGCTAGGAGGTGGCAGAACTAGGTGGTGGTCGTGGTGGCTTGTGGTGGCGGTTTTGAGGGTGTATAAACACGGTTTAAAACCGTGTATATGAGTAGTGTTTGGTGTTTTTGTAACGAGTTTTAACCAATATTTGAATCGGGTTAGTTGAGTCGAGATAATTAATTAATTAAATAGTTAATACATGTATGTCGAGTTCTAAGTTGAGTTAACTCGGGTTTATAAGTAATCGGGTTTTAATATATATAATGAAAGGGTAATAAAAATTTAAGTAATATATTAATTAAATCAATTGGTTATGAATAGTTAGTAATTGTAAATAATTATTTATGATTAGGTGACGGTATTGTTGAGAAGCTTATATTGGATTTCTACTAATTGGATTGCGTAATTCGAGTGCTTGCTTTCGAGGTAGGATAACTACTCAACTCGTGTTCTTTTGTGGATTGAATGGATGCATAAATTATTATTTTTTTATTGGATTGGATTATTCGTATTGGCATACTATTTTATCGGTTATCCTCAGTCCAAGACTGAGACGACATTTGTGTTTAAATTGTGGGACATGATACTGTTATGAGATTATCCTCAGTCTCAGACTGAGACGACAATGAGTTATGAGATATCCTCAGTCTCGGACTGGGACGACATTTGTGTTTATCCCCGGGCCAGAAGTTGGCGGGACGACGGTGTGGTGGAGCATCGGTCAGGGACCGAGACGACTAGGGTGAACATGATGTAGAAATGGTGGTGGTATTTATTTCACGTGCTTACATCTGTTAAAGCTTGTATTTTAAGGTTATGTGATTATCCTACTCAACCTCGTGGCTGACAGTGTATTCGTGAACACCTGCGGTGAACCGTTTTATGGGGAGCAGTTTTGACAGGTACTAAAGATTAGCTGACTTGGGAGCATTTGGATGAGAGCTCGACTTGGACCGTAGTTGAAGTCTAGATCACATAGATTAATTATATCACTTTATTTATTTCCGCTGCGAGTTGTAATAATTTATATTAAGTTTTAGTTGGTTAATTTGTAATAAACATGTATTCACTAAAGTTTTAATTTAAAGTACTTTGGTTTGTTGTACTTTGTTATTCACTCCCTCGAGAAACCGAGATGGTAACGTTCTCATTTACTTGGGATATCTAGCTAAAGACTCCTGAATAAATGGGGGTGTTACAAAGTGGTATCAGAGCAAAACGATCCTCGGGCCTAACCAATGAATAATAATGAATTTAGGATGTGTCTATATAAAATGAACCCCGGGTAGAAACTGTTAGGAGCCCCTCTTAGTACCGTTAGGAAAGCGCGCCTAATTCGTACCTTGGCCCTTCCAGTTTTGAACCGGGAACCCTGAGAGATATTACAGTGTGGGGTAATTTAAAATGAATATTGTTTATTTTGTCATAGGAGTTTTGGTTGCCTTGTTTGATATTGATTAGATTGATGATTGCGGTTACGAGGATGTAACCTTACTTTTAAGAAGAGGGGATGTGATATGATTTTTTTTTAGCATTGTTAGAAGCATATGGGGAAGGTATGTTGGCATGTATGTGGGAGGTGTGAATATGATTAAACATATAAAGTATTAATTATTGAGTAGAATTGTGAAAATGTGATTTTGGTCAATTTCGCGAAATTTTACTCTTGATTGTTTTAACTGTAATTTACTTCCAGTTTAAAATCATTGTACGAAAATTTTATATGTGATACCCTTATGAGTTAGCTTTCATATGCCACTGGTCTCATGTTCAAATAATATACGGTTTAGGAGAAATAAATATTTTAGTGGACAGTGGTCGGAATGTTCCTGTACAGTGATGTTTTCGCGCTATGTTTTTGTAAAATTTACCATTTAAAAACTACCTGTCGATTTGGTGTAATTCCAACTCCATTGTTTAAAAGATTCGTATATATTTCTAAATTAATAAGCCATGTCACAATTTAAATTTTTGACAATTAATAGCGATTTTTACAAATTGACCTAAGTTTCTGACAAGTTGCTGTAAAATTTCTGTTTCGACCAAATAACTTGTAAAATGCATTATAAATTGATCTTATGAGTTTTTGACTTGATTCTTTTTCTCATGATTTACTAACTCTCTGTATTTTCAATATATAAACTCTCAAGAATTAATTGTGTTATTAGTTATTTATGATTTTTAGAAGTGGTAACATGTTTTCCTTAGTTTTGAACAAGTGATAGTTTTTGTTTCTTAATATTTTGATATTGTGAATTGTATGAAGTAGATTACTATGTCTAGTGATATGCGGAATGTGTTTCCCTAAGCCTAAATATTTATATTAGTTGCAACCATGTTTAAGTTAGATATCATTATTAAGAAAAGACTAAACAATTGTGTGTATTTTGTTATAGATTATTATTTATTGACAATGTATTCGTCGGTAGTTAAGTGAAGTAGCTGAGTTTAAATAAAGCTAGTTCGAGTATACTGTATGTTGTGGTTTTGGCTATTTAGAACTAAATCAAGGATTTTGTTATTCATTTAATCATTACTTTGAGTTGTGTTTGAAATAATAGTTGACTTGTGTTACGGTGTGCGTTCTTAATTTTGTGGCATTTCAACAAGGATTTGGTTGTTCTTATTGTTTGTTATTTCGAACTTTGGGGACGAAGTTTATTTTTAGGGGGAAGGAATGTAATACTACGAATATTTTGGGTTATTGTTGTGACACCTTGTGATAAGATTGGCATGATTGATAATCGTAATATGCATAGTTGTGTTGGATGATGCTTAGTTATGAGAATGTCTATGAGTGTTGTGGTATTAGTTGTGGGTGAACTTCGGGACGAACTTCATTTTCAGGGGGGAAGACTGTAATACCCCGTATTTCGATAGTAATTTATGAGAATAATTTATGTAATTTAATAAATTAAAGGCATTTCTAATAGCAATTACAAATAAGACGTTAATTAAATAATAAATGAAGTAAGCAAGTCGGGAATCGAGTTTAGCTAATAATTGGACCTTGGGCCGTGTGCCATATTTTGTGGACCGAAATTTAGTAGTATAATATGAATGTGGTCGGGAATTAATAATAAATAATATGGAAATAATAATATGGGAAAGTAGTAATAATTATATTAATTATCTTAATAATTAAATTAGTAACAGAGATGTATGGCAATTCTAGTTATGGTAAGACTAGTAGAGTATAATAATAATAATAATAATAATAATAATAATAATAATAATAATAATAATAATAATAATAATAATAATAATAATAATAGTAATAATAATAATAGTAATAATAATAATAATAATAATAATAATATAGTTTATGATGGTAATAATAATAATAATAATGGTAAATTCTATAATAATTAGAATAAGGTAATTATAATAGCTTCCTAATGGACCTCGTATTCTCTATAATCCGACACTATAAATACACAATAATCTGGGAAATAATTTATAAAATAAGAAGGAAGAAATCTAAAGGAAAGAAGAAAGGAATTATGGAAGAGAAAAGCAAAAGGATTAGTTTTTTATTCTCGCCTCAAGGTAATATTTCTGACCATCTTATGAATACACTTTAACCTATTATAACACGATAACTAGATCACCACAGGACTTGAGATTTGGACATAGGGAAAGTTTGGACTGTCGAGATTATGACCTGACCTTATTTGACCGACGTTGACCTTGTTAGGGTGGTTTTTCGGGCGGTTAAAAGTGGCTGGTCAGGGGGGTTACAGGTTTTGGTTGTGGGGATTGGGATGCATAATTGAACCCTTATTTGGACCCGTCGTGATCTAGGCCAGGGTTGGTTGTGATGGGGGAAGGTGGGCGGCCAGTTTGGTGGTGTTGGAAGGGTAGTTGGTGCTGGTTAGTGCTGGCGGTTGGCCGGAAAATGCGAGAACAGGGGGAAGGGTTTGAGGGATTGTTGGTATCGTTTCTGGGTGGTTGTGGGCTGCCGTGAGTGGTTGTGGTCAGTGGTGGGACCACCGTGGGTCAAGGGAGACCACAGTGGTGGCAACTGGTGGTCGTGGTGATGGTGTAAGATGGTGAGTGAGGGAGTGGTGTTGGTTGCGTCGGTTTGAAGAGGGCTATTAGAGCAGGGTGTTTGCGGGCTGTTGGTGGCGGGTTGGCTGGTTGTTTTGGTCGTGGGTGCTCGTCATGGTGTGGGCTAGGAGGTGGCAGAACTAGGTAGTGGTCGTGGTGGCGGTTTTGGGTGTGTTTTTGGGGATGTGTAAACACGGTTTAAAACCGTGTATATGAG
Source organism: Silene latifolia (assembly GCF_048544455.1). Taxonomy (NCBI): domain Eukaryota; kingdom Viridiplantae; phylum Streptophyta; class Magnoliopsida; order Caryophyllales; family Caryophyllaceae; genus Silene; species Silene latifolia. Next base: position 136,013,115 of record NC_133538.1, on the reverse strand, counting down.
TAGTGTTGGGTGTTTTCGTAACGGGTTTTAACCAATATTTGAATTGGGTTAGTTGAGTCGAGATAATTAATTAATAAACCACCTACTAATAAAGAAAGCCAACCTTACTCAGGTTGAAAGTCCTAACCCCTAACCCCCCTACAGCGAAATAAGCACAAGGAAAGCAGGAAGTCAAATAGGGATTGCTTTTTATATTAATTTTTTTTTCTTTTTTCTAATATGTAAATAAATTGCAAATACAGTCCAAGTAAGTAGTTAATACATGTATGTCGAGTTCTAAGGTGAGTTGACTCGGGTTTATAAGTAATCGGGTTTTAATATATATAATGAAAGGGTAATAAAAATTTAAGTAATATAATAATTAAATAAATTGGTTATGAATAGTTAGTAATTGTAAATAATTATTTATGATTAGGTGACGGTATTGTTGAGAAGCTTATATTGGATTTCTACTAATTGGATTGCGTAATTCGAGTGCTTGCTTTCGAGGTAGGATAACTACTCTACTCGTGTTCTTTTGTGGATTGAATGGATGCGTAAATTATTATTGTTTTATTGGATTGGATTATTCGTATTGGCATACTATTTTATTGGTTATCCTCAGTCCAAGACTGAGATGACATTTGTGTTTATATTGTGGGACATGATACTGTTATGAGATTATCCTCGGTCTCGGACTGGGACGACAATGAGTTATGAGATATCCTCAGTCTCGGACTGGGACGACATTTGTGTTTATCCCCGGGCCAGGAGTTGGCGGGACGATGGTGTGGTGGAGCCTCGGTCAGGGACCGGGACGACTAGGGTGAATATGATGGAGAAATGGTGGTGGTATTTATTCCACGTGCTTACATCTGTTAAAGTTTGTATTTTAAGGTTGTGTGATTATCCTACTCATCCTCGTGGTTCACAGTGTATTCGTGAACACCTGCGGTGAACCGTTTTATGCGGAGTAGTTTTGACAGGTACTAAAGATTAGCTGACTTGGGAGAATTTGGATGAGAGCTCGACTTGGAACGTAGTTGAAGTCTAGATCACATAGATTAATTATATCACTTTATTTATTTCCGCTGCGAGTTGTAATAATTTATATTAAGTTTTAGTTGGTTAATTTGTCATAAACATGTATTCACTAAAGTTTTAATTTAAAGTACTTTGGTTTGTTGTACTTTGTTATTCACTACCTCGGGAAACCGAGATGGTAACGCTCTCATTTACTTGGGATGTCTAGCTAAAGACTCCTGAATAAACGGGAGTGTTACAAAGTTAATCATTGATAATTCAAAGTTGTAGTTGGGGGCGTTCATTAGTTTTCAGCAATGCAAATAATATGTAGATGGTTATGCTAATGTTGGAGCAACTTTGACAGATTTTAAGAATTTTGCTAGGGATGTCAAATGTTTTATAGGTATAAAGGATGCAACTCTCTTTGTTAATCACCTTGAAGAGCTAGCAAAAATTAAACCTTGTTTCTACTTTACATACGAGGTTGATGATCAGAAGTGTTTGAGCAGGGTGTTATGGTCAAATGCTGAGTCTAGGAAGAACTATGCCGAGTTTGGTGATGTTCTTAGCTTTGATGCTACATACGAAACTAATAAATATGGTATGATTTTCACCCCGTTTACTAGAGTTGATCACCACAAACGGTCTGTCACATTTGCTTGTAGCTTACTTGATTATGAGAATGAACACTCCTTTACATGGTGTTTCAAAAAGTTTTTGGATTGAATGGGTCAAAAGGAGCCTTTATGTATTGTAACAGATCAAGATGTTGGGATGTTACTTGTTGTTCCTAATGTTTTTAAAACAGCCCGCCACCATTTTTGTATGTGGCATATTATGGAAAAAGTCAGTTCTAAAGTAGGTGCAATCACATGCAAAGAGACTGATTTTCTCTCTTGTTTGCATTCGGTTGTTTGGAATTCTACTTTAGAACCAAAAGAGTTTGAAGAGAAGTGGCTTGTAGTTATGAAAGACTTCAACCTTGTTGGCCATAAATGGCTTTTAAGCATGTATCGTGATAAGCATCGTTGGATCCCTGCCTATTTTAGAGACATGTCAATGGGAGGGCTCTTAAGAACAACTCAGAGATCTGAGAGTTCAAATTCCTTCTATAAGAATTATCAGACTCATTTTGGAACTTTGGTTGAGTTTTGAATGCGGTTTGAAACTGCCATGGAACAACAGCGTTATTTTGCAAAAATGTCATGATAAGGACAGTGAGCACAGTTTACCAGTCACTTCTGCGTTGCCTACTAAGATTGAGTTACATGCTGCATCTGTCTACACCCATAAAGTGTCTTATGATGTTCAAGTTTAATTGAGGAACACTTGTTCTTGCGGCCTTGCTGGTATGCTTGTAAATGAGGACATTCATGTATATGACATTAATGATGAGGTGAGATATTCTATATTCTAGGTCTCATATAATGTCGCAACACAGAGGTTACTTGTAGTTGCAAACTTTTTGAAAGTAAAGGTTTACTTTGCAAGCATGTATTTTGGATTTTCTTAGCTAATCTCCTTAAAAGCATTCCTTCCAAATACATCGTTCCTCGTTGGTGTAAGGCTTCATATAGAACCCCTTTCTCAATTCCTCCTGGAAATATCATAGAGGACTATGACCCTGCTGATGTTATCAAGATGGAGATTTCTAATGTCTGGTCAGAGTTCTATTCGACAGTTGGTGTCGCACAAAGCTTACATGTAGATCGCATCAAAGAATTAGCTGCTATTTTTGTAACACCCCCTTATACCAAGGTACCTTACCAAGGACTACCCTAGCATGAAAGACTGTTACCATCTCGGTTTCCCGAGGTTAGTATATCAAAGTTACCAATTCCAAACAACCTTTATTAAAGTATAAAGAGTTAGTGATTACATGATCTCAAAACACTGTCTAAAGAAACTATCAAAACTACAGCGGAAGACTCTATCATCTGATGGCGACACATCCCAGCTATCCCATGTATCTCGATTCATACCTGCTCAACAACTGCTCACCATCCCCGAATGGATCACCACAGTTTTTAAAACAATTAAACGGGGTCAGTACTAATCACACAATTTACATAACTCAACAAAACAACACACAACACAGCTCAATCGTCACAGATATACTCCGAACTCCATCACCAACTCCACCATACTGACTACACACTAAAGTGTGTAGCCCTACCAGAGTACCCATCGCAACAGGTTACTCCTCGCCGCCAGTGGGGGGACCGCAGCCGTTCCCACCTAAGCCCTGCTCATCTCCGTCGAGCGATAAACCCAAATCCATTAATGTGCACATCCCTTCTGTGGCGGGTTCCACAGAAGGCAAATCATGGGCGTGAAGCCACTCCCGCAAGTGACTCCACTCAGCCAGGGATGCACCCGGAAGAACACAGACAGATACAATCACACACAACTACTAATCAGCAATTAAACCCAACAACTGTCACAATACTCATACGATAAAACTCAACAATCACAAAACACAACCAACACATCATGTGACTAATACTGAGTAGGGAAACCCTACTTGGAATGCAATACAATCAGACGATCTCAACAGCTATTATCAAAAAGCCTCCTCTACGAATCCTCCTCCTAACATTTGATCACATAATTACTAACAATCATAAAAACTAACAAAACCCCCAAACCCCCAAATTAGGGTTTAAACAAACTTAATAAAATACTATAAAATCGGTACGTAGATATTACCCTCGACGCAAGGATCACAAGAATGTAAAGGATGATGAATTCCGACCTCTCAAGCTCCGATGTTTTGTCAATAATGCGAAAGATACGAAGTACGTAGGTTGAAATCTATTTTGAAGTAATAAGGTTTGATAAAAGTGTATTATGAAAGTGACGGAAAGGTTTATATACTAATTCGCATTATTAACAAAACCTGACAAAACATTACCCGTAAACCGAGCTACTCGATCGAGTAGCTGACGTACTCGATCGAGTGCCACTTACTCGATCGAGTACCCAGGATGCTCGATCGAGTATCCTACAGGCAAAATACTTTTCTAAAAACCAAAACACCCTTACTCGACATAGTAAGGCCCACATGATAGAGTACCCAGAGAGTCATAAAACCGTAGTATTATAGTCTTCCCTTCTTAAAAAGTACTTCGTCCCCGAAGTTCAAACCACAACAAAACAAAACATACCACCACACTCCCGACACAACAACCAACATAAAACTCAACATAAAAACATGCTACCAACCAAACTCAACCCGACTCAAACCACTACAAAACATACCGACACAACACAAAAAGGGTGTAAAACTCTTTGCGATCATCTCCTACCCCCCTAAAAGAAACAAGGTTGCGTCCCCGTAACCATACATACCTGATCAAAAAAGAAAGGGTAACGCTCTCTCATGGCCTCCTCTACCTCCCATGTAGCTTCCTCTACCTCATGATTAGACCAAAGGATCTTAAGCAAAACTGTTACAATTTTGAAGTCTTGTAGAGAAGAGGTCAGTCCTTCTTCATCATCAGAGGTATTATCCAAGGAGAAAGATATAGAGCAACTTTTGGGTTTTACAAGTTCTTCTGGAGTGACGATCTTACCACCCAAACAAGGGTAACGGCAAAAGGCTTTTGTCCAGCAGGAACGAGTCGATAGCAAAAGCACAGAAGCCTAAAAGACTTTGCGCCTGCTGCAAACAGATGGCTAACCATGACTAACGCAATTGCCCTCAAAAGGAACTAGATGATGTATTCTCTCTTACATTTTATCTGATTATCTTGCATTTTATCAGATTATCTTCCATTGTTACTGTGATTAACACCATTTTACTGTTGCTTTTTTTCACAGGAAACTTCAGAAGATGATGATGCTGTTTGACTGATGTTGTTGCAGTTGTGGAATTAGTGATGATCAACATGGACATTAATACAATTCAATTTTAACATTACTTTACGTTTTTTTTGTTTTCTTCATATCTTAGGTTATAAGAAAATGCGGTGCTATCAAATGATTTGTGATTTTTTGAGACATACAGTCTTATATCTACACAGTTTTTTTTGGAAACTATGATGCTTGCTGTAATAGTACTTGAGACAATGTCATTGTGATTCCCAATAACATCATTCTAATATTACTATAACATATTCAAAGTATTGCTGCAACAGGCACTGTTCATTTTTTCCTTTTATTTTTCCTAGGTAATCATGCTGTTTCACTGTAACATCATCAAACTGTTACTATAACATCATAATACAACTATTGTAACATCATTTACAATGGCAATGTGATGATGTTTGGCAGCAAGATCACTGTACTTGAGACAATGTCATTGTGATTACCAATAACATCATTCTAATGTTACTATAACATATTCAAAGTGTTGCTGCAACAGGCATTGTTCATTTTTTCATTTTATTTTCCTAGGTAATCCTGTTGTTCCACTGTAACTTCATCAAACTGTTACTATAACATCATAATACAACTACTGTAACATCATTTACAATGGCAATATGATGATGTTTGGCAGCAAGATCACTTTATTAATGATGTTACTGTAACAGGCATTGTTACAATAACATCATTAAACTGTTAGTATAACATCCTAACACAACTACTGTTTTGATTGAAAATGCTCGAAGTGAACACATGCTGGAAATGCTGGTTTGATTTACAATAACATCATTGATCCAATACTGTAACAATGGAACACAATTACTATAATAATCTGTTTTAACTACTTATCTTTACATATCTTTCTGCTTAACATATGTTCTCCAGAACACATTTACAAAATGCATCAAAATGAATTAACTTCAACTCTTTTCAGCATCTTCACCTTCTTACTTTTTCCTTTTTGGATAACCTTCTCTCCTTGCTGCTTGCTTCACTCTCCTCCCATACATTGCAAATATTTTTGGACTTGAATGTAGCACATGAATTTCAGTTACATTGGGATTGGGTGTAACAGGTTCACTGTTGTCATTGTTCTTCTCAGTCACGTCATCCCTTCTACGCTTAATTTCTATCCATATATCTTCTCTTTTACTTTTTAATGCATTCACCTTTGCAGTAACTTCAACTCGCTTTTCATTTATGTCTGCCAACACCAATAAGCAAAGTTCTTATGAGTCCTTCATATCATTTGAGTCTGTAAGTCCTATCTTCAACCATTAGACCAGGCATTGTGGATGGTTGAGATTAAAAATAAGAAACACACTTAACACTAATTAGTTTCCTATACACTAATTAATCCCACTTTCTCTCTCTAGCCTTAATTATGAATTCACTAATTAATTATCATACACACTTAACACTACCTTTTGTCTTCTTATGCTTCCAAAGTATGCATATTTTATGACACTTTTACTGTTTTACAAGTGTAACTTTAGACTTTTACGAGTGTAACTTAAAAAAAAGTGTAACTTTAAACTAAAAAAACAGTTTTGACGGATATTATTTTGTTTTTTTTGTAATTTTGAGACAAGTTTACGACATTTTAGTATTTTTAGAGTGTAACTTTAGTCTTTTACGAGTCTAAATTTAATCATTAATAGTGTAACTTTATACTACGAAGCGGTTTTGTTGGATATTATTTTGAAATTTGTAATTTTAAAGCAAGTTTACGACAATTTTGCATTTTACGAGCATAACTTTAATCTTTGTCGAGTGATTTTGACGAATATTATTTTAAATTTTCGTAATTTTAACACAACTTATTGTAAATTAATTGACTTATAAGTGCAACTTTAGTCTTTTAGAAGTGTAACTTTAGTCTTTTGAGAGTGTAATTTTAGTCAATAAGAGTGTAATTTTAGTCTTTTGAGAGTGTTATTTTAGTCCGTTGAGAGTATAATCTTTAGTCCATATTAAAAGTATAACTCTAGTCCATTGAGAGTATAACTTTAGTCCATTTAGAGTATCACTTTAATAGAGAAAAGTGTAACTTTAACACAGAAAACTGTAACTTTTATACAGAAAACTGTAACTTTAATAGTCCATTGAGAGTATCACTTTAATAAAGATAAGTGTAACTTTAACACAGAAAACTATAACTTAAATAGAGAAAACTGTAACTTTAATAAAAATAAGTGTAACTTTAATAGAGATAAGTGTAACTTTAATAGAGAAAAATGTAACTTTAATAGAAATAAGTGTAATTTTGAGTTTACTAGAAGATTAAAATCAACAAATAAAAAAAATATGAAAAAAATAGATCTAGGTTTAACTTTTTAAAACTAGATCTAAAAACTAAATTATAATTAAATCATAATTTTATTTCAAAAAACATAGCTAAAACAAGATGTAGATACCCTTATCCGTCGATATTGGAATTTATAGAGAACCCGACAAACACCCGATGATGATAGGACACATGTATTCATTAGTTGTCATTGTCATTATTTGGAGCTCGTTTTACGGCGTAGAATGGGTGTAGTCGATGAGTATTTTATTAATTTAAATGATATTTAAATTAATGTTTTTTAAAGTGAATTCATTTTATTGTTTTAATTTGAATTTTTTTTCTTAAATTTATTTTATGGAAAATAAAATAGATATTTGATTTGAAAAATCATTCTTATGTTATTTAATTTGAAAAATCAATTTATATCGTTTATAAACCGTATTTGAAGAACTCGATTTTTTACGACGTCTTTATACGCGATCTTGAGCTCGTTTTCAACTTGATTTGGGCACAATTTTCGAAGCAAACTCGAACCAACTCCTGACCCATAATCCAACCCATCACTCACCCTCATAACCAGGCCCTAACCCCACGCAAACCCGCGTCCGTACCTCCTTATTTTCGAGCCCCAAACAGCCCACACAACCAGTCCATACCCTTTCCCGTGTTCAGCATTACCAAGCCCCAAACCCGCTCCAAACGCCTCTTAAACCCGTGCCCATTAACCCTAATCTATACCCTAGTATCCTACCCATATTACCCTAGATTAACCACCGAGAAACACCCCTCCTAAACCCTACACGAGCTCACGAAAGATGCTGGACAGCAGCAGCGAAACAGAGCAGTCCGACTGCTTGTTGCTCTCTTTTACCCTACTTTAACTCCCTATAAATATCTCCCCTATGCCATACTTTCATTCCTCTAAGTTATCCATACATACTACCGTCACTAACCAGCACTAATCTCCACAAACAAACCCTAATTGCCTCTCAAAACTCTCGACAAAACTGAGACAACCAAACTGAGAAACAGTTTGTGTCTCTCTCGAAATACCATTCGTTTCCCCTTCAAATCTCCATTAAACCTCGAGTTTCTTGATCCTAATTAACCATATAACATCCATCTACGTCTTAGACAAAGATTCACGAGCCAAATTGACCTTGAGAGCACACGAATCCCCTCGAAAAACAAAGTGTCATACACTCTGTTTTCGCGGCTTTTCTTGTCTGTCCAGTTCTGTTTGTGCTCGTTTTTCGTGCCCAATAACTCAGAACGAGCGTGTTTTGTTTTAAGATCTTTTTTCTACTCTCTTTCTAGTTTTCAAAACATCTTTTAAATCTAATTTTCACCAAGAAACAAGTGAGAAATTGCAGTTTGAAAGTTGCTTTCCAGATTTACCAAAAAACGTGTTGTTGCTTTGTTCCCTCGTCGACGACGGCCTCTCGAGATAAAATCTACGATCGATTACGACCCAAGACGGTGTCAACGATACATGTAGGTTGAGGGTACATCAAATCCTCTTCTTCTCCCTTTTATTTCGTTCTTTTATGTTTGTTTTTTTATAGTTTGTTTTGTATATTGTTTATCGTTATGCATCGTTTGATATCGTTAACTATGAAACTAGTTTAGTCTGAGTATGATTTAAAGTACCACCATGAACACCCGCATTGACTTGAGTTGGGAAATAAATCCGCCAGATTGGTCGGTCGTATCCCCTTCTCATTTACATATCCTCGTGTTCAAGGTAGGGCATTAATAAAAACGAATTTTAACTTTGTTCCTCGCTTTTGACCCTTCGCTCGTTTTGCTCAATTCGGCCTACCCTAGGACCTTTTGCATGTTAGTTAAACCTATGATTGTTAACCTATGATTCAATTAGATGACTTTAGACTGATTTAACAACCTAATTAGACATGTTAGGTGGCATCGACATAGCTTTTAAAATCGATTAACAATTCTATAACCTAATTGAATACATCTCTCTTTTCACTTGATTTCTCGCTAGCATAGGAGTGCGTGATTAGCACCTTCCTATTAACACTCGACGAGTAAGCGTTAATCTTGTAATGTTGTGACCTAATTGGACCCTTTATTAGGCCGTGTAGAATGCACATTCACGCGATATCTTCTCAATCGATCAACGTCGTTTTTAACTTGTTTTCTAACTCGTTTTCTAACTCGTTTCGCAATCATTTGATCTTACTAATGAACCTAACCTAGGAACTAGGGTGGCCGTGTCTTGGCCGTGTCTTTTGTCATTCTTGCTTCATTTTTTTATATCATTTGTTCTCTGTTGTTTTGTAGCTTGTAATTTATAGTTTGTTTATCGAGTTGTAATTTTCAAGTTTGTTTTTACTTTTTTCGAGTCAAAACCTCTTCAAAAACCTTAGTCTAATTTGGTTAGATGGTTGCGCTCCAATTCATGTAAGAGCGTAGTAAATCGCATGTTGTTTAAAATGACATGGCCCGATTTATGCTAATGCATGCTTTGGTGTGTGACCTAATGTCTAATTCGATAAGATTAAGCGAAAGCACGCACTACGGGGAGTGACCTAAAGCCGCGAGTCATGTAAGCCACGGGCCACCCCTTGTGCACGTTTTCCTAGGCCGAAATAGACATGTGTCGTGTATGGTGTCGTATATAGCAATTGTATTTAGATCGAGTTGTATCTTTAATTTCTTGTTGTGTCGGCATGAAATGCCTGGGCTGTAATAGGGTAGATCCCAACGGCTCCCCCCTTCCCATCAAGCCTTGTTTGTTTCGTTTTGTATGTTGTTAGATCAATCAACCCACATGCTAAATTACAAATTTGACAAAGTTAGTTTAGTTGCATTAAACGACATAGAAATTGTTGTCACATGTTAGGGTTTTAAAACGATGTTTGCATATCATATATCGTACTAGCTATGACCTTGTTTGAAATCCAATACTTGATTTAGTAGAGGCCGTCATCGACGGGCGGGGTTAGGTGTCCTTATGGGCTTCCTAACACGTACCCTCACCCCTTACTCAAGATCTATGGTTTGTGGATCCGTCTAAATACCATTGGATTACGAGAGTCATTCAAATCGAGTGATATAGGGTACAAGTCTTTATCTTTAATCACTCGTAGTCGATTGGCTTTATGCTTTTCGATGAAAGGTGTAAAGTTGACTTGAACGGTTCCAAGTTCCCATAAATCTTGGTGGCGACTCTAATTTGTCTTAATTCGATTCGAAAGAACCTCGAGTCGATAATGCCCCTGTGGATCCCGCGGACGCAGCTCCCGCGGGCGTTGTCCACAGTTTGGCGACTCCGCTGGGGAAAAGAGGACTAGTTACACTTTGTTTCTAGAGTCTTTTCCTCCGAGGTGAAACTTGAAAAGAAAGTATTGGAAAGTAAAACATTACTCGTAGTGCTACGATTCATGCATAAACCCTTAAGGACTTTTTCCGGGCCGTCCCAGCGCTTCTTTGTAACGCGTGGGGGGCGACGTCCCACTATGTCAGGTGCTTGCACATTGCTTGCTTCCACTCCGCCTCTTCATGGTTCTTGGGGGTGAGTGTGCTCTTCTAGGTACTCTACCTAAAGGTCCTTGCCTTACTAGACCCAAAAGGATAGAGGGTATAAACCTTCTTATTGAAGATTTGCCGAGACTTAGAAATGTCTAGGAGCATACATCCTTATAACATGAGAATGACAATGTGCCATGTGAATTTCCTGAGTCTTTTTCAAATTTTCCATGTCAATTTCAAAGCCGAACTTTTGAACAACTCATTTTCAAAATAGCATGGTTTTAAAAACCCGGAGTGCTGCCCAAATAGTACTAGATTTTTTTGGCCCAAAATTAGCTTTTATAGCTGGCATGCTGCCCATTTCAAATCTCATTTTCAAATCAATTCTTCGTTTTTCAAAATCAATCCAAAATTTTTCTCGAACCTTGACCGAGCATGAAGTCGTGTCCAAGTCCTGGCCGTATTGGGTTAGGCGTGTTTTGTCCCAAGTGTCTAGAACAGGACCTTGTTGGGTCACCCAAGCTCACCTCTTGGGATTCGAGTCATGTTGGTCGACCAATTGGTCCAAGATAGTCCACAGAAACGTCCAAGCTAGGCCATTTTGGACGTTTCACTTGAACCTAAGGGATCATGTTTGACTATTCACGGGTTCAGTCCAAGTTAAAGTCTAAGCCTAAGTCAAAACTGAGTCCAGTTTAGAATCGAGCTATGATGGCTTGAGTCATGTCGTTTTGTCGAGTCTAAAATGAATCGATCTCTAAATCCAACCGTGAGTCGAACCATTTGGTTAGCTCAGTCTTAAGTCGAATCCTGGTTTGAGTCAAGTTGGTGTCATGTCCTTAAGTGTGCATGGGCTCTTACATTTGAATATTGACTCAGTTCGGGGTTTTCTTGTAGAAAGGCCGCCAAAAACCCGACTTCAAGCAATGGAAGATGCTGTTAACAAGCTCACTGAGGCCATGAACCTCATGAGAGCCAGAATGGATGCGATTGAATAAAAGCTTGGTGAAGATTCCTCTTCATCCACCCTACCCCTGACTTATCTGGAGAAACGGTTCAAGTTCATTGAGGACCGTCTGAAACTCTCCCAGGGGAAGAACATCCACTATGAAAATTCTAGGGCCTATGCCCCAGTTCAGGATAAGTTACCCACAAACATGGTACTCACTGATATCCCAAAGTTTAAGGGCACAGAAGATCCAGTCCACCATGTCAAGGCGTATAAGGGGTACTTAGCACTAAAGGGGGTACCTGCTGACATGCTCACTGAAATTTTCGCCCAATCTCTGGATGAACACCCGATGGCGTGGTTCCATAATCTGGACCTTAAGAACTTCCCTACATTCGAAGATATCTCGGTGGAGTTTTGTAAGCACTATGCTGACAATGTCGAGATTCAGACCAATATAAGAACGCTAGAGGTTATGACACATAAAGAAAAAGAAGGCTTTACTGAATTCCTTGCAAGATGGCGCGCTGAAAGCGTGAAGTTAGCCAAGAAGCCCGACGAATTTGAAATGGTAGATAAGTTCGTAAACAATCTACGACCTGTTTATCGCAATGCTCTGAAATACCAGAATTTTGGCTCTTTCAAAGAATTGATAAGAATCGGGATAAAGTTAGAAGATGATGTCATAAAGGCTGAGGCTGAAAAGTCGAAAGGGTACCAAGGGGCCTCACCGTCTAGGATCAAAGCACCAGCAATGACCCATTTAGATGAAGGCATCAATCTCTTAGAAGGACAATCGAAGAAGCCGCAGCGCCAAACACCTAGGGCATTCACCAATATCGGATGCACTTATACATACGCTCTCCAAAGGCTCATAGCCCAAGGAAAGCTGAAGCCTATTGGTCCAACTCTGGACCCTCACGCTGATCAACAAGGTAAATGATATAAACCAAATGCCTACTGTGCCTTTCATCAAGGGAAAGGTCATGATACTGAAAGGTGTTATCGACTAAAGCACGAAATCCAAGACATGATTGAAAATGGAACACTCCCGATCCCAACTGTTAAACCCAATAACATCACCAACCCGTTTGGCGATCAAGCCAACTTTGTTTCTGTCGAAGATAATGTCGATTATTCCCATCTAATCCACCCATGTCACTTGAAAGGGGTGTTTATCGGGAAAATATTTATGGATTGCTCAAAATTCTTGCCAAACTCGAAGAATGAAATTCATGACGGGAGTCTTGCTATAGAATGTACTCCTCTCATTAACCAAGTTAATAAAAGACAATTCGATTCACCAACCTTCATCGCTGGCGTAGATCCTCAGAGGACTATCTCGGGATGGAGGCAGACCATCATAGGGATCAAGGACTAGAGCCGAGCATCTAAGCTGACAGCTGAACAAGGGAAAGATCAAGATCAGAGTTGAAAATTATGAGTCGGGATCTGTTTTCTTATTTTAGTTGAGTCGAGTCTAGGACTTTCTTTTCTTGAATTTGAGTCGTTTGTTCCGCGATGACCTAGGATGTGTCCTAGGAATCGTTCCTTTGAGTCTGTTAAGCATTTGTCATTCCAATAAAAGTTGCAGTTTCGTTTCCAAATATGTCTTGTTTCTAATCGTCGATCACACTCAAAACATGAAAAAATGCACAGCACACTCAAAGGCATACTTGGGTAGAAATATGTCTTGTTTCAAAATGTAAGGTACACTAGGATCCCGTGTTTGATTCCTTTACCTATTCCATGTCCGGTGGTAGAAAACCTACATCTGAACCAGTGCTTATGACAAGCTTTTTGATGATTCTATGACGAACCCGAACTTGCTCCTTGTTTCCCCTATCGATGACGGAAGGCAAGCCTTTTCCCCATAAAATCATCCCCTCTCAAAGAGAGAAGAAACCAACCCGTTCTAACAAGGAATTGTTAGTTCTGACCCAAATTAATTGGCGAAGCCAAGTTTTCAAAGTGTATCCATTTGTGACTAGAAGAATGAGTAGAAGACCATTTTCAAAAAAAAAAAAAAAAAGGAAAATATGAAAAATAAAACGACAAAGAAAAAAGAAAAAAAAAAGAAAAAAAGAAGAAGAAAAGAAAAAGAAATGTCTGAATGTTGATCGAATTTCAAAGGCGAAGCCAAAATGGTCAGGTAGTGCCATCAGATTTCATCCATACCCCTAAGTCCTTCCCGAGGCATTTACGAGGGAATAGTTAGGGATTCTGAGAATCAATCAGCTTGTGTTAGTACTCCCGAGTCTTTAGGTACAGACATGGAAATTTGAACCCACATCGTTTCCCGACCCATTTGCACTCGGGTTTCATCAAACCGGAGACACCATTTCCCACCACCTTAAAAGCCATAGCTCCATGCCTTAACACCACAAAATGAACCTTCAGAATGATGGTTTACCTTGCGAACCTATTTTTACCAAGCTCCACATCCCAAAGAACCCCAACCTTTTGTACCAACCCTAGACACGGGATTTAACAGTACCTTACACGCTAGGACGGGATACGACATGATACCTTAGGTGAAACCTTCGAGTGTGTACATAAAATCAAAATGCCAGGTTTATGCACCTTGATCGAACTACGTCGGATTTGATTTCACTCCACGCGAATACGTAGGCAGTCCTTCAGAATAAGGAGTTCAATCCACTCATCAACCAAGTTGTCATCTTGTCGGTTTCTTACGGGTCCTAACCAAGTCCAAATGAAGCCACCTTTGTTTGAGTCGGTCTTAGCACTCGATGTAGGCTAGGACAAGGATATAGGTTCGGATGAATAATATCAAGTCTCAGAATGAGCTTTATCTAACGGTTTAGGCAAAGATGCTGAGTCACATAGATGTGGGTTTGTGTTGGGAACAGAAAATATGAAAAACCCGCTGAAAAGAAAGAAGGCGTGGAAGAAAATTAGTAAAAGCCCGCTGAAAAGAAAGAAGGCGGTGGCAAGAAATGATGAAAACTCGCTGAAATAAAAGCAGGCGAGGAGAAGAGTGACAGAATGTTCCCAACATGAGTGATGTGTGATGTCTAAGTGCTCTCATAAAATCAACCTGTGTTTAGTGTCTGGGCGAAGCCAACGTTGTTGCTCTGTGAGTTTAATCCACCCTGTCAATGCCAAGTGATCTTGATTCCCATGTGCCCTCGGGAGCACAACCATGCCATACGATATCTCCGTCCCAAGTTCGACGACCTTGTGGTTCCCATTTGCCATCTTTTGACGCCGGAATGACCAATTTACATTTCTACCCCCCAACAAGTCAATAATTGAATTAAAACCCGTGCACACTTACAGTTTTATTTTCTTTTTTTGTTTTATGGTAGCGGGCTACGCCCACGTTGTTTACGGGTCATATAGAGTGTCTGAGTCGTATTTCCTGCTCACTTATCAAGGTTCGATTTCAAAATGGCAAATATTTCAGAATTCCGAAATTTCAAAACTTTTCGCGAATTATGGTACAAGTCAAGGATCAAACCTCAGAGTTCAAAATCAAATTTTAGGTCGACGACCCAACATCTAAGTGATTCATTTCAAATTCAAAATTTGGGTCGATGGCCCAATTATTCAAAATTTTCAACATGTTCAAATTTCGGATCGATGACCCAGTCATTCAAATTTAATTTTAGGTCGACGACCCAGCATTCGCCGAACTTCAAACCTCGGGTCGATGGCCCAACATGCTGAGTGATGTTAAAATTCAAAATTCAGGTCGATGGCCTAATTATTCAAGACTTTCAACGTGTTCAATTTTTGGGTCGATGACCCAATCTTTCAAATGATCCAATTTTAAGATCGATGATCCAAATGTGCTTATGTGATGATTATTGCTAGTACGTTTTTGTGTTTCAAATGTAGCAGGATATGCTTCAACTGGGGGCTCTAAAGTCTTCGACTTTAGAGCCATTGCAAACTGGGGTTTCTGAAGCCGTAGGCTTCAAAGACCATTATCAAGATGTAAAGGATGACATCCACCAAGAATTCAATTCAATACAAGAGTATGACATGGAAGAATTCTGTAGCTGAAAGCAAATGATGCAAGCGGCGACAACCTCCTCGGAAAGTCCCATCCCATTTAGGTACCTGCCAGCAGATGATAAGCTTTGGGCAAGTGTCAACAAATGAATTTCGGACAAGTGCCAACAGATGATAAATTTTGGGCAAATGTCAGCAGATGGCGAATTTTGGACAAACGCCAGCAGATGATAAACTTTGGGCATGGGTCAGCAGTTGCCGAACTACGACGCGGGTTTGATTATGTCAGAAACGGATACGTAGGCACCTAAGGATAAGGCTTAACCCACCATATATGCAATTTTATGGGTCGACGACCAACGATGATAATTTGGCGCAACAGAAGCAAGAGTTAATCCCCAATGAAGTTTCAGGTATGATCTCTTCTTATGGCTGGCGAGCTTATATACGCAAGTCTAATGGACTATAAACGACCTGCAGAATCCTCAGGTTGAGAGGGACCTGGGGTATACTTTGACTTTCGCCTTGTCCAAGCCTCAGTCAAAGTGGGGGCTCTGTAGATACCCGTATCCGTCGATATTGGAATTTATAGAGAACCCGACAAACACCCGATGATGATAGGACACATGTATTCATTAGTTGTCATTGTCATTATTTGGAGCTCGTTTTACGGCGTAGAATGGGCGTAGTCGATGAAGTATTTTATTAATTTAAATGATATTTAAATTAATGTTTTTTAAAGTGAATTCATTTTATTGTTTTAGTTTGAATTTTTTTTCTTAAATTTATTTTATGGAAAATAAAATAGATATTTGATTTGAAAAATCATTCTTATGTTATTTAATTTGAAAAATCAATTTATATCGTTTATAAACCGTATTTGAAGAACTCGATTTTTTACGACGGCTTTATACGCGATCTTGAGCTCGTTTTCAACCTGATTTGGGCACGATTTTCGAAGCAAACTCGAACCAACTCCTGACCCATAATCCAACCCATCACTCACCCTCATAACCAGGCCCTAACCCCACGCAAACCCGCGTCCGTACCTCCTTATTTTCGAGCCCAAAACAGCCCACACAACCAGTCAATACCCTTTCCCCGTGTTCAGCATTACCAAGCCCCAAACCCGCTCCAAATTCCACTTAAACCCGTGCCCATTAACCCTAGTATCCTACCCATATTACCCTATCTTAACCACCAAGAAACACCCCTCCTAAACCCTACACGAGCTCACGAAAGCTGCTGGACAGCAGCAGCGAAACAGAGCAGCCCGACTGCTTGTTGGTCTCTTTTACCCTCCTTTAACTCCCTATAAATACCTCCCCTTTGCCATACTTTCATTCCTATAAGTTCTCCATACATACTACCGTCACTAACCAGCACTAATCTCCACAAACAAACCCGAATTTCCTCTCAAAACTCTCGACAAAACCGAGACAACCAAACTGAGAAACAGTTTGTGTCTCTCTCGAAATACCATTCGTTCCCCCTTCAAATCTCCATTAAAACTCGAGTGTTTTGATCGTAATTAACCATATAACATCCATCTCCGTCTTAGACAAAGATTCACGAGCCAAATTGACCATGAGAGCACACGAATCCCCTCGAAAAACAGAGTGTTTCACACTCTGTTTTGTGACTTTCTTATCTGTCGATTCTTTTGTGCTCGTTTTGTGCTGATAACTCGAACGAGCGTTCTTTGTTTTAATATATTTGTTCTACTCTCTTTATAGTTTTCAAACATCTTTTAAATCTAATTTTCACCGAGAAACGAGTGAGAAATTCCAGTTTTAAAGTTGCTGTCCAGATTTACCAAAAAACGTGTTGTTGCTTTGTTCCCTCGTCGACGATGGCCTCTCGAGATAAAATCTACGATCGATTACGACCCAAGACGGTGTCAACGATACATGTAGGTTGAGGGTGCATCAAATCCTCTTCTTCTCCCTTTTATTTCGTTCTTTTATGTTTGTTTTTTTATAGTTTGTTTTGTATATTGTTTATCGTTATGCATCGTTTGATATCGTTAACTATGAAACTAGTTTAGTCTGAGTATGAGTTAAAGTACCACCATGAACACCCATGTTGACTTAAGTTGGGAAATAAAGCCGCCAGATTGGTCGGTCATATCCCCTTCTCATTTACATATCCTCGTGTTCAAGGTAGGGCATTAATAAAAACGAATTTTAACTTTGTTCCTCGCTTTTGACCCTTCGCTCGTTTTGCTCAATTCGGCCTACCCTAGAACCCTTTTCATGTTAGTTAAACCTCTAATTGTTAACCTATGATTCAATTAGATGACTTTAGACTGATTTAACAACCTAATTAGACATGTTAGGTGGCATCGACATAGCTTTTAAAATCGATTAACAATTCTATAACCTAATTGAATACATCTCTCTTTTCACTTGATTTCTCGCTAGCATAGGAGTGCGTGATTATCTCCTTCCTATTAATACTCGACGAGTAAGCGTTAATCTTTTAATGTTGTGACCTAATTGGACCCTTTATTAGGCCGTGTAGAATGCACATTCACGCGATATCTTCTCAATCGATCAACGTCGTTTCTAACTTGTTTTCTAACTCGTTTCGCAATCATTTGATATTACTAATGAACTTAACCTAGGAACTAGGGTGGCCGTGTCTTGGCCGTGTCTTTTGTCATTGTTGCTTCGTTTTTTATATCACTTGTTCTTTGTTGTTTTGTAGCTTGTAATTTATAGTTTGTTTATCGAGCTGTAATTTTCAAGTTTGTTTTTACTTTTATCGAGTCAAAACCTCTTCAAAAACCTTAGTCTCATTTGGTTAGATGGTTGTGCTCCAATTCATGTAAGAGCGTAGTAAATCGCATGTTGTTTAAAGCGACATGGCCCGATTTATGCTAATGCATGCTTTGGTGTGTGACTTAATGTCTAATTCGATAAGATTAAGCGAAAGCACGCCCTACGGGGAGTGACCTAAAGCCGCGAGTCATGTAAGCCGCGGGCCACTCCTTGTGCACATTTTCCTAGGCCAAAATAGACATGTGTCGTGTATGGTGTCGTATATAGCAATTGTATTTAGTTCGAGTTGTATCTTTAATTTCTTGTTGTGTCGGCATGAAATGCCTGGGTTGTAATAGGGTAGATCCCAATAGCTCCCCCCTTCCCATCAAGCCTTGTTTGTTTCGTTTTGTATGTTGTTAGATCAATCAACCCACATGCTAAATTACAACTTTGACAAAGTTAGTTAAGTTGCATTAAACGACATAGAAATTGTTGTCACATGTTAGGTGTCATCGACGGGCGGGGTTAGGTGTCCTTTTGGGCTTCCTAACACGTACCCTCACCCCTTACTCAAGATCTATGGTTTGTGGATCCGTCTAAATACCATTGGATTACGAGAGTCATTCAAATCGAGTGATATAGGGTACACGTCTTTATCTTTAATCACTTGTAGTCGATTGGCTTTATGCTTTTCGATAAAAGGTGTAAAGTTGACTTGAACGGTTCCAAGTTCCCTTAAAGCTTGGTGGCGACTCTAGTTTGTCTTAATTCGATTCAAAAGAACCTCGAGTCGATAATGCCCCTGTGGATCCCGCGGACGCAGCTCCCGCGGGTGTTGTCCACACAAGAATTACAATTTCTTTCCAAAAAGAAAAATTTTAAAAAGACGAGATTTTGAACATATATAATAAGACGAATTTAAAAAAGACGAGATTTTAAAAAATATAAAACAAGACGATGTTGGAAATACGAAATATGAAAAAAAAACTTTGTAAAACATCATACATTTATTTAACAATTACAGGAGATCTCAAAATCCTTCAAAAAAAGAAGATCTCAAAAAAAAATTTAAAATAAAATAAAATAAAAAATTAGATAGACACACATCCCACACTCTCACCAGCACACAATAACCGACATCTCAAAATCCTTCAAAAAAGAAGGAGATCTAAAAAAACAAAAAACTAGATCTCGAGACCAACACACACAACAACCAACCCCTTCCTCCACACACGGCCACCACACTACCATTGTCCCATACCCACAGTAGATCTGGTGGCAGCAGCAAGAAGTGAGGAGTGACAGGACGGCCTCACTGCCGTGAGTGGTGTTGTTTGTTGTGCGTGGTGGCGAGGGGTGAGGTGATGTTGTGGGGTGGTGTTTGTTAAGGGGAAAAAATAAAGAAAAATGAGGGGCGTGAGTAAAGGAGGTGGTGTCAGAGGAGGAGGGAGGATTGTGGCGTCGGGAGGAACGCGTGAGAAAAATGAGGGACGTGAGTAGAGGAGGTGGCGGAAGTGTGGTGGTAGGCCGCCGTTAGGTGGAGAGAGCGAAGGAGGTGAGGCCGTGAGTTATTGGTGGTTAGTGGTAGTGGCCGTGGGGGGTCGGATCTGGACTGGTAGGGCCACGGTTATTGTGGGTGGTGACGGGAGGTGGTGAAAGTGGTGTCTGGTGGGGTTGGAGAGGATAGGTGGTGGATGGTGAGTGAGGGTTTATCTGGGTGATTTATTTGGGTTTGTTTAGGGTGATTTATTTGGGTTTTTTGATTTATTTGGATTTTAGAGAGATGGGAGTATTAAAATTGTGTGAGATGAGAGATAAATGAGTGAGTGGAAAAGTATATTTATTAAATTAGTGGTTAATTAGGATATTGTTAATTAGTGTGGGTAGAGAGAGAGAGAGGTGCTTAAATTAGCTCATTAATCCTCCTTTTTTGCTTTTGATCTCAGCCACCCATCTTCCCCATCCAATGTCTTGGATGAGGACTTATGCACTCACACTTAAGGGGTAGACTCATATGATCTTATTACTATATATATATATAAGTGCATATTTTATATACTTTCATTCCCTATATTAGCTCCATTTTATTTGTTATTTAGCACTTATCATAGTTTCATAAGCTAATATTTGTTGTTCTAGTGTATTTGCTCGTCTTAACACATTTTTGTAGGAATCTAAGCATTTAGAGGCTTTTTCCTATCATTTTGTACACTAAGTTCACTAAGCTAAACAAGACCAAGTGTTGGACTAAGCATGGAGCATTGGAATGGGTTTTGCATGGAGACATTGATGGATCAATATGTGTTATGTAAATGTTGCCAACAATCAAAGTCAAAGCCCAATGTTCAAGTCCAAGTCAAGGTGGAAAAACATAAGATTCCAACATGCTTAGGATACTTTTTGGGCGTTCTAAAGATGATAGATGAAGCATTTACCCGGGTGCATTAACGGTCATTAATGACGTTCTTAGGATTCCTCAACAATTAAGTGGGGAATTAAGTGAAAAATACCCGGAAACACACGACCCCGATCGGGGTTGCATCCCTCTTGATTGTTTACGTTTCCCCTTCCTCTCCTATAAATAGGAGAGGTATTCCAAAGCTTTTGGCTTCCAATTTTACGTCTCATTTTCTTTACATAGCCTTAAGCAAATACAATTCTCTCAATAGTTTTCATAGTAGTTTACAAATTATTCAAGCTTGTAGTTCTTAAACATTTGGTACTAAGTTATTTCAAGCATTTGGTTTTATTTGTTCTTCCATACAAGTTCTCTATTATTAAGGTATTTCTATTTCTAGTTTACATTTTTACATAACTATTTAGTTTATATTAGTTTATAATTAAGCACTCTAATTAGATTACTTTAGTTTAATTTTTTTACATGCAAAAACATTTAGTTCATATAAATCACTCAATCATGTTTATTATTTCTCTTTATATAGTTCACAATTTACACCTTAACATGAGTAGCTAAATCTCTTAGTCTAAGGGCTAGGGGAGCCATGCAAAATCAAGTACATAACATGATAAAATAGGTTAATAATAATATTGTTCAAATTGCTTTTATCACATGCTTGTGCCATAATGTTTAATCTTTGTTTAAGGCCTTATTCAATTGATTAAGTTTGTTCATTCATTCTATAAGTCGAGAAGCACGGAATTGAATTAGACTAAGCATGTATAGTAGGATGACCTAGTCATGGACGAGAGTTTCTCTAGGACCCGGTCTATGGTTGACACTAATATCGTAAGGTGGGTGTCTCTAAGCCTAAGCAATTGACAATGTTATTAGTACTGCATTTATCGTGTTCATATGTTTACCTTTGCATGTGTGACCCGAACCCCTTAGACTCCCTTTTATTATATAATTTACATCACAATTTTTATTAAGCATCAATTAAACAAACCAAACCAAAATCGAAGTCGACCTTGATAAAAATCTACCCATAGCAATTCACGACGTAATTCCCGTTTCCTTGTGGTTCGACCCCTATTACTACATTTATTTGTGTTTAGGGAATTTATCTTTGTATAGGTACACGACGTAATTCCGATCCCGAGAGAACCTTTAGGAGAAGACGACGTTTTTGGAAGGAAGTGAAAGAGGCCCCTTCTCCCGTACAAGCCGAAAGTGCTAGAAAGTCTTACTTAGACGATATAGAAGCCCTTGAAGAGGAGGAGGTTTCAAGTTCATCATCTCCACCACCATCACCATCTACTACCAAAAAGATGGTGAAACTTTCCGATCACTCAAAGCCCACTGCGGCCATGCTTCCGGCCGGAATCACAACCACTCAAATCACCGCACCGGAATTCGAGATCAATCCGGCTTTCATTAGCCTTGTGGACAGGAAGCAATTTGGGGGAAGTCCTTTGGAGGATCCCAATTTGCATGTGCAAAACTTTTGTGATTATTGCTCCATGATCCGTCAAACGGGTGTCACTCAACCCCAAATAAGGGAAATACTTTTCCCTTTCTCTTTGAAGGACAAGGCCAAGCTTTGGATCAATAGCCTTGACCGCACCGCCATGGGAATCACCAATTGGGAGACTTTGGCTCTAGCCTTTTATCAAAAGGTTTTTCCACCGGAGAAAACTCAAACTTTGAGAAGCCAAATTACCGGATTCCGTCAACAAGCTCTAGAGAGCTTATATGAGGCTTGGGAGAGGTACAAAGAGCTTCAAAGAAAATGCGCACATCATGGGCTAGATGATTGGTTTCTAGCAATAACATTCTACAATGGATGTTGTGCCGAGTCCTGAAGGATTCTCGATTCCGCCAACAATGGGCGGTTTGATCAAATTGACACCAACCTTGCTCATGCCACGATCGAATCTATGGCGGTCCATGATGCCCAGTATGTCAATTTCCGAGTTGTGCCATCTAAACGTAAATAAGAATCCTCTAACAACTCCGTTTTGCTAGCTCAAATTGCCTTGCTCCAACAACAATTGGCGGAAAGGGATACTAGATATTCCGTTCAACAACTCAATATCGGGTCTTCAACAAGCCAAATCATTATTTGTGATGGTTGCGGAGGTGCGGGTCATTATGCCGCTCATTGCCGAGCCCCCATTGAAGAGGTAAATGATTTTCAAGCTCTAAGGCAAAGTTCATATCCACCGGGTGCATTTTCTAACACTTATAATCCGAATACAAAATTCCATCCGAACTTGTCTTACACTAGCAACAATGTGCTTAACCCACAACCCCCACCAAAACAAAATGCCTATGTCCCTCAACAACAAAAGTATATCCCTCCACCGGGTTATCAAAATCAACAAAGGCCTCCACAAAACAATTACCAACAAAATCCACCACAAAATGGCCAACAAAACAATCAAGGAGTTAGTAATCTCGAGGGTATGATAGTCCAAATTCAAAGGGAATTATTGGCTCAAATTCAAAATAATGATCAAGCTCATAGTGCCGCGGTCAAAATGTTGGAACAACAAGTGGCTCAATTAGCCGCTTCTAGCTCTCAAAGGAAGAACGGTTAACTACCTCCACAAGGTAACCCACCACATGAGACCGTCAATTCTATCTCCTTAAGAAGTGGTACAAGCTATGATGGGCCATCCATGACTTTGGATGAAGAAGTGGTTGTTAAAAAGGCCAAGATTGGGGGAGATGATAAAAAGAAGGTTAGTGAAGAGCCTCTTGTTAGGGACCGTGTACCATTTCTCCACCGGTTGTTGATGCTAAAAAGGAAGAGCAAGCTTAATGGCAAAGTTGTTGAGCACCCTATGCCTAAGGAAAGTGATGAGGTAATTGTTGAAGAGGTCTCTCCTAATGCTAAAAAGAGTGATGCCGCTTCAAAGATGGTGAGTATTCCCAATGATAATGAGAATGATAAAGATGTGGAGGATGCTCCTCCAAAATAAGTTGTTCAAGTGCCATTTCCCCATCGCCTAGCAAAGCACAAGGAAGAAGGTAAGTTCGGTAAGTTCATGAAAATGTGTAAAAATTTACAAGTCACCGTCCCGTTTATGGAATTGCTTACCCAAGTCCCTTCTTATGCAAAGTTTATGAAGGATATTCTCTCAAAGAAGCGATCCTTCAATGAGGTTGAGACCATTGCTTTCACCGAAGAGTGTAGTGCACTCTTACAAAATAAGTCTCCCCTGAAACTTAAGGACTCCGGTAGCTATTCTATTCCTTGCACTATAGGCACATATACCAATGATAAAGCCCTTTGCGACCTAGGTGCTAGTGT
Source organism: Silene latifolia (assembly GCF_048544455.1). Lineage (NCBI taxonomy): Eukaryota > Viridiplantae > Streptophyta > Magnoliopsida > Caryophyllales > Caryophyllaceae > Silene > Silene latifolia. The sequence goes on along the minus strand of NC_133538.1, from coordinate 135,989,046 downwards.
AAGTGCCATGCCCTATTCCCTTTATGAAAAACTTAACATGGGTGCTTTAAAATGCACAAGTATTACATTGCAAATGGCGGACCGTTCTTTAAAGCGACCTTTAGGTGTCTTAGAAGATGTTCCTGTCAAAGTTGGCAAGTTTTTCATACCCGTTGAATTCCTCATACTTAATATGGCCGAGGACTCACAAATCCCAATTATATTGGGTAGGCCATTTTTACGCACCGCGGGGCGCTAATTGATGTGAAAAACGGGAAGTTGACATTGGAAGTGGGTGATGACCGGGTCTCTTTTAGCAAAAACTGTTGGAGCTGGTGTCCTCCACAAATTAGTGTGATAACATTTGTAAATCTCTTACAGGTTCACAAGGGTATACTTCGTATATTTAATCAGTTGATTAACGTTTACCTAATAACGGTTGGCTTGCTAGAAAGTTTGACGTTATTATCATACAGATGGCGGTGATCAACTGGTCCCTAAAGGTCACACCTATAGGACGTATTTGAGAAATGTGGTTATAGAAATATAATTATATTGATGCCAAAAATGACTAAAAAGTTAGTCAATGTGTTGATGAGATAATTATTTAATGAAAATTAAATAATATTAAGTTGAGACGAATTAACTGTCAATTCGTAAATTAAATATAATAAGTTATATTTAATTAAATATATATAAGGTTAGTTTGAAACAATTAATCTGTTAATTCGTAATTAAATATAATCAGTTGTATTTAATATCAACAAGTTGAATGTGTCATAGTGGTAATAGTGAGGGTACACAAGCCAAGACGTCATGGGTTCGATCCTCACTAGATGACAATTTAACACACTTTATATATTTTTGGAAAGACCAAAAATAAGGAAATTTAATTCCTTATTTCGGATCACATTGGCCGAAATTAGGAGATATAAATCTTTCCTAATTGATTTCGGATTTCGGTCTATATAAAAAGAAAGGTGGAGAATTATTTCTAACCTAATTCTTTTTCTGACCTAGCCTCATCTTTCTCATCACAAAAAAAACACAAAGACAATAAAATTTTACAGAAAATTTTAGATTGATTTCTAGCATAATCAAAGGGTATATCTTAGATCGTCTTGGGTGCAACTAATAGGCGAATATCAATTTTGATATTGTTCTTAGGCCAATTTTGCAAGGACCCGAGGTTAATTCTAAATCTTTTACTTATGCTTATGTATTTTATTTTATGACCATAGATCATCTTTATTATATCGTTATAATCCTTCATGTTAAAGGGAAGTATACAGATTATTTCCCACAAGTGGTATCAGAGCCTTTGGCTACGATTTTAATTTTGATGATTTTCATAAAATTTGTATGTAAACGATCAGATTTTCGAGAAGAAAAAAAAATTTAGGGTTTCGTTTTTTTTTTTTGGATCGAAATTTTTATGCCGTTTTTGTGCCGTTTTTTTTTCTGTTTGATGATAGTTCTTCCATTCTATTTTTCATATTATAGTTTATAATCAGTTAAAATTATCATATGAAGAATTGGTAGTTTTTGATTTAATGTAGATTAAGTTAAAATCAAATGGAATCGTCATGTTTATGATTAAAAGATTGTTTTTGCTATATAGTTTTTGGCATATAAATTAATCATGTTTATTATTTCATATGCTAATCATGTTCTAATAGCAAAGGTAAACAATTGATCATCAAATCTTGTTTTAGGGCATAATTGCCGCAAAAAGAAAAAAAAAAGGAGGCCGTTTTTTTAGGGTTTACGGAAAAAAAAAAAATTTATGATAATTTTATTTTTGGTAAACCGTGAAAAAGAAAAAAAAAAATTTAGGAAATTTTTTTTTTTGGCTTTTGCCGAAAAATTAGAGTAATTTTTTTGGAAAGTTTTTTTTTTCCTTGTTTTTCCTATTTACCTAATTAGAATAGGAAAGGAGTTGTTTTTTTTATTTTTTTTCAGCCGTGTCAAATAAATAAAAAAAAGGGGACTTTTCGTTTTTCTGGCCAAGTAAAATTTAGAGAATTGGATTTTATTTTTCTTTATTTTGGCCAATTAGTTATTGTGAATCGGTTCACAATTTAATGATACCGAGTTATTTTAAAGCAGTTTAAAATTTTTGACGGATAGAATTCATATTACAAGTATAATATGGATTAAGTTTGAAATTAATGTGATTAAATTGCGGAATTGTCACTTAATTTAATTTAAATAGGTGGTTTGGATAAATTAATCAACATAATTTATTTATTGTATTATGTATGTTTAATTTATTTTTAGTTGATGCTTTTAATTATGTTGAATGAATCGAATGAATGAATTTTATTTACGTATTTAATTTTGCAATCGGTTGTAATTTGTAATACTTAGTGTGGCCTTAGTCAATTATGTTTTCGTAATGAAGGAAACATAATTTTTATGTAATTATGAGATCTCGAATCTCCTTTATTTTAGTTTTGGGTTTTGAAATTAGAATGTAATTAATAGGTCAATTATGTAATTTTAATTATTGTAATTTCAAAGAAGACTAAACATGAAGATTCAAGCTCACTCCCGCTACATGGATCAAGATGGAACATCAAGACAAGCTTCTCGGGTCCAAGGATGGATTCCAAACTTGTATTTATTGTTCATTTTGATAGGATAGGCCACACTAGGACTTTTACTGTTTTTTTTAACGTTTTTCATTTTATTGCTTTTCATTCACATGCTAGTAATTGCATCATATTCCGCCTAAAACCAAACCACCTACTACTAAAATGCATGAAAATTGACTCATATAGGTTGTAGGGCAGAGTACGGATCGGGTATTTGATCCAAAGTGCTAGTTCGGATCGGATATCCATATTAAAAATCCTGAAATTAGATATCCAATATCCAAACCAAATGTTTCGGATATCCAATGTTCGGGTATCCAAAATAATAGGATCGGATGCGGATATCCATCGGATATCCATACTTTTGAATTTACTTTAAAATTAAGTTTGAAACATGATTATATTCATAGTCTTACATGATGATTTTCTTAGTATTTTTATTCCAATGTTCTCGACATAAAATTTAAGTACCACCCAGATATTTCTCTAATATTTTAAACATTAATTAAAGTTGTTATATCAAATAAAATTTTATTTTCTCGAAATTATACTAGAAAACTATAGTTTCGGATCGGATCGGATATCCAAATGTTTTAATTCTAATATCCATATCCAAACCAAAACCAAAGATTTCGGATCAGAATCCAAACCAAACTTAACTTTCGGATCGGATATCCAAACATTCGGATCGGATACGGATCGGATATCGGATCAGTTTGGATAATCGGATTTTTTGCTCTGCCCTAATAGGTTGTATGTTAGTTTTCATGGACATGCAGATGTCACAGTCTTTAAGCCATCACCTTAGTTTAAATCATTCTCGCATGCTAGATTATAGTTCACTTAAAATGAATTAAAAAGTTGATGGGATCTTCCTCTAAAACGGAAATTGAGATTAGTGTTTATAAGGGCAAACATCTATGAGTCCCTTCTTCGTCGGTAGGCCTAATATGACCCTTCTACGTTGGGTAAGTAGTTGTGTTGACTTAGTTTACCTCAACATCATAGTCCGAAGAGTTTCTCGTGATTATGATGGACTATAGATAGAATTTACAGAAATTTATCGACCAAGAATTCTAACGGTAGAATTAGCTAAAAGGTTAGCTTATCAATTTACAGAGAATTGAGTCTTAGGGTCATTTATATAATTCTTGAGGGAGGTCAATTGTATAAATGTCTTTGAGTCTTCGCGTTATGACATTAGTTCATTAGACTTAAAATAAAAACGATGCATGCTTATTATTTTATTCTTCTTTCGCAGTGTAGAACACGCTTATTATCAATAATACTGTTACAACAAATGGCTGGAAATAACGCAATCCCAATGCCTAGTGCCACACTAGATCGTTCGTCCTGGCTTAAAATGTTCATGGACCAAATGAATCGATCCACTCGATCAAGAATGATGGGTCCAATTTTGCGATCGGGAGGCGGCACTACGGAATGCGCCCATGCGACGGTAAGCTCGGGTATTTAATCGAGCCAATACCGGTCAACCCAGGCCCAAATGCAGGAGCCAACGAGTCACTCGCTTATAGTGATTTCGTTATGGAAGCGGGTGCGATAAAGAACGTACTCATCTTTGCAATGGAAACCAATTTGCAGAGACGCTTCATTGCCCAAGGTGCAAACAAGATTTTCACCACGCTCACTAATGAGTTCTCAAAGGCACCGAGAATCATCACATATGAGCATACCTGTCGCTTCTTTGATGCGAAACTCCAGAAGGGCCAACCGGTTAGCCCACACATTCTTCACATGATTGAGAATGTCGAGAAATTGGAGTCACTGAATTGTAGAATCAGTGAGAGCATTGTCATTGACCGAATGCTTCATTCTCTTCACGATGGTTTTGCCCTTTTCGGGGCGAACTACTACATGAATGACTTGAAAAAGAGTCCTCATGAGCTACACTCCCTTCTCGTACAGACCGAGAAGGATATGAAATTGAGTGGGAGCATGAAGCAGGATGTTCTCACGATTCACAACAAGAGTAAAGGTAAGGGCAAGGCTCATGGCGACCTAGTTGTAGGTAAGCCAAAGTTTAAGAAGCCAGGAAACGGTAAGAGTTCGCCCGGTGAGACTAGTGGCTCACAGGGCAAGACAAAGAGCAAGGGCGGTGACATAGAGTGCCACCATTGTCACAAGACTGGACATTGGAGGAGGAACTGTCCCGTCTACCGTGAGGACATCAAGGCAGGCCGCGTCGTTCTGTTGGTATGTCATCTTATATTCATATGATTGAGATTAACCATGCAAGTTTTAGAACTTGGGTACTTGATATTGGTTGTGGTTCTCATCTGTGTAATCATTTGCAGGGCCTAAAGAACATCATACCTCTCGAAAAAGGTGATGTGGACCTGCGAGTCGGGAATGGAGCACGAGTAGCTGCTGCCTCGAAGGGAACCTATGTAATCCAACTCCCTAGTGGTTTTGAGTTATCATTAAATAACTGTTACTATGTACCCAATTTATCTAAGAACATTATTTCTGTTTCCGTACTTGCTAAAGACGGTTCTACATTTTCAATAAAGGATAATAGTTGTATTTTCTCTTTTAATGAAATGATTTATGGCAAAGCAGTTTCCATGAATGGAATTTATATCTTAGATCAAACCACGGAAGTATTACACATGAATAATAAGAAATTAAAGGTTGGTGACAAAGATCAAACCTATCTATGGCATTGTCGAATGGGACACATAAATGAGAAACGCGTAAAGAAACTCGTTAATAATGGGACTATTCCCTCATTCGGATTTTCTACATATGGCACGTGTGAATCATGTCTCATTGGCAAGATGACTCGAATTTCCTTCAAAGGTGTTGGAATGCGCGCTAGTGACCTATTAGGACTCATACATACGGACGTATGTGGACCTATGTCAATTACCGCTAGAGATGGCTATAGATATTTTATCACTTTCACGGACGATTTGAGTAGATACGGATATGTCTACTTAATGAAGCATAAAAGTGAGTCCTTTGAGAAATTTAAGGAATACCAGAATAGGGTACAGAACCAATTGGGTAGAAAGATTAAAGCACTCCGTTCAGATCGGGGTGGCGAATATCTTTCAAATGAGTTTGATCAACACCTGAAAGACTGTGGAATCGCTCTACAGTTAACTCCACCTGGAACACCTCAATTAAATGGTGTGTCCGAACGGAGAAATTGAACCTTACTTGATATGGTTCGATCCATGATGAGTCACACGGTAGTGCCTGATTCATTATGGGGTTATGCTCTTTTGTCAGCTGCTCTTATACTTAACCGAAGTCCGTCTAAAGCTGTCGACAAGACTCCATATGAAATGTGGAAGGGAACGGTACCTAACTTGTCCTTTATTCGGGTTTGTGGCTGCGAGGCTTATGTCAAGTGGAGACACGAGGATAAGCTCGGCCCGCGATCGGTCAAAACATACTTTATAGGTTATCTAAAAGGAACATTTGGTCATTACTTCTATTCGCCAACCGAACATCTAGTATTTGTTGCGGCTAGTGCGACGTTCTTAGTGAAAGAATTTCTCGAGAACAAGTCGAGTAATAGAACCTTCGAGCTGTCGGAGATTCCAGAACCAACAACCGATGAACAGATAGAGGAAGCTGTACCTCCAACTGATGATACGGTTAATATTCCTGAGGAACCTAGGAGGTCGGGTAGAGACTCTCATCCTCCGGACAGATACATTGGTATGGTCGAGGAGAATGATGTTTTACTTCTAGAAAGTAATGAACCCGCAACCTATAAAGGTGCTATGGCCTATTCCGACTCAAAGCTATGGCTCGAAGACATGCAATCCGAGATGGACTCCATGTATGAGAATAACGTATGGGATCTAGTTGATTTACCTAATAAGGTAAAACCTCTACAAAGGCAAATGGCTTTACAAAATAAAGCGTTACGTAGGAGACGCGCAACCGATATATATAAAGGCACGACTTGTGGCAAAAGGTTTCACTCAAGTGCAAGGATTGTATTATGATGAGATTTTTGCACCTGTAGTCATGCTACGTTCCATTCGGATAATCTTAGCGATTGCCGCATTTCATGATTATGAGATTTGGCAAATGGATGTGAAAACCGCCTTCTTAAACGGTTATTTGGAGGAAGAGTTGTACATGGTGCAACCCGAAGGTTTCATAGATCCTAAACATCCTAAGAAAGTATGCAAGCTTAAGCGTTCCATTTATGGACTTAAGCAAGCTTCTCGGAGTTGGAATCATCGTTTCGACCAAGTGATAGTAGAGTATGGTTTCACTCGATCGGTCGAAGAACCATGCTTATATATCAAGTCGAGTGGGAGCAAGATTGTATTCTTGATATTGTATGTCGATGACATACTCTTGATTGGGAATAACATTCCTCTCCTTTCTTCGGTTAAAGAATGGTTGAAGAACCATTTCCAGATGAAAGATCTAGGTGAGGCACAGGGTATTTTGGGAATCCGTATCTACCGAGATAGATCACGACGGACGTTATCACTTAGTCAGGAGTCTTATCTAGATAAGGTTCTTGAGAGGTTCAGCATTACCAACTCCAAGAAGGGGAACCTTCCTATGACGACTGGGATGCAGTTGAGCAAGTCTCGATCACCCACGACGCTGAAGGTATTGAGCGCATGAGTCGTGTTCCTTATGCTTCTGCAATAGGATCGATCATGTATGCCATGATATGCACACGTCCAGACGTGGCATATGCATTGAGTATGGCGAGTCGGTACCAAAAGACTCCAGGTGAAACACACTGGATAGCAGTCATAAATATCCTCAAGTACCTACGGATGACTAAGGATTGGGTATTGACTTATGGAGGCGATACTAAGCTATGCGCAACCGGTTACGCAGATGCTAGCTTCCAAACGGATCGAGACGATTCAAAATCTCGATCCGGGTTCGTCTTCACTCTTAATGGTGTCTTTGTATGGTCACCGGAAGAGTTCCAAACAGAGTGTTATAGCAGATTCTACTACTGAATCCGAGTACTATGCCGCTTCGGAGGCAGCAAAGGAAGCGATATGGATGCGTCAATTCTTACAAGGGCTTTCGGTAGTTCCTAGTTCGAATGACCCGATCACGATCTATTGTGACAATAGAGGTGCCATCTTCCAGGCTAAGGAGCCAAAGTCTAGCAACAAATCTAGACATGTACTACGGAAGGCTCACCTGATCCGTGATTACGTGGAGCAAGAAGAGATAGTGATTGACAAGATTGCGACGGATGATAACATCGCAGATCCTCTCACCAAACCGTTGAATTATGATAAGCATGTATGGCATGTTAATTCCATGGGAATTAAACATGTTCCTAAGTTGTAGTACTTGATTGTGGATTTGATACATTATCTTTTTCATATATTATTTATAACTTCATCGTTTTATATATATAATATTTTGTTGTTCATGTGGATTGTACTGACAACATTGAACGCCACAAAGTGAACTGATGTACATTATATTTGTTTTTGTCCGTAATCGCCAATTTGAGCTGATAAACTCCGGCTATTATATTGTGCAGTCGATTGATGGTGGGTTCAACGAGCCATAAGTTAAACGGTTGACTAATCGATCACAGATACGAGATTATGACGATACCTCGTAGGACAATTTTTAATTGTGACAACGTAATGGAGTCCTAAATGTTCTATAACATTCGGTGCCAGGTCGTGGATAGGACATCTATTGTGTACCTAGAGTTGATTCTTTTGACTATCAACTGTCTTTTGAGATTAAGGCAGTTTTTGGGTGACTTTGGTTTCTTTCTCACGGTCTACCGTAACTGGGGCTAAGTAGTTTTTTTCTGGGTCATTTCATACTGTGCTTACATCTGCAAGATTTAAGTTGAGGAAAATATCCATCCCTTATCAGGTATAGTTATTTCTCAGGGCCACTCGAGGAGTTGTAACTGAAATGCATGGCCATGCTCGAATGTTGATTCGTTTATCAGTTAAGTTACTCTCTAGTCGGGAAAACCACTCTTGATACTGATCGCTTGTAAAATACGACCTTTGTGAATTCGGATTTGCAAATTGTTTTACATTGAGTGGGAGAAATTTTAAAGGATATGAGAATCGGTTATCGCACATACACTTGTGAGGACAAGTGGGAGTTTGTTGGAGCTGGTGTCCTCCACAAATTAGTGTGATAACATTTGTAAATCTCTTACAGGTTCACAAGGGTATAGTTCGTATATTTAATCAGTTGATTAATGTTTACCTAATAACGGTTGGCTTGCTAGAAAGTTTGACGTTATTATCATACAGATGGCGGTGATCAACTGGTCCCTAAAGGTCACACCTATAGGACGTATTTGAGAAATGTGGTTATAGAAATATAATTACATTGATGCCCAAAATGACTAAAAAGTTAGTCAATGTGTTGATGAGATAATTATTTAATGAAAATTAAATAATATTAAGTTGAGACGAATTAATCACAATTCGTAAATTAAATATAATAAGTTATATTTAATTAAATATATATAAGGTTAGTTTGAAAGAATTAATCATTAATTCGTAATTAAATATAATCGTTGTATTTAATATCAACAAGTTGAATGTGTCATAGTGGTAATAGTGAGGGTACACAAGCCAAGAGGTCATGGGTTCGATCCTCACTAGATGACAATTTAACACACTTTATATATTTTTAGAAAGACCAAAAATAAGGAAATTTAATTCCTTATTTCGGATCACATTGGCCGAAATTAGGAGATATAAATCTTTCCTAATTGATTTCGGATTTCGGTCTATATGAAAAGAAAGGTGGAGAATTATTTCTAACCTAATTCTTTTTCTGACCTAGCCTCCTCTTTCTCATCACAAAAAAACACAAAGACAATAAAATTTTACAGAAAATTTTAGATTGATTTCTAGCATAATCAAAGGGTATATCTTAGATCGTCTTGGGTGCAACCAATAGGTGAATATCAATTTTGATATTGTTCTTAGGCCGATTTTGCAAGGACCCGAGGTTAATTCTAAATCTTTTACTTATGCTTATGTATTTTATTTTATGACCATAGATCATCTTTATTATATCGTTATAATCCTTCATGTTAAAGGGAAGTATACAGATTATTTCCCACAAAAACAACACCATTAGAAGCCCAATGTTACAAGAGTCTTGTTATTTATTTAGCACTGTGGACTCTTCTTATGCCTCTACTACTCTTGAATCCTTACTAATGGATCCGTTGAAGGACGATATGGGTGTTGTTTGCTTTGTAGGTGACGATGCTAAGGGCACTATTGCTAAGAGTGCGAAAAAGAAGAAAGGGAAATTTTATTTGAAATTTTTCAAATGGTTGCGGAATGCTAAAGGAGCTATGACATGGAGCTTGGTTGGTGGCAAGCTCAAGAATAAAACTTGAATCAATTAGCTTCTTACGTCATACGGGACGTTAAACCAGCGCTTCTTGGGAGGCAACCCAAGCTTTTTATTGCTTTTATTTCTTTTTGTTTTTAATTTTCTGCAATTTATTGTTTTTCGTAGTTTAGAAATAAAATACTCGACTTGACGATGTTTCTTTTTGTGATTTTTAGGTGAAAATGAAGGAGGAAGAATTGGAAGAGAATCTGGCACGCAGCCCCATGCAAGATCCCCGTTCGGGGACGTGGTTTTCGAGAAACGAGAAGCAATTAAAATCAAATGCGGAAAAGAGTCAAAACCCGAAGAAGAGGTCAACCCCGATCGGGGTCGTGGTTCTGTGACTTCTTGGCCTTTGCTTTATACGGGTAAAAAAAAAAAAAAAAAAAAAAAAAAAAAAAAAAGAAGAGATAGATTTCTTTCTATCATTCAAGCATACCCGACGGTACTCATTTCCTCCTTTCTCTCTCGTTTCTTCGAATTTCTTCACTAAAGATCACAAGGAAACATCTTCATCCCCCGAGTTAATGCTAGCTTGGGGGAGGCTAGCAAGTTGAGTAAGTTTTTCATTGTTTTGCATTTTAGTTTAGATCTTGCAACCCATTAAACATAACCTCTAGTCCTTCTTGTTTTGTGCTTTGAGCCATTTTTATGGTTTGATTGGGTGATTTGGATAGTTGGTACATTGAGGACAATGTGATGTTTAGCTTGGGGGGAGATATTGCATTTGCATATAGCGTAGTTTGCATGTAGTGTAGAAAATTTGAAAATTTTTGAGAGAAATTTTTGCTCTGTGCTTGCTTGTAGCCTACTTTCCTCTTTGCTTATCCTAATAATGGCTTGTTGCTAATGATTTATTCTTTCATGTTGGGATATTAGCTACATGGGGATGTCCTGACATAGTAGGTGGGAGATAGAGAATGAACCGAATAGGCTTGATCTTGACTAGTGGCAAGCTACAAAATGGTAAGGTAGAGCCTCTTTTTGACCGATGCATCCATATCCGGTCTCTCTTAGGTGAGTGTAGGTGTCTCCTTATAATGTGTGTGTTTCATCAAAACGCACAAGTATGGCTCTCTTGTCATCTCTTGGTAAGCATGCATTCACTTGTTATAGCATTTTGGAGCCATTCACATGAATATAATTGCCTTCTTGACCCCTTAACAAATAATTTTTCCCTAGCTACATTATAACTTTCCTACCTTGTTGAGCTAGTAGCTTGTTTGGTCTTGTTTGGGTGCTCAATTGGGATTTGTTTCAAAGTTTGAATATCATGTGAGTTTGGTCTTAATGCTCATGAAAAATGAATGAGAAAACGAAGAAAAAAACGGAAAAAGTTGAAAAAATGAGAATGAAAAAAAAACGGAAAAAATGAAGAAAGAAAATGAATGAATGAGAAAAAGCATGAAAAAAAAAAGAAGTATGCATTGAAAAGAAAGAAAAAAGAGAATAATAAAAGATGTGAGAAATTCTCAAGCATTATCCATATATTTTGGAGGCTTTTCTCATGGTTTGAATTGCAAAATTGGGTTGGAATTGGGATTGAGCACCTTTACAATTCGGTAGTTGATATCTTGAATTAGCTCCACATTACCATTATTTATTTGTTCCCCCTTCTTATCCATGTTTATTTGACTTCTTCCTACTCATTTGGCTTCTTTATCATGCTTACATTTGATTGTTTTGGCTTACTAGATTTGACATGTTTACCATATTAGATTGCGGGCACATTATTATAGGTCGAGGATAGTTGAGTGTTTTTTTCACAAAATTGTCCTTTCACATAAAAAGAGTTTGAGTGCCCCGTGAGAGTCCATAAGTCAAAAGATCACGCAAGAGCTTAAAGGTTCATTTCAAGTTTTTCATGCTACGTCGTCATGTAAATCTCATCCATGTTTTGCTTTATCCTTTGCCCATGCTGATTCAGGTTTTTAAATCATTTTGCATAGCTTGTTTGGATATTGCAATTGATGGGATTTGGTTTCTTGCTTGAGGACAAGCAAGGCTTTAGCTTGGGGGAGTTTGATAAGTGCATATTTTATATACTTTCATTCCCTATATTAGCTCCATTTTATTTGTTATTTAGCACTTATCATAGTGTCATAAGCTAATATTTGTTGTTCTAGTGTATTTGCTCGTCTTAACACATTTTTGTAGGAATCTAAGCATTTAGAGGCATTTTCCTATCATTTTGTACACTAAGTTCACTAAGCTAAACAAGACCAAGTGTTGGACTAAGCATGGAGCATTGGAATGGGTTTTGCATGGAGAAATTTTGCCAACAATCAAAGTCAAAGCCCAATGTTCAAGTCCAAGTCAAGGTGGAAAAACATAAGATTCCAACATGCTTAGGATACTTTTTGGGAGCTTTAAAGATGATAGATGAAGCATTTACCCGGGTGCATTAAGGGTCATTAATGACGTTCTTAGGATTCCTCAACAATTAAGTGGGGAATTAAGTGGAAAATACCCGGAAACACACGACCCCGATCGGGGCCACCCAACCCCGATCGGGGTTGCATCCCTCTTGATTGTTTACGTTTCCCCTTCCTCTCCTATAAATAGGAGAGGTATTCCAAAGCTTTTGGCTTCCAATTTTACGTCTCATTTTCTTTACATAGCCTTAAGCAAATACAATTCTCTCAATAGTTTTCATAGTAGTTTACAAATTATTCAAGCTTGTAGTTCTTAAACATTTGGTACTAAGTTATTTCAAGCATTTGGTTTTATTTGTTCTTCCATACAAGTTCTCTATTATTAAGGTATTTCTATTTCTAGTTTACATTTTTACATAACTATTTAGTTTATATTAGTTTATAATTAAGCACTCTAATTAGATTACTTTAGTTTAATTTTTTTACATGCTAAAACATTTAGTTCATATAAATCACTCAATCATGTTTATTATTTCTCTTTATATAGTTCACAATTTACACCTTAACATGAGTAGCTAAATCTCTTAGTCTAAGGGCTAGGGGAGCCATGCAAAATCAAGTACATAACATGATAAAATAGGTTAATAATAATATTGTTCAAATTGCTTTTATCACATGCTTGTGCCATAACGTTTAATCTTTGTTTAAGGTCTTATTCAATTTATTAAGTTTGTTCATTCATTCTATAAGTCGAGAAGCACGAAATTGAATTAGACTAAGCATGTATAGTAGGATGACCTAGTCATGGACGAGAGTTTCTCTAGGACCCGGTCTATGGTTGACACTAATATCGTAAGGTGGGTGTCTCTAAGCCTAAGCAATTGACAATGTTATTAGTACCGCATTTATCGTGTTCATATGTTTACCTTTGCATGTGTGACCCGAACCCCTTAGAGTCCCTTTTATTATATAATTTACATCACAATTTTTATTAAGCATCAATTAAACAAACCAAACCAAAATCGAAGTCGACCTTGATAAAAATCTACCCATAGCAATTCACGACGTAATTCCCGTTTCCTTGTGGTTCGACCCCTATTACTACATTTATTTGTGTTTAGGGAATTTATCTTTGTATAGGTACACGACAAGCCTATCATATATATATATATATATATATATATATATATGAATGAGATCATATGAGGATACACTATCTTTTTTGAGAATTGAGGATTTCGTTAGAATATCAGAGGTTCTTCAATACAATATCACAAGTTATTCGATAAAATATCACACAAAAAAACACCTGTGCAAAAAAAAAATATAATTTTTTTTTAAAAAAAAATTGGCAAAGGTCTGATTTTTCGTGATATTGTATTGAAGAACCTGTGATATTGTATTCAAATCTTCAATCCTCAAATATTTAAGAGTTCTCACCGGATATATATATATATATATATATATATATATATATATATATATATATATATATATATATATATATATATATATATATATATATATATATATATATATATATATATATATATATATATATAGAGAGAGAGAGAGAGAGAGAGAGAGAGTTGAGATCTTGTGAGTTTGGTTTCTTATGGTGAATTTGTGCTCACATGTTATTCTAGTGTTATTCTTATGTTCTTATGCTTTCTAGTTTTCTCATTATGTTATCCTTTAAATTATTTTATTTTTTGTGTTAGCACATATTATTTCAGTTTTTTTTTTTTGGTTAATACCTGTTATTCGAGTGTTATTTTTCATTGTTGTCGTTTTTTTTCTTTTATTTTGTTACACTACAATAACACGTGGTATTGTGATGTTATTCTGGTGTTATTGTACTGTTATTCTTGTGTTATTGTACTATTATTGTGGTGTTATTTTTATGTTATTCTAGTGTTACTCTGATGTTATTGTACTGTTATTGTGGTGTTATTCTTCTATTATTCTCACACTTCTTTAATTTTCTCATGATGCTAAATATCAGTAATTTTTCTAAAGATCGTTTATCTACCGGAATGTATAGATGTTATATTCGAAGCGAACACCAATAGCAAAATATAAACAGACTGCTATAACCAGTAATATGAATCCCTTAATATTCACGATATTCAGTTCATATATCAGAACACCTTACAAGCCGACAGAAAACCATAAATAAAGTACAGTTAAAACTTTGTCATAAACTATACTCTTCCGTTGATGTAGGGGATGCAATTTCCAGCATCTCCGCTTGCTGCATCTCAATCATAAACACCCATATAAACCCCTCCCTATTGTTAGAATTTTAGACCATATTAGACTCATCTTATGACAATAAAATTACTAGCTAATTTTATGTGATAGTCTAAAATCTACATGTATGCAAGCAAAAATAAATTAAGGAAATGAAAAATTCCTCACTATGGTAATTTGGCAATAAAATGGGCACAACAAGAGAACTCTTTTCTCTAGTTGTTCTTGAGCTAAAGTTGATATGGATGATCCTCCAACTTAAATCACCAACTTAGGTGATCTCCTTTGGATGCACCCAAGACTAAACCCAAAAGAACTACTAATATTACTAACTAGATCATATTAGTAATTAACCTTGTATTATTATGTAATATTATTATTTTGATAATATTAGATAATGTATATTATAATTTATGAGAATTATTTTTGTTGGATGATCAACAAGTTGATCAAGTTTTGATGAGAAAAGGTGAAGAAAATAAGGTTTTTTTCCTTCTATTTGTGGCTGGCCAAGCTACCCTTTTAGAGGTTTTTTTGTCTAAAAATTTTCATAATATGCATGTGTGTATAAGGGGGTATTTATAGTGGACGAAATGTAAACATTTCAAAGAAACATCACAAGTGCTCTTTGCCAACATATTAGAAACTTGGAGGTCAATATTGACCCTCCATAAAACGGTCCAAGTGGCCTTAATCGGGTCCATTTCAGTTTTCGACATTTGTCTCACAAATGCTTATAAGTCTTATATTTAATTATCTTATATAATTAAATATTAATTTGATTATTTAACACTTAGATAATACTCCCTACGTCCCGGTCATTTATTGTCCTTTGGTTTTGGCATAAAGACCAAGGAAAGGGGGAAGGGGCCAATTACTAAATGACATGTGAAATAAATTAAATGTGAATGATCAAATTACTCATCAAATTCATTCTTAAAATAGAAAGGACAACAAATGACTGAGACACCCTAAAATGGAAAAGGACAACAAATGACCGGGACAGAGGGAGTACAAATTAACAGCTAATAACTACTTAACTATTATGTAGTTATTGGACCATTTTATCAATATAAAATGTATCTTATGAACCCTTATTAGCTAATTTTACAACCTCTTGTAAATTTAAATAGCTAATTACCTCCGCCTCACAACATACACACATATCGTATAAATCTAATTAATTAACAATTAATTAATTAATTCTAATTTATATTTATTAATTAATTATCAGATAATTAAATAATAAATCCCCTTGGCCTGAGTTCGTAACTCGTCATCAAATAATACATTCACACGACTTATTAAAAGTCAATTAATACAAGGAATTAATTATATTGAATCTCATACAAATAATTAATATTTCCAATTTGGGCGTCATCATATAGGTGTGACCTAAAGGGATCAGTTGATTACCGCCGTCACATGACAGTAACGTCAAACTCTAGTCAGCCGAGCATTACCGATGAACGTTAATCAACTGACAAATATATGAAATACGTCCCTTTTGTTCCTTGTACGAGATTTAATATGCAAACGCACTATTGTGGAGGACATTCACTCCAACACTTATAATTTCCGGATTTCTCCGAAAAACAAACTCTTAAAAATATTAAAAAGAAAAACAAGAAGGGTATGTATCAGCAGGAATTCTTAGATTTCTGAGTGATCAATCAGTAGGCTGTAAGAAGGAATAATTGAAGATGACTAATTTCCTTTTTTGGATCGGACGACCGCTGTTAATAAGACAACGGAACTCCTTGAATCGCACCACCACGAGCAGCCCAGAAAACAAGCACTATATCTAGCTTCATTTGTTCACCTCGACGCCGCATTAAACACCATGTCTCGACAACCAAGGCTGCCATTTCGTGGTTCAATTATGACTTGCGGGCAACATCGATCAAGAGCAGCTACTACGGGTCCATTCCATCATCAATCAACCACAATAGTTCACCAATTTCGTCCCCCGTTCACACACCTACGAATTCGTGCTAAAACAAAAACAAAAACCCACCAGCCGGCTGTTCATAATCGAGCCCGACAACAACCAGCTTCTCGGATCCTTGAGCAATCACCAACTACCGCTGTTCATAACTCGAGCCTGACAACAACCACCAACCACCGCTGTTCATAACTCTTATACACTGCCACGCTCACCGCTTGCTGAGTAACATGATGGCACCACCTAGTCGCTCCCCTGCTCATCTTTGTCGCCTAAACAGCTGCCTTATGAAGATTGATCGTGTTCATCAGTGTCGAAGTCAGACACAATAACCATAAATTAAAAACTAGATAATGCATTAATTGCTAAAGCAAACACTAATCAATTAAAAATCATCAGAAAGTACGAAATTTACGTAGAAATTCAACAAAAGAATAGCAGATCTGAATCAAATAGATGGATTCGCAATCAAATTATCAACACAATTAGCGACTGATCTCGAATAGAATGTTTGTGAGTTGTAATTTGACGTAAATCTAATTCAAAGACGGTTTGTAGAGAGAATTTTCATGGATTAGGAAGAATGAATGCGTTTATTAGAATTTCAATGTCAGGCTTTGATTTTTTTAATATTAAATCTCAGCCATTTATTTTCTCTTATCTAATAGCTGAGATTTGTGAGCACGAAATTCACCAAATTAGGACTCAAGTCCCCTTCTTCATACTATCACAAACACCTAGACAAGTCCCTTGATCAAGGTTGGTTGTTTTTGGGATGTAGTGAGTATAGTAGTTATGCCAAAAAGGAAAGGCTAAGGCTCAAAGGGGTTACACAAAAGTGGTCTAATCTAAAGGGTAGAAACAAAGGCAACTTGGAAATATGAGGCTAAAAATATAATACCTCGGATTTATGAGCTGTTGGTTACTCTATCGAGTAGGGCTTACTCTATCGAGCAAGTTAGTTTTGCATTCTGGGGTACGTTCTGCCTGATGGGTACTCGATTGAGTGAGATCAACTCGATCGAGTAGGTTGTACTTAATCGAGTACCTTAGTTACTCGATCGAGTAAGTCGGGTTATACGTGTTTTTAGCCGGGTTTGATAGCAACGCGTGAAATGTTATATAAAGTATTTCCGTCAGTTCTTTTTACTTGTTACCTAAATTCTAAACTTTTTTACAAAGAAAGCAAACAACATTGATTTCTCTTCTCACATTGCTATCAAATTCAAGGGCTAGGATTGTCGGATTTCGGAGTTCTTTATACTGTTGAGATCGTCGTATTATAGGTAAGATCCTCGTGTCGTTTTACGCCGATTCTTTAATATTGTATAAACCCTAATTGGGTGAATTGGGGATTATTATTGATTATAGATTATAATTGTATGATTATGTGATTATAGGAGGTGATTTCGTAGAGGAACGCTTTTGATCCGCTGCTTGTGATTGTTGATTGGTGATTTCATTCCAGGTAGGGTTTCCCTACTCAGTTAGTGTAAATGCTTATGAGATGGTCGTTTGGTTGATTGGCATGTGATTATATCGTATTTGGTATTGGCATTGTTTTATATTGTTATTGTAATTGGTTGTTGTTGATTGTCTGTGGTTCGCGAGGTTCGCCCTCGGCTGAGTGGAGTCACTTGCAGAAGTGGCTTCACGCCCTTGATTCGCCCCTTGTGGTTCCCGTCAAAAGAGGGATGTGCACATTAAGGAACATGGGTTATTCGCTCGATGGAGATGAGTGGGGCTTAGGTGGGAACGGCTGCGGTCCCCCACTGGCGGTGTGGAATATCTGTTGCGATGGATATTTCTCGCAGGGCTACACACTTTAGTGTGTAGTCAGATGATTGGTGATGTGACGGTGTTGGAGGATTGTGATTGTGTTTCTATTTGTTGTATTATCTTATATTGTTTATGCAGTAACTGGCCCCGTTAAATGTTTTGAAAACTGTGGTGATCCATTCGGGGATGGTGAGCAGTTGTTTAGCAGGTATCTCTCGGATATGCGCGGTATTAGCTGGGGATGGAGTCACCATGAGTCAGATAGTAGTCTTCTGCTGTTGTGTCATGACATTTTATTTACTTAGTTGAATTTTTGGTTTAGAACAGTTGTATCATACTTTTCAGTTTTGGTTTTGATGTAATCACTTTAAACTTATTTACTTAAAGTACGTTTATTGATGGTCACTTTTGATTACTATGCCTCGGGTAACCGAGATGGTAGCATTCTCATCCACTAGGTGGTCTTGGTAAGGCACCGTGATGTATGGGGGTGTTACAAAGTGGTATCAGAGTGACAATTTTGGAACCTATAACTAATGAACCCAATGAATGTAGAGAGTCAAATTATAATGAACCCGGGTAGGAGTTGTTTGGAGCTAATGCAAAGGCTTGGTAGACGTCCTAAAGTCGCGAACTCGCCCTACAACTTTGAACCGGTCACTATGGGGGTGTCATGGGATCGCTATTTGTTTACTATTGTTCATATGAATATGTTGGATGAGTGATACCGTCGTTAGGTACCAAAAATAAATACCTAAGTACAACTAACAGAAGCTAGAAGTAAGTAGGGTCGATCTCCACAGGGAGATGGGAAAATGTCTGCTAAACTAAGTCCGTCTGAGTCACACTTTCTTGGGGGGTTTTTAAATGATAATTCTAACCTAAGGAGATTAAGGAAGAGAAATAAAGCGAGAGGAATAAAGGAGAGAATTGATAGCAAGCAACAGAGAGAAAGTAGATAAGACAGTCAGTTCACCATGACTCTTAAGAATTGTAATCTAGGGTCTCAGGCCAATGCAAATTCGATCTACATGGTAATGAAATGGTCCTTCCGGTCCGCTATTCGCCCTAAGGCAGTTCTAGCTTAACTTCTGCCCTCTCTAGAATGCCGTAATGTTCGCTACAGGTGTTACCTTTTCCAATCTTCTGATCTAGGTCAAGGTGTACCGTGATTAATTACCTAATTGTATCGACTCAAGCAGGCAAGAACAATTATATGCAACGATTAACAACATAGAGCTAGTTTGCATTAAATCTAATCACCTAAACATAATTCTTTAAACCATGGCTCCCCTTTGTCTTAGAAAGGGAGATTAGCTATGCATAATTCTTGAGCAAACAACATTAATACATGAACTATAGAAATTCAACATGATTAAAGATATAAAAAGATAATAACAACAATAATGATAAAGAGAAAGGAAGCAATAGAAGCACAATAATTGATTAAGAATAAAGAGTAGAGCAAGAGTACCGATTACAAAGAGATAAAATCCAAAGTTAGGGTTCTAAGAGAGGAGTAGAGAGAGTCGAAGGAAAAAAGAGAAAGGAAGAGCCTATATTCTCATTGCCATCATAACATATACTCTAATTATAAAAGTAAATCTCGAAAATAGCTCAAAGCCCGCATAAAACATATAGTCTCTCAATCGAGTAAAATGAAACTGTAGATACCTCATTTCTGCACCTCCCGCAAACCACCCGGTGATGATTGGGCCGCATGTTTGGTACGCGGAACGATTTGTGACAATTCGTAAGATTATCGTCAAGTGATTGCTCAAACATTAATGTCTACCTCATGGTCATCATATAGGTGTCATTACGGTCGTTTTGGCAGTAATTAGAGTACATTTGGACTCCGGGTCAAAAACCGTCTTCATTTCCTAAAATCGTCAAATCCCGAGTCAAAGCAATGTCCTTGTCCACCTAAGGTTAGGATGTCATAAAATGTTGAGATTATATCTCATTTTGAGTCCCATGTCACTTCATTAGGCTAAACTTAAAGTTTACATTAAAAAATGTGCATTTCATTTAGTTAAAATGACAACCCGATCTTTAGGCCCGTTTTACGAGGTGATAACAACTTTGTTGGGTCAGGCCTATTTCACAGAAAGTTCTAGATTTCTTTCTTAGCTTTCCAACGCCACCGAAATCACCTTATTCCGAGTCTTGTAGAGAAAGTTATGCCTAAAATACGACAGGCTGTCAAACGCGTTTTCTACGCGCAGAGGAACCTACCCGGGAAAGGACGCAGCAAATGCTGCGCCTCTTCCAAGGGACGCAGCACCTGCTGCGCCTTTTCCCAGGGCTTTCTTTTTGTCCAAACTTCCGTGTTTTAACCTAAGTCGGTTGTTTCCGGATCTTTCCTTCCGTATCCTAGTCTTACCATAATTCCGTCGCGTGATTAGTATAAATAGGAGCCTTCGTTCCTCATATTTCTCACGCGAGTGTCCGCCCTTCTCTTCTCCCTTTGCATTCTAGACTTTGTTCTTACTTATTGGCGCCTACGTGCTTGAACTTTCGACCACGTAAGCTCGGATCTTTCCGGGTACCAGCCTCTCCGTTGCATGACCGACCAATTTGACCAACTACACATCAATCAACTTAATTAATCAATCGTTTTCCTCTTACGAGGGCACTTTCTTTGCATTCGCGTCGAGCATTCACTAATCGATATCTTAGTCCTTCTCGTTTCGTCAACATGTAAGTCTGAGGGTGTATAATCCCTTTTATTTATTGTATTTTTACTTTTCGTATCATCAATTGTAAGGTTTGTGTCGAAAATACCATTAAAACCGATTTCTAAAACCCTTTGTTAAAACCTGTTTTTGCGGATTTCCAGTAGATAACCATCGAGAAAGGACGCAGCAACTGCTACGCCTCTTCGAAGGAGCGCAGTTCCTGCTGCGCCTCTTCGTGAGGCTGCCGCAGTTCCTGATTCCTTTCTTCTTCGTTTGTCCTCTGTAATTCGTATTTAAAATCTTTCTTTTGCTTGTTCGCTTGTTAATTCTTCGTTTTAATGTCATAATAATTCCACATGTATATTATAATCATTCATTCACATGTTTAATTCATCCAATCCGACTTAAATCCCAAGTAATCCAATATTCGCGGGTTTTCGTCATTAAATTCAAACCCGGATTTTAGAGATTCAATTTGTTCATATTGAGTTTCTGGAATTCGTCATTGATATAGTTTAATCTGTTTATTCGCATGTTCGTCGCATATTCGTTGTATATCCGTCGTATTTAGTCTAATTGACTTATTTCAATAGAGGACTCATTAATATTTTCATCATAATTTCATGTAAATAATCCGTTTCCGATTCATCCCATCCATGTTTATCGCTTTTACGACCATCATTCACATGTAATTAACCTGTTAATCACTTTCATCCGAGTAAATATTACCAATCAATCATTAAATTCACCAATCGACATTAACGATTTGCGATTCCGCTCCACGGCCTGAACTCACCCTTGGAATGTACGCAAAGAATCGCCGCGCTCTTTCCGAGAGGGCGCATCTCCGCTGCGCTGTTCCAGGATGATTTCTGTCCCTGAACTCCGTCTCTGCCTTGACGTAGTTTAATTAGTTTACGTATGATCTACTATTATTCGTATTATCGCCTTCTGTTTTGTTCGTTGATTTATTCTTTTATCCCTTTTTCTCAAATTATCCGTTTTAAAGGTATTTTCGACATAAATCGCCTATTCCAATGTAATTAATGTAATTTTCATTATTGTATTTCTTTTATTGTATTCCTTTCATTTGTATGTTTTCACATGTAAATCAACATTAAATCCTACTTCGACCCAATTGCATGCTAAATTACGTGTCAACCGACTTAGTCTAATTCTCACATGCTAGGATTAAAACTTGGATGTTGCATTGCATGCATATAGCCGACGATATATCGAGTACGAATAACTTCCCTAATCATTAGTAGAGGCCGCTATCGAGGCGGGCGGGATTAGGTGTTCGATCAAAAGAGCTTCCTAATACGTACCCTCACCCCTTACCTGCATATCCGTGAACACCCGTGTTCATTGGCATCCACGAGAGTCATTCTAGACATAGAATGCTAAGGGTAACGATTGCTTAGTGTTCATGTCTCTACTTTGTGTCTTGACATGACACGAGGTATTCGAACGGTTCCAATTTCCCATAAAAATTGGTGGCGACTCCATACAAAATGCAAACGCTTGTTTCGTTTTCACCAAGCGCCCCCGTGGGCGTCCCGCTGTCCACAGAAACCACTCGATCGAGGTGAATGCTTGGAAACCCGTTCGATCGAGTAATGATAGCGTTCAATCCAACACTTCAGAAGGCAGCTATCTCGACCGAGTAAAAGCGGAGCTCGATCGAGTGACTCTTGATGGATAAAGCATTCGATCGACCACTTAGAGTAGTAAAATAGGTCGATCGAGCTATATAGGCACGGGTGGACACCTTGACACCTTCCGAGGCCACTTCACGCATCTCTAAGTGACAGATTTCGAGCTCCGATTCCTTGTTCTCCAAAATGCATGCAATTATGACAAGTTCAGGCCTGATTTTGCTCCTTTGTGGTTCGTACCAGCAAGTAACACAAGACAAACCAAAGTAGACTATTCGGGGAAATTTGTAGCCAGATGCCACATAAATAACACAGAAATGCGTGTAAAAATGAGGTAAAAACCTTATATAAAATACACGCATCAAATCTCCCCAAACCGAACCTTTTCTTGTCGCCAAACAAAATAAATGCAACTAACAGATTGGGACCAACTCATCAGCCATAAATTATCCACCCAAACCAATTTAATGCAACAACTAACAAAGTAGCAATAGGTAAGTGCAAACGAGTTAAATCAATGCTTTAAACTACTGAACCGTCGACCTTGCAAGACTCATAAATATTGGACTCTCACAGGTCGCTCATAACACAAATTAAGCACAGGGTGAGTATATAAGTAGAAGATAGAAAGAAGTAAAGACACTCACCTAACTCGACCTATAAGAACATGCATGCAGTCTAACATGAATAAAGTCTCTACAACCGTACATATGCATTCCAACCAACTAATGACCAAAACACATGTCGAGGACTTAAATTTGGGTAAGTGAGGTAATGGGTAAGAAGGGGCTAAAATGAATTTGGAGATGTGGAGTTAATAGCCAAGCTAGCAACAACGGATCCAAATTAGAAATACTTCCCAACTTCATACTCAAATATATCAATGAAAAACAGTGCTAATTCGCAGCATCCAACTCACTATCACCATAATATCGTCAACTCCCCATAAGATACAAATATAGCATGGGAGCGTAAATCACAACATTAAATATTTTTGGCTCATGATTTTCGTAATTTTTCTTTTCTTTTTTCATATCCTTTTTTTTCACAGCTTTTTCTTTTCATTTTTTGTCATTCCCTTCAACATTTCCACAAACTTATCAAAATAAATGTAAGTATATTGCAATGGAACATTCCCAACAACTACTAATTACTAACTCGACTAGGGTAGGCAAAATTATAGACTGTAGCTATATGAGACAAAACGGGCAATTCGGCTATGTGGAGCTCATGGGTAGAATGAAATAAAGGGAACTGCCTCTCCTAACATGTGTCACCAACCACAGACCGAATGCATACAGGTGCCAAGTAGACTGAATTCATGCTTATGCAATTTGATGTTACATGCCTTATAGAGAGTACTACTCACATCCTACATGAAACAGGTCATGAATGTCACCAGTTTATTAAGCTCTAAACCTCAAAATGTAAATGTAGTTTGCCAATATAAGAGTCAAGTCTATTCGTTCAGATAAGATTTAAATAAAAACTCGTAGATTATGCACATTACCATGCTAACAGAATGTTAAGAATGTGCAAGGTAAGGGTAAAAGGACTCAAAGTAGCATAAAAGTTCAATGTTCCGACTCAACCTAAATGCAACAATAAACGTGAAATTTTGAATTTTATGTAGTTTTTCGAATTAAAACAGCAATGCATGCGGAAATAATTAAACGTGCAAACTGAAATGCACTAAAACAATATGCAGACACATATATGGAAGCATAACTCCCCAAACCAAACTGTACAATGTCCTCATTGTACCAAAAACAGGGAAAGAAATGCAAACTGAAGAGAAAAGGAGAACATAAGTCGGAAAACTTACAAGATGACGTAAAGGAGGGACCTCCCCAAACCGACCATGAACATGGGAGGTCAAAAACAGTCCAAAATCATCGCAGCATGCGAGATTTAATAGCAGGACTCGATCTAAAGGGCAGAAGGGGTTCGATCGAGTGGATGGTGCAAGAAGTGCTTGATCAAGAAGTGGGAATTTGCAGGTACTCGATCGAAGGCAGCAGATGTTCGATCGAGTAGAAATATCAGTAAAAGTGTTCGATCGAGCAAAAAAACTACTCGATCGAACTAATCACCTGCAAATCGCAACAAAAAGGACCACGAGACTTACAAGAGTACGCACATGTTCAGCGTTTGTTCGTAAACTAGAGTCTAAGCACATAACATTAACTAAAATAACAAGTTCAAACAAAAGTACAACAAAACAGTCTGGGTTGCCTCCCGGATAGCACAGGTTTAAGAGGTCCCGCACGACCTTTCTGGCTTCAATTAGCTGGCGGATTAGGATTATCGAAGTATAGGACTTCAACTCGGCTATCTGCATCATTTGCTTCATGGTAGTGCTTCACATATTGGCCATTTAATTTGAATCTGTTGCCTTGAGAACTTTCTAATTCAACGGACCCAAATTTGGTGACACCAGTCACTGTATAAGGTCCACTCCACCCGGACTTTAGCTTGCCAGGAAATAAGCGCAGTCGGGCATTAAACAACTGTGGGGTAATATCCGTATAAGACCCTTTAAATTTAAGGATTATAACGTAAATTTAACATGTGAAATATGGTCATAAACGAAAAACAACAAAGAAACAATAAGGATTAAGAATCAACCTCGGGTCCTTTGTAGTGCGGCGTAAAGAATGTAAATCAACGGAGATTTCCTCCTAATTGTTGCACCCAAGACCGTCCGAGACTATGCCCTTGTGCTAGAAATGCTTTCTAATTGACTTGCAATATTGAGAAAGCTGTTGTGAGTTTTGTCGATGTGAGATCTAGGAATTTCGTAGAAAGTTGCACCAAACCCTAATTGTTTTTCACTAATGATGATTAGGTTAACAAGAAGGAGAAGGCTCTCCTTTTGTTCTTCTAATTCGGCCAAAACCGAGAGCCCTCATGGGGAAGTGGGCTTCCACTTCCTCTTAATTTTAGCTCGAGGTCCAGATTCGCAAATGCCAAAATGTATATGACGGGTTTTTATTATAAATCATCATCGGTTATCGGTTATTAATACATCGACTAATAACACGGATTAGTTGAAGTATTAATACATGTCCCACAAAGACAATATTGTATAATTAATTTATTCAATATACATTAATCGAATATAAATCGTTTATATTCAATTTGCGAATTAACTGTTTAATTCGCCTTAGCCCATTTTATTTAATTCGTATTAAATATAATATCTCAACATCACATTTTGACTAATTACTAGTCAAATAACTCGGACTAACTGGTTAGTCAAAATTTGGCATCAACATGACTGTATTTTCATACTGTCACATCTCTCAAACGTATCCTATAGGTGTGACTATTAGGGACCAGTTGATCACCGCCATCTGTATGACAATAACGTCAAACTTATCTAGCAAGCCAACCGTTATTGATAAACGTGGATCAACTGATGATGATACCAAAAGTATGCCCTTTGATCCTTTTAGAGATTTTATAAGTCCTTGCACTAACTGTTAAGGACACCAACCCCAACAACAACAACACCTTTTGCCTAACATGAAATTCTCGAGGTATGATCTGTTTGTCGTGCCATCTCTTCGTCTTCTCTATGTAGATGCGTGAGCTATCATAGGCATTTACCCTAAACTCCTCCACTTCATCTAGCTGCAATAAACGTTTCTGACCACACAACTTAGGATCAAAGTTTAGCTCACAAATAGCCCACCAAGCCTTACACTCTAATTCAACAGGTAAATGACAGACTTCCCGAAAACCACCGATATGGTGAGGCACCAATCGGTGTTTTAAAGGCGGTCCGATAAGCCCATAATGTGTCTTCCAGTTTAAGACTCTAATCCTTCCGTGATTTATAAACTACCTTAGCCAAAATCTCGTTTATTTCCCTGTTAGAGACCTCAACTTGCCCACTAGTTTGGGGATGATACCCCAAACCACGCCGGTGTTGGACACCCACCTTAGACAAAATAGAAGTAAGTTTCTTTTCTTTAAAATGCATTCCCCCATCACTAATGACGACCCTAGGGACACCAAATTGGGGAAAGATAATCTTTTTGAACATTTTAATCACAGTCTTGGCATCACAATTAGGTGAACCAATTGCCTCCACCCACTTTAACAAATAATCCACAGCTACCAGAATATAGTAATTACCTTTGTTAGACGGGAAGGGCCCCTGGAAATCAATGCCCCATACATCAAAAACCTCGACCCCTAAGATAACATTTTGTGGCATCTCATGTCTCTTAAAAATATTCCCAGAGTGTTGGCAAGCATCACAAGCTAAAACAAAGACTTTAGCATCAGCAAACAAAGTAGGCCAGTAAAAGCCAGACTGAAGTACCTTAGCCACAGTGCGCGATGGACCGTGGTGACCACCATAGGAGGATGAATGACAACCCTCTAAGATTGCCTTAGTCTCCCACTGCGAAATACACCGTCTGTAGAGACCGTCTGCGCACTCCTTAAATAAATGAGGGTCATCCCAGAAATACTGCTTAGCGTTGTAGATAAAACGCTTCTTCTGCTGATAATAAAGACCAGGTGGCAGCTCGCCACTAGTAACATAATTAGTTAAATCTGCATACCAAGGGTCATGGTTAGGATGAGAAGACATAACAGCAAATAAGGAGTCATCGGGAAAATAATCATCAATAGGTAAAGAATCTTCTCCCGCTTGCTGCGATAGTCGCGACAGATGATCACCTACTACGTTCTCTCCACCTTTCTTATCTTTGATCTGCAAATCAAACTCCTGAAGGAGGAGTATCCACCTCAGCAATCGTGGCTTGGCTTCCTTATTAGCAAGAAGGTGTCTCAGCGCTGCATGGTCAGTAAAAACAGTAACTTCTGACCCTATCAAGTAAGAACGAAATTTTTCTAGCGCATAAATCACAGCTAACAGCTCCTTCTCAGTGGTGGTGTACTTCACTTGAGCCTCATCCAAAGTTCGGCTCGCATAGTATATTGCATTCAAAGCTTTGTCTTTCCGCTGGCCTAGCACCGCTCCTAGTGCATAATCACCAGCATCGCACATAATCACAAACGGCAAGTCCCAGTTGGGAGGCTGTATAATCGGTGCTGAAATTAAGGCCTGCTTCAACCTGTTAAAAGTAGAAAGACATTCATAAGTAAATGCAAAGGGGGCATCCTTAAGCAGCAGCTGTGTAAGCGATTGAGGAATTTTTGAAAAGTCCTTGATAAACCGGCGATAAACGCCGGCGTGACCAAGGAAACTCCTCACTCCTTTAACATTAACAGGAGGAGGTAACTGCTGAATCACTTGCACCTTTGCTTTATCAACCTCAATGCCCCTGTCAGAAACTAAGTGCCCTTGACAGGCTAGTCGTATACCTATTAAAAATAACCAACTGGCTCTAACTAATATAGCTAGGGAAGTCGGGTCGATCTCCACAGGGATATGGGAAAATGTCAGCTTTAACTAAGTCCGTCACGGTAACCAATTTGGGGGTTTGAATTTGTTTTTTCTAAACCAAATAGATTAAGGAAGAGAAGAAAGGCAGGAGAATAAGGATTAAGCAAATAAAGCGAAAATAGCTAAGACAATCGGTTCACCATGATCACTCAGTCAAGCAATCTAGGTCTCAGGTCAATGCAAGTATAATCTATGGGGCAGTGAATATCTCCTTCCAGTCTCAATTCGCCCTAAAGCACAAATAGCTTAGCTTCCTCCCTCACTACGATGCCCTAATGTTCGCTACGAGTCTCACCCTTTCCATCCTTCCGGTCCAGGTCAAGGTTTACTACGATTAAATGACTAATTGCGTCGACTCAATTAGATAGAAACAATTAAATGTAGCGATTAACAACATAAACAACACAAGCATTAAACCTAAAATGTCGATTTACAATACCTTCATAATCATGGATCCCCTAAGTCTTAGCAAAAGAAATTAGCTATGCATTATCATCGGATAAAAACGCTGCTGCCGCACGAATTTCAAGACAATAAAAAATCGTTTCAAGATCGTTTGATGAAAAATCACAATAAAATTTATGTGGCCTCGCTCTGATACCACTTGTGGGGTAATATCCGTATAAGACCCTTTAAATTTAAGGATTATAACGTAAATTTAACATGTGAAATATGGTCATAAACGAAAAACAACAAAGAAACAATAAGGATTAAGAATCAACCTCGGGTCCTTTGTAGTGCGGCGTAAAGAACAGAAATCAACGGAGATTTCCTCCTAATTGTTGCACCCAAGACCGTCTGAGACTATGCCCTTGTGCTAGAAATGCTTTCTAATTGACTTGCAATATTGAGAAAGCTGTTGTGAGTTTTGTCGATGTGAGATCTAGGAATTTCAGAGAAAGTTGCACTGAAACCCTAATTGTTTTTCACTAATGATGATTAGGTTAACAAGAAGGAGAAGGCTCTCCTTTTTGTTCTTCTAATTCGGCCAAAACCGAGAGCCCTCATGGGGAAGTGGGCTTCCACTTCCTCTTAATTTTAGCTCGAGGTCCAGTTCGCCAAATGCCAAAATGTATATGACGGGTTTTTATTATAAACTGTCATCGGTTATCGGTTATTAATACATCGACTAATAACACGGATTAGTTGAAGTATTAATACATGTCCGACAAAGACAATATTGTATAATTAATTTATTCAATATACATTAATCGAATATAAATCGTTTATATTCAATTTGCGAATTAACTGTTTAATTCGCCTTAGCCCATTTTATTTAATTCGTATTAAATATAATATCTCAACATCACATTTTGACTAATTACTAGTCAAATAACTCGGACTAACTGGTTAGTCAAAATTTGGCATCAACATGACTGTATTTTCATACTGTCACATCTCTCAAACGTATCCTATAGGTGTGACTATTAGGGACCAGTTGATCACCGCCATCTGTATGATAATAACGTCAAACTTATCTAGCAAGCCAACCGTTATTGATAAACGTGGATCAACTGATGATGATACCAAAAGTATGCCCTTTGATCCTTTTAGAGATTTATAAGTCCTTGCACTAACTGTTAAGGACACCAACCCCAACAAGCTCCCACTTGTCCGTACAAGTGTATGTGCAATGACGTTATCCGCACTAACTGGAGGACACAAGCTCCAACAAACTCCCACTTGTCCGTACAAGTGTATGTGCGATAACCGATTCTCATATTCATTTAAAATTTCTCCCACTCAATGTAAAACAATTTGCAAATCCGGATCCGCAAAGGTCGTATTTTACAATCGATCTGGATCAAGAGTGGTTTCCCCGACTAGAGAGTAACTTAACTGATAAAACGAATCCGTATCCGAGCATGGCCATGCATTTCGATTCTGACTCCTCGAGTGGCCCTGAGAAATATCGAGTACCTGATAAAGGCTGAATATTTCCTTCAACTCGAACTCCTTCCGAACTAAGCGCGATGAAAATGACCTTAAAAAATCTACTTGGCCCCCTGTTACGGATGACCGTGAGAAAGAAACCAAAGTCACCCAAAATCTGCCGTAGTCTCAAGAGACAGTCGATAGTCAAAAGAATCGACTCTTAGGATCACTATGGAGGTCCTATCCACGACCGGGCACCGAATGTTATAAAACATTTAGGACTCCACGTCGATGTCACAATTGTGTCCTACGAGATATCCGTATAACTCGCCTCTCGTGATTGGTCACCAACCGGTTGACTTATGGCTCGTTGAACCCACCATCAACCAACGTCACAAAATAATTGCCGAGTTATCACTCATGTGGGCAATTAAGGACTGAAAAAATATAATGTTTGTTCAGTTCACTTTGTGGTGTTCAAAATTGTCGTACAATTCCACATGAAAAACAAAATATATAAATATCAAAACGATGATGTTGTATAGAGTACAAAAGGGAATGAATCTGATCCATAAAAGGGTACTACAACTTAGGAACACGTTTAATTCCCATGGAATTGACGTGCCCTTCATGCTTATCTTGTCGTAATGCTTTAGTGAGAGAATCTGCTATGTTATCATCTGTAGCAATCTTTTCTATCACTACTTCCTTTTGCTCCACGTAATCTCGGATTAGATGAGCTTTCCGTTGTACATGTCTATACTTGTTGCTATACTTAGGCTCCTTAGCTTGGAAGATGGCACCACTATTGTCGCAATAGATGGTAATCGGGTCATTCGAACTAGGCACTACAGATAGCCCATGTAAGAATTGACGCATCCATATCGCTTCCTTTGTAGCTTCGCACGCGGCATAGTACTCGGTTCGCCGTAGAATCTGCTGTAACAGTTTGTTTCGAACTCTTCCAGTTGACTGCAACGCCATTAAGAGTAAAAACGAATCCAGACTGAGATTTCGAGTCATCACGATCCGTTTGGAAGCTAGCATCTGCGTAACCGGTTGCGCATAGCTTTTGAGGGCCTCCATAAGTCAATGCCCAATCTTTAGTCCTCCGTAGGTACTTAAGAATGTTCTTGACACCAACCAATGTGATTCACCCGGATGCTTTGTTGGAATCGACTTATCATACTCAATGCATATGCCACGTCCGGACGTGTGCATATCATGGCATACATGATTGATCCTATAGCCGAGGCATAAGGAATCTGTGTCATGCGCTCTTTCTCTTCCGGTGTCTCTGGTGCCTGAGACTTGCTCAAATGCACCCCTGGAGCCATAGGAAGAAACCCCTTCTTGGAGTTAGTCATGCTGAATCTCTCTAGGACTTTGTCTATGTAAGACTCCTGGCTGAGAGATAGCATCCGTTGTGATCTATCTCGATAGATTCGGATGCCTAGAATTCTTTGTGCCTCTCCCAGATCTTTCATCTGGAAATGGTTTTTCAACCATACTTTCACCGAAGTTAAGAGAGGTATGTCATTCCCAATCAGGAGTATGTCATCGACATACAATATTAGGAAGACAATCTTGCTCCCACTCGACTTGATATAAAGACATGGTTCCTCGACCGATCGAGTGAATCCATTTTCTTTTATCACTTGGTCGAAGCGATGATTCCAACTCCGAGATGCTTGCTTAAGTCCATAAATGGAACGCTTAAGCTTGCATACTTTCTTAGGATGTAAAGGATCGATGAAACCTTCGGGTTGTACCATGTACAACTCTTCCTCCAAAAAACCATTTAAGAAGGCGGTTTTCACATCCATTTGCCAAATTTCATAGTCATGAAAAGCGGCAATCGCTAAGATAATCCGAATGGAACGCAAAGATGACTACGGGTGCAAAATTTCATCGTAGTGCAAACCTGGCACTTGGGTGAAACCTTTAGCAACTAGTCGTGCTTTATAGATATCTTGTTGACCTTCCACAGAATGCTTTATTTTGTAAAGCCATTTGCATTGAAGGGGACGAACCTTAGCTGGTAAGTCAACGAGATCCCATACGTTGTTCTCATACATAGAGTCCATCTCGGATTGCATGGCCTCAAGCCATAGCTTTGAGTCAGAACTAGTCATGGCACCTTTATAGGTTGCGGGTTCACTACTCGTTAAGAGTAGAACGTCATCTATGTCATGTTCCTCGACCATACCAATGTATCATGCGGAGGAATAGAGACTCTTCCCGACCTCCTAGGTTCCTCAAGAATATTCACCGCAGCCGGGATTGAAGGAATTGGTTCCTCCAATGGTTGCTCGGTATTTGGTTCTGGAATCTCCGACAAGTCGAAGGTTCTATCACTCTTTGCATTCTCGAGAAATTCCTTCTCTAAGAATGTCGCACTAGCCGCAACAAAAAACACGTTGTTCGGTTGGCGAGTAGAAGTAATGACCAAGGGTTCCTTTAGGATAACCTATAAAGTATGTCTTGACCGATCGCGGGCCGAGCTTATCCTCGTGTCTCCACTTGATATAAGCCTCGCAGCCCCAAACCCGTATAAAGGACAAGTTAGGGACCGTTCCCTTCCATAGTTCATATGGAGTCTTGTCATGACTTTAGACGGACTTCGGTTAAGTATTAGAGCAAAATGAAAGAGCATAACCCCATAATGAGTCAGGCAACACGGTGTGACTCATCATGGATCAAACCATATCAAGTAATGTTCGATTTCTCCGTTCGGATACACCATTCACCGAGGTGTTCCAGGTGGAGTTAATCGTAGGGCAATCCCACCGTCCTTTAGGTGTTGATCAAACTCGTGAGAAAGATACTCGCCACCACGATCTGAACGTAGTGTTTTAATCTTTCTACCTAATAGGTTCTGTACCATATTTTGGTATTCCTTGAATTTCTCAAAGGATTCACTTTTGTGTTTCATTAAGTAGACATAGCCATATCTACTTAAATCATTCGTGAAAGTGATGAAATACCTATAGCCATCTCGTGCGGTGATTGACATAGGACCACATACATCCGTGTGTATGAGTCCTAATAGGTCAGCAGCGCGCATTCCAACACCTTTGAAGGAAATCCGAGTCATCTTACCGATGAGACATGATTCACACGTGCCAAATGATTGAAAATCAAAGGCCGAGATAGCTCCATTCTTGATGAGCTGTTTAACGCGTTTCTCATTAATGTGTCCCATACAGCAGTGCCATAGATACGTTTGATCTTTGTCACCAACCTTTAACTTTTTATTCATTACGTGTAATATATCGGTTGTCTGATCTAAAACATAAATTCCGTTCATGGAGACTGCCTTGCCATAAATCATATCGTGTAATGAGAAAATGCAAGTATTATTCTCTATTACAAATGAAAATCCAAGTTTGTCAAGTGCAGAAACTGAAATAATGTTTTTCGAAAGACTGGGTACATAATAGCAGTTATATAAAAATAACTCAAATCCGCTGGGAAGCTGGATCACATATGTTCCCCTTGAGACGGCAGCCACTCGTGCTCCATTCCCAACACGCAGGTCCACCTCACCCTTTACGAGGGGTTCGATGTTTCGGAGCCCCTGCACATGATTACACAGATGAGAACCACAACCAGTATCAAGTACCCAAGTTCCGTAACTTGCGTGGTTAATCTCAATCATATGAATAAAAGTAGAAGAAGAAGACATACCAACAGGTTTAACACGACCTGCCTTTATGTCCTCATGATAAACAGGACATGTACGCCTCCAATGCCCAGTCTTGTGGCAATGATGGCATTCCATGTTTTCATTCTTGCTCTTTGTCGCGCCTGATGAGGTGCTCGACTCACCAGGCCCACTCTTACCTGAACCCGACTTCTTGAACTTCGGTTTACCTCTCGCTAGGTTTGCCGAGCTTTGCCCTTACCCTTGCCCTTGTTTGACACAACGAGAACATCCTGTTTCAAGCTCCCACCGAACTTCATGTCCTTCTCGGTCTCATACGAGAAGGGAGTGCGGTTCATGGGGACTTTTCTTCAAATCATTCATATAGTAATTCGCTCTAAATTGCGAAAAACCATCGTGGAGTGAGTGAAGCATGCGGTCAATAACAATGTTCTCGCTGATCTTACAATCAAAGGTCTCCAGCTTCTCGACATTCTCAATCATGCTGAGAATGTGTGGGCTAACTGGTTGGCCCTTCTGGAGTCTCGCATCAAAGAAGCGAGTGGTATGCTCATAGGTCACGATTCTCGGTGCTTTCGAGAATTCCTTGGTGAGCGTGGTGAAAATCTTGTTCGCACCATGGGTTATGAAGCGTTTCGCAAATTGGGTTCCATTGCAAAAATGAGTACGTTTTTAATCGCACCCGCTTCCATACGAAATCATTAAACTTGGTGATTTCAAAGACTCTAGCCGTGGGACCCGGGTTTGCGGGATGGGCTCTAATAGATATTTGAGCTTCCCGTCGGCCAGCGCGATTCCGTAATGCCGCCTCCCGGTCCGCGAAGTTTGATCCATCATTCTTCGATCGAGTAGACCGATTCATCCGATTCATGAAGATCCGGCCGGACTCACGGTCCAATGTGGCACTTGGCATTGGGTTTTCGAGAACCACCATTTGTTATTAGCAGTTTAAAAGTTCGTGATCTACACTGAAAAAGAAAGGAAAACAAGAACGAAATAAGCAACTCATCGAGGTGATTTAAGTCTATTTTAAAATTCATTTTAACATGTAGACTCTCGCACTTGCATAATTGATCTCCCTCAAGAATGATACAAGTGATCCCAAGACTCAATTTCTGTAAATTGATAAGCCAACTGTTTAGCTAATTCTTCCGTAAGAACTCTTGGTCGATAGATTTCCGTAAATCCTATCTATAGTCCACCATAATCACAGGATCGTACGAGTGACCATAGTGTTGAGATAAAATAGGTCAATCGGTTCCAACTTACCCGACGTAGAAGGGGTCATATTATGCCTACCGACGAAGAAGGGACTCATTGGAGTTTGACCTATAAAGACCGTTCTCAATTTTGGTTTATACGAGGAAGATCCCATCAACTAAATTATAATTCATATTAAGTGAACGAATAACTAGCGTCTGCGTGAATGAATTAATTTGGGTGATGGCTTAAAAATCGTGTGACATGAGAATGTCAAAGAAAACTAACTCGTGACCTCTATATGTGTCAGTTTTCATGCAATAATTAGGTGGTTTGGTTTTTAGGCGGAATATGATGCATATTATCGTTCCAAAAAAATAAAAGAATGCAATACGTAAATAAAAATTCCTAGTGTGGCCTATCCTAATAAAAAGAACATAAAACAACTTTGGAATCCACCGTTGGACCCGAGAAGCTTGTCTTGATGTTCCATCTTGATCCATGTAGCGGGAGTGAGCATCCGGTCTCCATCTTTGGTCTTCTCAAAAATTACAATTTAAAATTTACAAATATAAACCTATTTACATTCTAAATAAAAACTGTAATTAAAAGAAATAAAAATGGAGATACGAGATCTCAAAATACAACCAAGACCGTGTTCCATCATTACGGTAACACGTTCTACTAAGGCCACACTAAGTTACAACCGTTTGCAAAAAAAAAAAAATACGTAATTAAAAGCATTCAAATTAAACAAGAACGATAAATAAAATGCATCAACTAAATTTAAATTTATTCGTGACATAATTCCGTAATTATGTTAAATTTATCCAAACCACCTTTTAATGATTAAAATTCATGTGATAAAACCGCTTCTATCAATTTAATTTTAATCTTATACAATCCGTTACTTTAAATACGCTTTAAAATAACTTAATGGTACATGTGTGAACCGTTTCACAATCATAGCGAGTGTACAATATCCGTATAAAGTACATATTAAAGCCAAAAGAAAATTTAAAACAAAAGAATAAATTTTCAAAGTCGCCAAACCAAAAACACTCGATCCAGGGACATAAGTGCTCGACCGAGGAATAAAAGAGCTCGATCGATCGAACTCGCTAGTCGATCGAGAGGATTGCCAAACCGAAAGTGCTCGATCGACTACACTCGGAGGTCGATCGAGTACTTTTATTAGCAACACTTGTTCGATCGAGTACGAGGAGGTCTCGATCGAGCGATCAGGTGGTTTTAAAAGCGATCGATCGAAAAGAAGGACTCGATCGAGTAAAACAAGACAGAAAAACCACTCGATCGATTTAAAAACTTGCTCGATCGAGTACAAAAGTTTCTGGAAATGCAAAACCCTCGTGAAACAGTTTGACAAAACAAAACCTACTGCAATTTTGATCAAAACCGCATCAAAACAATTTTACAATTTGACAAAACTTGACATATTGTTATAATCTCCGTATAAAACAACAATATGCATAAAAACAAATTGAAAAACAAGATGAATTAACCGTGTAAAACATGTCACGGTTTCAAAAATTTGCAACAGCCAAAAAATTCCTGCCGAGAGGATAAAAACGCTGCTGCCGCACGAATTTCAAGACAATAAAAAATCGTTTCAAGATCGTTTGATGAAAAATCACAATAAAATGTATGTGGCCTCGCTCTGATACCACTTGTGGGGTAATATCCGTATAAGACCCTTTAAATTTAAGGATTATAACGTAAATTTAACATGTGAAATATGGTCATAAACGAAAAACAACAAAGAAACAATAAGGATTAAGAATCAACCTCGGGTCCTTTGTAGTGCGGCGTAAAGAACAGAAATCAACGGAGATTTCCTCCTAATTGTTGCACCCAAGACCGTCTGAGACTATGCCCTTGTGCTAGAAATGCTTTCTAATTGACTTGCAATATTGAGAAAGTGTTGTGAGTTTTGTCGATGTGAGATCTAGGAATTTCGAGAAAGTTGCACTTTGAAACCCTAATTGTTTTTCACTAATGATGATTAGGTTAACAAGAAGGAGAAGGCTCTCCTTTTTGTTCTTCTAATTCGGCCAAAACCGAGAGCCCTCATGGGGAAGTGGGCTTCCACTTCCTCTTAATTTTAGCTCGAGGTCCAGTTCGCCAAATGCCAAAATGTATATGACGGGTTTTTATTATAAACTGTCATCGGTTATCGGTTATTAATACATCGACTAATAACACGGATTAGTTGAAGTATTAATACATGTCCCACAAAGACAATATTGTATAATTAATTTATTCAATATACATTAATCGAATATAAATCGTTTATATTCAATTTGCGAATTAACTGTTTAATTCGCCTTAGCCCATTTTATTTAATTCGTATTAAATATAATATCTCAACATCACATTTTGACTAATTACTAGTCAAATAACTCGGACTAACCGGTTAGTCAAAATTTGGCATCAACATGATCGTATTTTCATCTTTGTCACATCTCTCAAACGTATCCTATAGGTGTGACTATTAGGGACCAGTTGATCACCGCCATCTGTATGACAATAACGTCAAACTTATCTAGCAAGCCAACCGTTATTGATAAACGTGGATCAACTGATGATGATACCAAAAGTATGCCCTTTGATCCTTTTAGAGATTTTATAAGTCCTTGCACTAACTGTTAAGGACACCAACCCCAACAACAACAACACCTTTTGCCTAACATGAAATTCTCGAGGTATGATCTGTTTGTCGTGCCATCTCTTCGTCTTCTCTATGTAGATGCGTGAGCTATCATAGGCATTTACCCTAAACTCCTCCACTTCATCTAGCTGCAATAAACGTTTCTGACCACACAACTTAGGATCAAAGTTTAGCTCACAAATAGCCCACCAAGCCTTACACTCTAATTCAAGAGGTAAATGACAGGACTTCCCAGAAACCAGCCGATATGGTGAGGCACCAATCGGTGTTTTAAAGGCGGTCCGATAAGCCCATAATGTGTCTTCCAGTTTAAGACTCTAATCCTTCCGTGATTTATAAACTACCTTAGCCAAAATCTCGTTTATTTCCCTGTTAGAGACCTCAACTTGCCCACTAGTTTGGGGATGATACCCCAAACCACGCCGGTGTTGGACACCCACCTTAGACAAAATAGAAGTAAGTTTCTTTTCTTTAAAATGCATTCCCCCATCACTAATGACGACCCTAGGGACACCAAATTGGGGAAAGATAATCTTTTTGAACATTTTAATCACAGTCTTGGCATCACAATTAGGTGAACCAATTGCCTCCACCCACTTTAACAAATAATCCACAGCTACCAGAATATAGTAATTACCTTTGTTAGACGGGAAGGGCCCCTGGAAATCAATGCCCCATACATCAAAAACCTCGACCCCTAAGATAACATTTTGTGGCATCTCATGTCTCTTAAAAATATTCCCAGAGCGTTGGCAAGCATCACAAGCTAAAACAAAGACTTTAGCATCAGCAAACAAAGTAGGCCAGTAAAAGCCAGACTGAAGTACCTTAGCCACAGTGCGCGATGGACCGTGGTGACCACCATAGGAGGATGAATGACAACCCTCTAAGATTGCCTTAGTCTCCCACTGCGAAATACACCGTCTGTAGAGACCGTCTGCGCACTCCTTAAATAAATGAGGGTCATCCCAGAAATACTGCTTAGCGTTGTAGATAAAACGCTTCTTCTGCTGATAATAAAGACCAGGTGGCAGCTCGCCACTAGTAACATAATTAGTTAAATCTGCATACCAAGGGTCATGGTTAGGATGAGAAGACATAACAGCAAATAAGGAGTCATCGGGAAAATAATCATCAATAGGTAAAGAATCTTCTCCCGCTTGCTGCGATAGTCGCGACAGATGATCAGCTACTACGTTCTCTCCACCTTTCTTATCTTTGATCTGCAAATCAAACTCCTGAAGGAGGAGTATCCACCTCAGCAATCGTGGCTTGGCTTCCTTATTAGCAAGAAGGTGTCTCAGCGCTGCATGGTCAGTAAAAACAGTAACTTCTGACCCTATCAAGTAAGAACGAAATTTTTCTAGCGCATAAATCACAGCTAACAGCTCCTTCTCAGTGGTGGTGTACTTCACTTGAGCCTCATCCAAAGTTCGGCTCGCATAGTATATTGCATTCAAAGCTTTGTCTTTCCGCTGGCCTAGCACCGCTCCTAGTGCATAATCACCAGCATCGCACATAATCACAAACGGCAAGTCCCAGTTGGGAGGCTGTATAATCGGTGCTGAAATTAAGGCCTGCTTCAACCTGTTAAAAGTAGAAAGACATTCATAAGTAAATGCAAAGGGGGCATCCTTAAGCAGCAGCTGTGTAAGCGATTGAGGAATTTTTGAAAAGTCCTTGATAAACCGGCGATAAACGCCGGCGTGACCAAGGAAACTCCTCACTCCTTTAACATTAACAGGAGGAGGTAACTGCTGAATCACTTGCACCTTTGCTTTATCAACCTCAATGCCCC
Organism: Silene latifolia; assembly: GCF_048544455.1. Taxonomy (NCBI): domain Eukaryota; kingdom Viridiplantae; phylum Streptophyta; class Magnoliopsida; order Caryophyllales; family Caryophyllaceae; genus Silene; species Silene latifolia. The sequence goes on along the minus strand of NC_133538.1, from coordinate 135,949,757 downwards.
TGTCAGAAACTAAGTGCCCTTGACAGGCTAGTCGTATACCTATTAAAAATAACCAACTGGCTCTAACTAATATAGCTAGGGAAGTCGGGTCGATCTCCACAGGGATATGGGAAAATGTCAGCTTTAACTAAGTCCGTCACGGTAACCAATTTGGGGGTTTGAATTTGTTTTTTCTAAACCAAATAGATTAAGGAAGAGAAGAAAGGCAGGAGAATAAGGATTAAGCAAATAAGGCGAAAATAGCTAAGACAATCGGTTCACCATGATCACTCAGTCAAGCAATCTAGGTCTCAGGTCAATGCAAGTATAATCTATGGGGCAGTGAATATCTCCTTCCAGTCTCAATTCGCCCTAAAGCACAAATAGCTTAGCTTCCTCCCTCACTACGATGCCCTAATGTTCGCTACGAGTCTCACCCTTTCCATCCTTCCGGTCCAGGTCAAGGTTTACTACGATTAAATGACTAATTGCGTCGACTCAATTAGATAGAAACAATTAAATGTAGCGATTAACAACATAAACAACACAAGCATTAAACCTAAAATGTCGATTTACAATACCTTCATAATCATGGATCCCCTAAGTCTTAGCAAAAGAAATTAGCTATGCATTATCATCGGATTAACAATAACCATACATAGACAAGAAGAATTAAACATGATGACAATAAACAAGAGAGATTTGAATAAAGCAATTGCAAAAATAAAAGGAGAGAAGAAGTAATAGCAATAAAAGAGATTAAGAATAAGAATTAGAAGAAAGTATAATACCGATTACAAGTTTCGATCCAAGGGAAGAGTATGAGAGATTAAGAGAGAAGAAGAGAAGAGGAAAGCAACGTAGTCTGTAGTGTGATTCAGCAGTCAAAAATCATACTACTTAACCTAATAACCAAGCCTAATTACAAAGCCCATACGAAATAAAGCAAGAAACACGGCTACAGAACAAAACCTCTCGATCGAGTAGAATTAAACCACTCGATCGAGGAACTAAGAAAAAATTCCTCTCGATCGAATGGAAAAACCGTTCGATCGAGGACTTCTTATAATGGCCTTCTCGATCGAGTATGAAAACAACTCGATCGAGTGAAACTCCAAGAGATAAAGCATTCGATCGAGTGAAAAGAGGTTGATCGAGCTATATTAACGCATAAGGAACCTTGTCACCTTCCGAAATCAGCTCACGCGTCTTCAAAGTGATGGATTCCAAGCTCCGATTCCTTGTTCTCCATAAATATATACAAATGGGACGAGTTTAGGCTCTATTTATCTTCTTTCTTGTCTGTATCTGCAATATACGCAAGACAAACCAAAGTAGACTATTCGGGGGTATTTGTAGCTAGATGCCACATAAAATAGAACAGAAATGCGTGTAAAAATGAGGTAAAAACCCTATAAAAAATCCACGCATCAGCCCTAAGACAGCTCCTTCTTTGACCATAAAGTGTCACTTCTCCCAATTAACCATAAGATTAACCTCAATGCAGCGCTGCAACACTTTATCAAGGTTAGACAGACAATTAGCAAAGTCACTTCCATAGACACTAAAATTGTCCATAAAGACTTCCATAATAGACTCTATATACTCAGAAAATATCCCCATCATGCACCTTTGGAAGGTGGCAGGGGCATTATGTGGGAATTATCTGTATGCATCCCTTTATTTATAAGGATTATAATGAATTTATTATGATGATAACTAGTCATAAAATAAATTACATAAACAAAATAGTCGAGAATTAAGAAACAACCTTCGGTCCTAGCAAAATCGGCCTAAGAACAATATCGCAATGATATTCAACTATCAGTTGCACCCAAGATGATATAAGATATGCCCTTTGCTTCTTGCTAGAATCGATCCCCAATTTTCTGTAAATTTTTAGGGTTTTTCGGTTTTTGTGTTTTTGATAGGAGGCAAAATTAGGTTAGAATCATTAGGGTAGAAAAATGAGCTCCCTACTCCTCTTATTCTAACCGAAAAAGAGAAGTGAATGGGGAGATTTTTACTCTCCTAATTTCGGCCCAATACCACCGAAACAATAAGAGGATATTTCTTCTTATTTTCGGTTTTTGTCACCTACCAAAATAATGCAATTAAATCTTCTTATTTTGGTATTTTACAAAATGTATATAAAGTGTATAATTAAATTGTCATTTATTTTATTCTGTATTAACTAGTCTACACACAACAACTTGCAGTTGATTTATTAATACTGGTCAATAATAATTTATTATGACAATATCGTATAATATATACTTTAATTATACATATCGCATATTTACAATTTGCTTACATTTAATTACGAATTAACATATTAATTCGTCCAAGCTAACATTATATACATTAATTAAATATAACTTATTATATTCAATTTACGAATTGACAGTTAATTCGTCTCAGCTAATATTATTTGATCGGCATTAAATAATCGTCTCATCAACACATTGACTAAATGTTTAGTCATATAAGGCATCAATGTGATTACATTTCCATAACCACATCTCTCAAACACATCCTTTAGGTGTGACCTTTAGGGACTTGTTGATCACCGCCATCAGTATGATAATAACGTCAAACTTTCTAGCAAGCCAACCGTTATTAGGTAATCGTTAATCAACTGATAAAATACGAAATATACCCTTCTGAACCTGTAAGAGATTTACAAATGTTATCACACTAATTTGTGGAGGACACAAGCTCCAACAAACTCCCACTTGTCCTCACAAGTGTATGTGCGATAACCGATTCTCATATCCTAAAATTTCTCCCACTCAATGTAAAACAATTTGGAAAATCCGTATTCACAAAGGTCGTATTTTACAAGTGATCAATATCAAGAGTGGTTTCCCCGACTAGAGAGTAACTTAACTGATAAACGAATCATCATTCGAGCATGGTCATGCATTTCAGTTACAACTCCTCGAGTGGCCCTGAGAAATAACTATACCTGATAAAGGTTGGATATTTTCCTCAACTCGAATCCTGTAGATGTAAGCACAGTATGAAATGACCCGAAAAAATCTACTTAGCCTCCGATTCACGGCAGAGAGTGAGAAAGAAACCAAAGTCACCCAAAACTGCCTTAATCTCAAGAGACAGTCGATAGTCAAAAGAATCGACTCTAGGAACACAATGGATGTCCTATCCACGACCTGGCACCGAATGTTTTTAAACATTTAGGACTCCATTACGTTGTCACAAAAATAATTGTCCTACGAGGTATCGTTATAACCCGTATTTGTGATCGATCGGCCAACTGATTGACTTATGGCTCGTTGAACCCACCATCAATCGACTGCACAATATAATAGCCATAGTTATCAGCTCATATGGGCGATTACGGACCAAAACAAATATAATGTAATTCAGTTCACTTTGTGGCGTTCAATGTTGTCGGTACAATCCACATGAAAAACAAAATATTATATTAAAACGATGAAGTTATAAATAGTATATAAAAAGGATAACGTATCAAATCCATAATCAGCTACTACAACTCAGGAACACATTGAATTCCCATGGAAATAGCGTGCCCTTCATGCTTATCAAAATTTGACGGTTTAGTGAGAGGGTCCGCGATGTTATCATCCGAAGCTATCTTGTCAATCACTATCTCTTCTTGCTCCACGTAATCACGGATCAGGTGAGCTTTCCGATGTACATGTCTAGATTTGTTGCTAGACTTTGGCTCCTTAGCCTGGAAGATGGCACCTCTATTGTCACAATAGATGGTGATCGGGTCATTCGAACTAGGAACTATCGTAAGTCCTTGTAAGAATTGACGCATCCATATAGCTTCCTTAGCTGCTTCCGAAGCGGCATAGTAGTCGGATTCAGTGGTAGAATCTGCTACAACACTCTGTTTGGAACTCTTCCAGCTGACCACAGCACCATTAAGAGTGAAGACGAATCCGGACTGAGATTTTGAATCGTCTCAATCCGTTTGGAAGCTAGCATCTGCGTAACCGATTGCGCATAGCTTAGTATCGCCTCCATAAGTCAATACCCTATCCTTAGGCCTCCGTAGGTACTTGAGGATGTTTTTAACAGCTATCCAGTGTGTTTCACCTGGATTCTTTTAGTAACGAATCGTCATACTCAATGTATATGCCACGTCTGGACGTGTGCATATCATGGCATACATGATTGATCCTATTGCAGATGCATAAGGAACACGACTCATGCGCTCAATCCCTTCAGGCGTCGTGGGTGACTGAGACTTGCTCAACTGCATCCCAGACGTCATTAGAAGGTTCCCCTTCTTGGAGTTGGTCATGCTGAACCTTTCAAGAATCTTATCCAAATAAGACTCTTAACTAAGTGATAACGTCCGTCGTGATCTATCTCGGTAGATACGGATTCCCAAAATGCGTTGTGCCTCACCCAGATCTTTCATCTGGAAATGGTTCTTCAACCATCCTTTAACCGAAGATAAGAGATGAATGTCATTCCCAATCAAGAGTATGTCATCGACATACAATATCAAGAATAGAATCTTGCTCCCACTCGACTTGATATATAAGCATGGTTCCTTGACCGATGGAGTGAAACCATACTCTTTTATCACCTGGTCGAAACGATGATTCCAACTCCGAGAAGCTTGCTTAAGTCCATAAATGGAACGCTTAAGCTTGCATACTTTCTTAGGATGTTCAGGATCTATGAAACCTTCGGGTTACATCATGTACAACTCTTCCTCCAAATAACCGTTTAAGAAGGCGGTTTTCACATCCATTTGCCAAATTTCATAGTCATGAAATGCGGCAATCGCTAAGATTATCCGAATGGAACGTAGCATGACTACAGGTGCAAAAATCTCATCATAATGCAATCTGTGCACTTGAGTGAAACCTTTTGCCACTAGTCGTGCCTTATAGGTATCTGGTTGCGCGTCTACAAAATGCTTTATTTTGTAAAGCCATTTGCACTGTAGAGGTTTTACCTTATTAGGTAAATCAACAAGATCCCATACGTCATTCTCATACATGGAGTCCATCTTGGATTGCATGGCTTTGAGCCATAGCTTTGAGTTGGAACAGGCCATAGCACCTTTAAAGGTAGCGGGTTCATTACTCTCTAGGAGCAAAATGTCATTCTCCTTGACCATACCAATGTATCTATCCGGAGGATTAGAGACTCTACCCGACCTCCTAGGTTCCTCAGGAATATTAACCGTGTCATCAGTTGGAGGAACTACTTCTTCTATCTGTTCCTCGGTTTTTAGTTCTTGAATCTCCAACAGCTCGAAGGTTCTATTACTTGTCTTGTTCTCGAGAAATTCTTTCTCTAAGAACGTCGCACTAGCCGTAACAAAAACTCGATGTTCGGTAGGCGAATAGAATTAATGACCAAACGTTCCTTTTGGATAACCTATAAAGTATGTCATGACCGATCGCGGGCCGAGCTTATCCTCGTGTCTCCACTTGACATAAGCCTCGCAGCCCTAAACCCGAATAAAGGACAAGTTAGGTACCGTTCCCTTCCACATTTCATATGGAGTCTTGTCGACAGCTTTAGATGGACTTCGGTTAAGTATAAGAGCAGCTGACAAAAGAGCAAAACCCCATAATGAATCGGGCACTACCGTGTGACTCATCATGGATCGAACCATATCAAGTAAGGTTCGATTTCTCCGCTTCGCATACACATCATTCAATTGAGGTGTTCCAGGTGGAGTTAATCGTAAAACGATTCCACAAGATTTTAAGGTGTTGACCAAACTCATTTGAAAGATATTCGCCACCCCGATCTGAACGGAGTGCTTTAACCTTTCTACCCAGTTGGTTCTCAACCCTGTTCTGGTATTCCTTGAATTTCTCAAAGGACTCACTTTTATGCTTCATTAAGTAGACATATCCGTATCTACTCAAATCGTCCGTGAAAGTGATAAAATATTTATAGCCATCTCTAGCGGTAATTGACATAGGTCCACAAACATCTGTATGTATGAGTCCTTGACTATATATACCTTGGAAATAGGTAATTATAACTGCTACTACATTCTCATAATCTCATAAAATTTTCAAAATTAACTTGTAGATATTGTCTATATTAAATGTTCCTTATTTTAAACTAATATTAATACACTAATTAGTATTAGTCATTAGTAATTAATCATGTATTAATTGCTCAATATGCCACATATCAATCCACAATTCTCCTAACCCAATTTTTTTATATATATATAGGTAGCATCCCGTGCTTCACACGGTCAATTTTAATAAACTGTTATTATACTATTAAATGTATTTGAAAGCTTATATAAAGTTATTTAATTTTGTATTAGTATGGAGTATTTCATTTTTATTTTCTAAGAATTATTATTTAAGAAAATATAGCTTAGGTTTTCTATTTTACTCCTTTTTCATGCCTCTTTATGATTTGACATTAATATAATATTGTGATATAAGCCTCATACTATTAACTTTTTTTTCCAAAAAAAAAGAAACTTCTTTTACAATTCGATATTGGTGGAGGAAATTAATCAAGATTCACTTGTTTTCAAAATGTGCATAATGTATTTTTTATATACGTTTAAATTTCGAAGTAGAAGCTAAAAGTTGTGTTATCCTTCGTGATAAATGTACTTATTTAAATGTTATCTAAAGTGTTTTTTCTTAAAGGAAATTAATATTTTGAAACCTAGCGGTTTTTTATGTTATTAATTTTTTGCGTACTTACGTGTACAAAGCAACCAACTCATCTACGTTTGACCAATTTACAAATAAAAATTTTATTTCTATATAATGTTCTTTTGGCTAATTAAAGAACGTGAATTTGAAAATAAAACCAAAAAAACACAATATAAATATATTTTATTTTTTCTTTTCTCAAAAAATAAATATAGTTTATTTTTTATTTTATTAATTTATGAATTTATTAATTTTTCTTCCTAAAATCATTACTACACTTGTATGTAAAAAAAATAACTTTTTATGTTCATATATACATCTTTATTCATTGATAATCAAGTATAATAAAACATGTACATACTAACAACATGAATCATAATTATAATAGAATTTACATTATTCTTTTGACAAAGTAAAGCAAAATCTAATTTACAGTACATTACCATGGATAAAGTTTTAACTAATCATGGCAAAATCTAGTTTGTTTAGGCTGCTTGGGTTCATCCTTTGGGTTTTGTATGGCATCAATATTGATTCACGTCGATTTTGTTATAAATTGCTCCTTTATCCGTGACCACCTGCGATTAAACAACATAAAATTGATTTTTTATTATAGAAAAAAAAAATAGAAATAATTGAAAGCATAAAGAGATTGAGTTTATCTTCAAATTAAATTTAGCTTGCCACTTTGTCTTCAAGTGTTGTTAAATCCCACAAAGTACTTTTTCACTCACTCCTATCACCATCTTTGCTTGATATGAAGAAGAAATTAGAAAACAAATATTGAGGAAATTATTTCTAGTGGCATAGTAAATTATATATCAAAATATTCTATATACTATAATTCTGGAAAATATATACATTATTAATACACATACTATAACACAATCAAAAGTAATTGTAAGCAAATACGGAGTAGTATATTGCATATATATAGAAATGTGTTGCATGTATCATGTATCATGTATCATGTATGCATCTTGTACTCGGTCAAAAAATAGTTGGGCTACTCTTCATTTATTGATTTGTTTTGATTTGAAAGTTGTGCTTTGAAATTATGTATACATTTTCAATGTTCAACACCCAAATACTTAAACTTTGATACATATACAATTTTCAAAAAAGAAATGCACATATTCAATATATATATATAGTGTACATACATAATTCCTAGTTACTTTTATTATGACTTGTGGCTTATTTATTTAATTCTACCAAACCAATTAAAAGATGTAAAAATGTCTAATCCACACTTTCTCAATTTAATTTTATATATAGATATAAGATATAAGATAATTCTATTGAAAATTATACTCATATGAAAACATTTTTCGTGATAAATTTAAAAAGTTTAAGTTTCGTAATTTTTCTCGAAATATTTTTTCAAATTAATTGTAGAGTTCTTATTTATGTAAATCCAATAAATAATAACTTTATTAAATTGTTGTTGATGTTGATGCTTATACTATATTAATGCCTGTACTTAATGACTATACTATCATTAATGGTTGTATTTATGGCTTAATATGCCACGTGTCGTATCCACAGCTTCCCAACCCATTATATATATATATATATATATATATATATATATATATATATATATATATATATATATATATATATATATATATATATATATATATATATATATATATATATATATATATATATATATATATATATATATATATAGAGAGAGAGAGAGAGAGAGAGAGAGAGAGGTGGGATCCGGTGAGAACGACCATTCGGTGAGAACGGTGAGAACGCACTAGATACATTAGAATATATATATAAAAGGTGCACTTTTTTTTTTTTTTTTTACCAAATCTCATATACACTTTTAACTAAAGTAGGTACGCTTTTTACCAAAATTATATATACGCATTTTACGAGTGTAGATACACTTTTTTTTTTTTTTTTTTTTTTACCAAATCTCATGTACACTTTTAACTAAAGTGGGTACACTTTTTACCAAAATTTTATATACGCATTTTAAGAATGTAGATACACAATTTTTTTTTTCTTTTTTTTAACCAAATCTCATATACACTTTTAACTAAAGTAGGTACACTTTTTACCAAAATTCTATATACGCATTTTAAGAATGTAGATACACTTTTTTCTTTTTTACGAAATCTCATATACACTTTTAACTAAAGTTGGTACGCTTTTTACCAAAATTCTATATACACATTTTAAGAATGTAGATACATTTTTTTTATTCTAGTTCAATTTTTAAGTGAATTCTATATACTTAATTTATGGGAATACTCTGAACTATGACCCATCTTCTCATAATACTCCGAATAACGTTTTAACTCCCAATAAACTCAACTTTCACTATAATCTTCTCAAATTAGAATAGGTGACCAGCAACCTGTTTATCCGGTTATTATTCCATTTATTATTTAATTTAGAAAGAAAACGAAAAAAAGAGTTATAATTGCTATTACTCTTCGTTTGGTTACATACGGGAACTTACAATGCCTAGGAAGTGTCATATCACATGATTTTAGAATTCATGTGAATTAGAAAATGTTGTTTGGTTACATGTAGGCATTGTAATTCATGTAGGCATTCCCACTTACCTAGGGGGATCTAGGTAAGCAACTTCCTCCATTATGGAGGAATTGAAATTCATGGGAAGTTTCAATTCATGTGAATTGGGGTAACCAAACAACCTACCCATTTTGCAACTCACATGAATTAAAGTTCCTGTGTAATTTAGTGGACAACCAAACGACCCCTTATTAATCCCTAAACTCCCAGCCACCCAAAATTAACCCCACTTTCACCTTCTCCATGTTTATCAACTGTGAACCTCAAACGACCACCCTCCTTTACACGACCACCAAGCACTGTAAATTTCAAATTCTATGCTCCTTCCACCTCCTTAAACCGCCGCCTTCTGATGACCACCTCAATCGATTGCCCTCCTTCAACGGCCTCTCACACAATTACCGCCTCCACTATCTCTCCTTTAGCCACCATAATTCCAGATCTGCTCGTAGGGTGGTTTTTAAGTACATTTGTTGATGTTTTATGGTATTTGGAGGCTTTGAGTGGTGGTTTCGAGGGTAGATAATTTGTGGCTGGTGGTGCGTGCAGTAGTTGGTGATGCGTTAATGCGTGCGATAGTTGGCGGTGTCAAGTATCATCCCTTCGTAAGTTGTGGGCTTGTTGTGGTTGAGGGCTGAAGAATTGGAGTGACAATGGTTTCTTTAGGTTGTGGGTGGTACTTGGACTTAAGGTTGTGGACGAAAGGGATGTGACGCGAAAAGGAGGAGGGAGGTGGTGGCCGACGAATATGGTGGCTGGGGGATGGTTGCGTTGAAAATGGCGGGAGTATCTGGTGGGTGGGGTTGTTGAGGGATTGCTCCTGCCTCCTGCTGGGGACGCTGGAGGGTTTGTGGATGGTACTATGGTAGAATGAAATGTGAAGGTGGGTGGGTTAATTAATTGAAAAGGGCTTTGTTTAATGTATAATACTATAATTATTGTTAGCTTGTTAATGTTTTGTTATTATTATTTCATTATTACTGGTGAGTAGTGACATATCAGCAACACATAAGCTCCATGTCATCTGTTACCTGAGACAACAGGTCAAAATTTCAGCGATTCTAATTTGAGAAGAAGCTATTCAAAGTTTAGTGTATTTTAGGTTAAAACGTAGTTCAGCTTATTTTGAGAAGGGTGTTGAGCTATTATTCTTGATGATGACAAGTTCCCAATCCTTTGTTTCTTCTCAACTATTGTTTTGGCAAGATTTTTGATGTTGCAGGTCTGGACTATGTTGATCAAAGATGATGGAAGCTATCACGTTCATATGTCCGTCTTTGTCTAGCATTAATGTAAGATTGTGGTTCTTAAGCTCACTCGTATGTTCTGAACAGTTACGCAGACTGTTCAGTTCAGAATGGTTCACAACACTGAATGAAGAACACGTGACTGATTTTAGTTGGCAAAGAAGGATTTCGAATAAAATGTTTTCTGAACAAAATTTGGCTAAGATATTTTAAGAACCTTCTGGTTGCTTTGAAGAGAAAATATATCTTTTGAAATCAGTTGGAATATTTATCTTGCAAGAAAAGTCAAATTGTTTTTTGGAAATATTTTATTCTAAAAGATTTTATTTGCTTTATCTCTTTACCAAAAATATAGGGTTTGTTACCAAACCAATCTCCTATATAATTTCCAGCGAATCAGTCATTGGTACCCACCGAAATAGAGAGCTTGACATTTCATATCTACAGCTTTTTGCAAAATACTTTTCACGTGCCTTTTTGACAAAATCCTTTTGCAAAATAATTTTTGTGTCTTGTGAACCGTCCTTGTGTGCTTAAGTTCTTACATTCATAAGACTATATTTGTTCTCCATCGTTCTAAATTGTTGAACCATATAAGGAGACAAAGCGAGTTGTAATTTTTCTTTTGTGAGAGAGTGTTTTTGGGGTACGGGGTTGTACTCGAGTCGCACGATCGGGGTTGATCGTGGGGGTTTTCTTTGTAATCGAGTTTGGTTATAAAGGAAATAATAATAAGAGAGAGGGTGGACGTAGACCTTTAGAGAGTAGGTCGAACCACGTTAAAAATCGTGTGTCTCTTGCTTTCTTTATCTCGTTTGCTTTTGTTTTTATTTGTTTTTCCTTTTTAATTCACGCATTCACTCAAACGAACAATACAGCACAACTCTGATTGTTTGAACAGTCACCGAGACTGTTCAATTAGCTTGTGTATTGTTTCAGAAGGAAATTCGTGAACGACCTTTTGCTTTAATTTCGCATTAATTTTTAAAAAGGGTACTTAATTCACCCCCTCCCCCTCTTAAGTACCGGATCAATAAACTCAACAATTGGTATCGAGCCTCGTGCTCTTGATTGCCTTACAACAAAAAGAGTTTGATCCTTTTTGAGTTTATTCTTTTGTACTTTATTTTATCATGAATTCCAAATCACAAAATGTCCTGTCTTTGATGGCACGGACTATGGCTGGTGGAAAAATCGTATGATGCATTTCATACAAGGAACAGATTATGAATGTTGGGTAATCATCGAAAATGGTCCCCTAGCTATCACTACCACCAATGCAAATGGTGTGTCTAGTGTAAAAGCGCCCAAGGACTACACATCCGATGATTACAAAAAGGCGGAGAAGAATGCTAGGGCTATATCACTCCCGCAATCCGGAATTGGTGAATCGAAACCGAAATCGAATTGCGGGATGTAAAACGGCTAAACAAATTTGGGATAGCTTATCACTAGCCTATGAGGGGACCGTGCAAGTAAAGAAACAACGTATTGATCTCTTAATGCAACAATATGAAAACTTTAGAATGCACGAGGATGAACCCATAAAAAGCATGTCTTCACGTTTTTCAAGTATAACTAACGAACTTTCAAATCTTGGTAGACAATTCGAAACTGAGGACATTGTCCGTAAAATTTTAAGAAGTCTTACCAGGAAATGGCGACAAAAAGTCACGGCCATTGAAGAGTGTAGAGACTTAGCCACTCTTACCTATGAAGCCCTAATGGGATCTCTTATGGCACACGAAATAACACTCGACAATGATGCCGAAGAGAAACCCAAAGCTAAGGGTCTGGCCTTGAATGCCGTCTCAAGTGATAATGAAAATGATCTTGAGGAGGAAGTTGCCTTGCTGTCTAAACGAATTGCCAAAATCATTAGAAAGCAAAATCAAGGAAAGTTCGAAAGTTATAAACCAAATAAATCTGTTTCCTCATCTTCCTCATCTCGTTCTACTTCTAGAATGGGATGTTTCAAGTGCGGTGAACGGGATCATCAGATCCGAAATTGCCCTAAATGGGAAGAAGAAAAAGCTAAGGATAAGCGTGAAAAGTCTAAGCAGGAGTACAAACGTGCAATGATAGCTGCTGTATGGGGTGAGTCCGACTCAGAGGACGAGGAACCCTCTGAAAATTAGAAAGAAGAGAAATTCTGCCTACGATCTACCTACAAGCCTAGATCTCAACAAAGAAGGGATGACGACTCTCTAAGATGCCTAATGGCTAATTCAGAAGCATCAGATAGTGAATCAGATGATGAGGTAAGTCTTTCAAATCTTAAAGTTCAAATTAGGACCTTATCTAGAAATCAAATTATAAAATTATTAGATGAGACTTTGGATACAAGTTATGAACAAAACAAGCGTCTTGAGGCCATACAATCTGAAATTGAAAGTATTGCGGAGGAGAATATAGAGCTAAGACAAAATCTGAAGAATATACAGAAACAGACAGTCGATCAGACTGTTCAATCAGATCTCACTGCTGAAAATGAGTCTCTTGTTAACAAAATCCACGTCTTAACAAATGAACTAGATGAGATTAAAAAATTGCATACTACTAGTTCAACCTCTTACTCTGAAATTTGTTCTAAGTTTGATAGACTTAATAACGACTATAATTCTCTTCTTGCTAAGAATAAAAATTTGCTCGTAGCTGTCAACAATCTTGAAATTGATTTAAGTAATGCAAGAAATGTAGTTGCTAAATGGGAAGGTAGTACTACCGTCCTAGATTTTCTAGTCAATCAATCTAAGAACAACAATAAACTTGGATTAGGCTATGACTCACGTTCTGATTTAAGACAGGGCGGTTCTCAATATCGCACTTTGTCTGATCCTCGAATGTAAAGTAAACACTCCTCCCGATCGTTCAATTCGACGACGCCGATCTTGTTGAGATTAAAAGATCTAAACCCATCGAGAGAGACTTTCGCAAACCTAAGTACGTGGGTCTACCTGAATATACTATTTGCAAATTTTGTGGACACACAGGTCACGTATTTAATGCGTGTAAAAAACGCTTAGGTCATTTGGATCGAAACATAAGAGTCGTTAAGAAAATGTGGATTAGAAAAGATGTTTTGGATACTGTTCGTCATAAGAAGGGACCCAAACTTGTTTGGGTTCCTAAATCATCTAACTAATTCTTCTTTGCAGGGCCATATGAGAGGAGGCAGCCGTTGGTATCTTGATAGCGGATGTTCACGACACATGACAGGTAATAGAAACCAATTCCTCTCATTATCGGCCTACGACGGTGGAAATGTGACATTTGGAGACAACAAAAAAGGTGAAGTAATTGGTATTGGTAAAGTCGGTAAGTCTCTTTCACATTCCATTGATGATGTGCTGCTTGTAAAGGGTCTCAAACACAATTTGATTAGTATTTCTCAATTATGTGACAAAGGAAATAAAGTCGAATTTCATGCAAACCTTTGTTATGTAATCAAAGAAAGTACAAATGAAATTGTTCTTCAAGGTAAGAGAGTTAATAACATTTATGTGGCTGATTTAGGAAGCATTCCTAGAGAAACCATTAAATGTTTGTCGGTACTGCAAAACGATCCTAATTTATGGCATAAGAGGTTTGGACATGTTGGCTTCTCATCTCTAAACAAACTTTACAAACTTGATTTAGTGGAAGGTCTACCTTCGATGAAGTTTGAAATTGATGGAGTCTGTGATGTTTGTGCTCGATGCAAACATGTCCGAAGTTCTTTTAAATCTAAAAGGGTTGTTAGCACCACCCAGCCTCTAGAACTCATTCACATGGATTTGTGTGGTCCGATGAGGATTAGAAGCCGAGGTGGAAGTCTTTATGTATGTGTTCTAGTGGATGATTATTCACGGTTTGTTTGGACTTTATTTTTGCATGCTAAAAGTGAAACCTTTGAAGAATTCCAAGTCTTGATTAAGAAACTCCAAAACAAACTCGGTCACAAATTGATCTCCATTAGAACCGATCATGGAAGAGAGTTTGAGAATGATTCGTTTATATCTTTTTGCGGGAACATGGCGTTGATCATAACTTTTCCGCTCCTAGAACACCGCAACAAAATGGTGTAGTGGAAAGAATGAATAGAACTTTGGAGGATATGACAAGATCCATGTTACTTTGTAGCGAGCTGCCTAGAAACTTTTGGGCCGAAGCTGTGAACACAGCTTGTTATATTCGTAATCGTGTTGCTATTAGATCTATCCACAAGAAAACGCCTTATGAGCTTCTATATGGGCGAAAGCCAAACATTTCACACTTCCGCTGTTTTGGATCAAAATGTTATGTTCACAACAATGGCAAAAATAATTTGGGTAAATTTGATCCAAGAAGCGATGAGGCAGTTTTCATTGGATATTCAAACGAAAGCAAGGCCTATAAAGTTTACAATAAAAGAACTATGTGTTTTGAGGAAAGTGTACATGTAATTTTCGATGAAACTAATGTGCTTAACGCTGAATTGCAGGATGATGATGACTTTGAGATTGGATTTATAAGAGATGATCCACCCGAACTAGAAGAGAATCCCTCGTCGTTGGAAGGAACAGGCGCAGAACAGTCCACGAATCCAGGGGGAAATGAATAGAACACAGAACTGTCCAGTCTGGAAAATCACCAAGTTCAGCGTCTCGAACAGACGATCGCACGGTCTAATGAGACAAATCAGGCCTCCGAGCTCAAATACGCCGAGAAAGACAAATACAAATGTTGAGCAGAATCGAACAGACCCGATGCGTTCAATGCGAAGCTACGTATGACGAGCAAAATCAAACAGAACCCAGTACTGTTCAATCTACACCAGAAACAGAAACATTCGTTCCTCGACGTTGGAAGCATCAAAGTTCACATCCAATGGATAACATTTTGACTGACATTCATGAGGGAGTCAAAACTAGATCTTCTTTAAGAAATTTTTGTGCCCATTATTCATTTCTATCAGAATTAGAACCATCTAACATAAATGTTGCTTTAACTGATCCTGATTGGGTTATTGCTATGCAGGAGGAGCTTAACCAATTTGAACGAAGCAAGGTGTGGCACTTGGAACCACGACCAAGAGATCGTTCCGTCATAGGAACGAAATGGGTATTTCGAAACAAATTGGATGATGCAGGTGTGATTGTGAGAAACAAGGCTAGACTTGTCGTGCAAGGATACAATCAACAGGAGGGGATTGATTACGATGAAACATTTGCACCAGTGGCGAGACTTGAAGCCATTCGTCTCCTTATTGCTTTTGCCGCTCATATGGGTATCAAACTCTTTCAAATGGATGTTAAGACCGCGTTTCTTAATGGCTATTTGCAAGAGGAAGTGTATGTTGAACAACCTCCCGGTTTTTTAGATAGTAATTTTCCTAATCATGTGTATAAATTAGATAAGGCACTTTATGGTCTTAAACAAGCACCTAGGTCTTGGTATGATAGACTATCAAAGTTCCTTATTGAAAATGGTTTTCAAAGAGGTTCAGTTGACAAAACACTATTTTTAAAACCGGTGAAGGAGGACTTATTAGTTGTTCAAATTTATGTAGATGATATCATTTTTGGAGCAACTAATGATGTTTTATGTGCATATTTTTCCAATCTTATGCAATCGGAGTTCGAGATGAGTATGATGGGCGAGTTGGGATTCTTTTTGGGTCTTCAGATAAAACAAACCACACATGGCATAATGATCCATCAAAGAAAATACATCAAGGAGATGCTAAAGAAATTCGGTATGACTACAGCTAATCCATTTCCTACACCTATGTGTTCTACACTCAAACTTGACAGAGATGAAAAAGGTAAAAGTGTAGATGAAAAGGTGTATCGAGGTATGATAGGCTCTCTTTTATATCTCACAAACTAGTCGTCCTGGATATTCTTTATAGTGTATGTTTGTGTGCCCGGTTTCAATCAAATCCCAAAGAATCACACCTAACAGCTGTAAAACGCATTCTTAGGTATTTGATTGGTACCCAGGACTTATACTTATGGTATCCTATGGACTGCAATTTCACTCTCACGGGTTATTCAGATGCAGATTATGCAGGTTGCTCAGTAGAAAGAAAGAGCACATCTGGTATTGCCACCTTTGTAGGACCGTGTCTTATCTCTTGGGCTTCCAAGAAACAAAATACGGTTGCTCTATCTACTACCGAGAGTGAATATGTTGTTTCTTGCTCAATGTTGTGCTCAAATACTATGGGTAAGACAACAGCTGCGGGATTACGGTATGTTCATTAATTGTGTACCCATTCTTTGTGATAACACTAGCGCTATTAATATTTCCAAAAATCCCGTCCAGCACTCCAAGACAAAACATATTGACATTCGTCATCATTTTCTTCGCGATAATGTGGAAAAAGGGAACATAAGCTTAAAATTTTGTAAAACAGAAGATCAGTTGTCGGATATTTTCACTAAACCTTTGGCTAGAGAACAATTTGAGAAAATCCGATTAGAATTGGGTCTCTTGAATAGTAGCTCATAGTCTCTATTGTCCTTAAATTGATCCCCTAAATGATTGACTAGAATTGAGATTCAGGCGTTTTGTTTTGACAATGTGTCTTACAGTTATTGAACTTAGTGCAGTCTACTTACTCTAGTTGGTGTTTTCATCTAGACTAGTAATAAGTTGATCTATTTCTGAGATGCTATTATTCGTATTCATGCAAGCAGTTTATGGCAAAATTTAAACCTCAACTAAAAGCCCACCCACTTCCCACGATCAAACAAAAAATTCCAGCCCACCCACTATCCAACCCCGTCCACATAAAACCCTCAAACCGTTCCCCTAAAACACAAAACCCTCAATTAATAAACTCCTAACTCCTCCACCTTCCATCAATAAACTCAACAAAACAACCACCCACCTTCTTCAATTCTCCAAACAACCACCCACCTTCATCTCCTCAATGGCGAAAAAACCCACCAAACCCAAGCACTCGGCCACCGTTGAAAAGGCCGATCCCAAACCCATCGTCCCAGCTTCCACCACCACCCGATCAAAAACCCGCCACAAAGAAACCGAACCCGAACCCGAACCCTCGCCGGAAACAACCCTATCACCCGATACCTCTCCCAAAACCACCACAAAATCACCCAATGTCAAATCTAAACCCTTGCTTCCACCCAAATCCATTCCAACCCGGTCTACAAAATCACATGCAACCGTCTCTGAGGACCTAATCGCTGCTGCGAGCGTGTTGGACGACACGGCTGTTGTCTCTGCTGCTACAACTCGAAAGGGAAAAGGGGTTTTGATTCGAAAGGGCCGGAAAAGTGTTGTTCCATCCCCAAGTCCGATTATTGAACACGATGAAGCGCAATCGGAGGATACTTGGGAAGGCGTGCATGATAAGGAGATGGAAAAGATACGGTTCTATTCTCAGGGCAAAGTTGCTGGTGTTCAAGGGACCCTAAAACGGAAACGGGCCGGTGTGGATGTCGATGGTGATATGGGGACCGATGCGCCGAGTTCGTGTCTTAATGTATCCGTGTTTTCCACTATCAATCGTGACCGCATTTCTAGGGTTATTGATTCTCTCGGGCTCGAGGAGGATGAAGCAGCTATTTGTCACCGTCTGTTTACTTATCCGATCATGTCTGGACGGTACTACCCTACTGATTGGTTAACTGACAAGGCGTCAGTCGGGTTCTTTCTCGCTGCTCTTGAAATTCATAATTGGGTTCCCCTATTTGGTATGACTTGTCCTGTCTATATTCCTGAAATTCTTCAATTTTATCAGTCTGTGGCAGTTAACTCGTCTTGTAAAATGCTTACTGCCACTATTAATGGTCAAACTTTGATTCTTCACACTAAAGATTTAGCTAACATGTTCCACGTTGGGAACCGGGGATTTGGTCAGATTGATAAAAATACTTGGCCTGGACTTGATTATGTCTCTAAACTGGAAGTCCTGCAATTTTTTGATAAAAGTGTCACCTCTGATAATGCCAGAATCCATCCCCGCAATTTGTCTGTTGAGCAGAAATTTGTGTTCAACTGTGTCCGTCGCACCATTACCCCTCGAAATGAGTCCCGAGGCAGTTGCTTGCTCTCGGATCTGCTGATCATGTATCATTTGTTTCTGCAATTACCTTTAAACCTTCCGTCTATCATGTTTCATCATATTCGGTCTGTTGCTGAGTCCGTGCAAACCACCACGGAGCCGCATCCGCTACCATATGGGATGTGGCTTTCGTATGTCTTTCAAGAAATGGGTCTGTTGACTGAACATAGTTTTGGGGTGGATATAAGGGATGAAATGAAAAATGGTCTGTTAAGACAAATGCAGTTGAAGGAAGTTGGTGATCACTTGGTTGCCATTGGAGGGTATCCGGGCGGACGTTGATGTTAACAGTGCTGGTACAGGGGGTCTTGAGGTTGTGAATTCCCGTGTCAATACTCTCACGGATGCAGTGGTTAGTCACTCAGAGAAGGTTGACGGTGGTCTTGCTGCTATTGGTGCCCGGGTCACTAAATTGGAAGCTAGCCATGCCTCCATTCATGCCAAACTTGACAAGATCCTCGCCTTGCTCAACCCCTAGCCGCGCCTTGCTTACCCTTTGCCTTATCCATTTTGTCATCTTTTCTTGCTGGATACGTTTTGATACTCTCTTAGATGGTCTGTACTTGTTATAATGATGTCTTTGGACTGTGTCCGGTAGCTGCCCTCGGTTTCTCTGACTGTAGTTCTGTTGTCACTACTTTTTGCGCCTCTTTCTCCTTTTGATGATGTCAAGAGGGGGAAAGATTTAAGGACATTTTGCACTAGTAGCTGCTTAGAATTAGACCTTGCTCTATGTGTGAGGATCTCTTTATGCTTTTCTAGACTTATGGTTTATGGTTTATGTTAGACTGATCTCTTTATGCTTTTCCTGTGAATGTTCTCTAATTCTACTTTGTCTTGTACTGTCAAATGTTTTTATGCTTTTGTTGAGGGGGAAGTTTCTTTTAAGGAACTTGCCATCATCAAAGGGGGAATTTGTTGAGCTATTGTTCTTGATGATGACAAGTTCCCAATCCTTTGTTTCTTCTCAACTATTGTTTTGGCAAGATTTTTGATGTTGCAGGTCTGGACTATGTTGATCAAAGATGATGGAAGCTATCACGTTCATATGTCCGTCTTTGTCTAGCATTAATGTAAGATTGTGGTTCTTAAGCTCACTCGTATGTTCTGAACAGTTACGCAGACTGTTCAGTTGAATGGTTCACAACACCAATGAAGAACACGTGACTGATTTTAGTTGGCAAAGAAGGATTTCGAATAAAATGTTTTCTGAACAAAATTTGGCTAAGATATTTTAAGAACCTTCTGGTTGCTTTGAAGAGAAAATATATCTTTTGAAATCAGTTGGAATATTTATCTTGCAAGAAAAGTCAAATTGTTTTTTGGAAATATTTTATTCTAAAAGATTTTATTTGCTTTATCTCTTTACCAAAAATATAGGGTTTGTTACCAAACCAATCTCCTATATAATTTCCAGCGAATCAGTCATTGGTACCCACCGAAATAGAGAGCTTGACATTTCATATCTACAGCTTTTTGCAAAATACTTTTCACGTGCCTTTTTGACAAAATCCTTTTGCAAAATAATTTTTGTGTCTTGTGAACCGTCCTTGTGTGCTTAAGTTCTTACATTCATAAGACTATATTTGTTCTCCATCGTTCTAAATTGTTGAACCATATAAGGAGACAAAGCGAGTTGTAATTTTTCTTTTGTGAGAGAGTGTTTTTGGGGTACGGGGTTGTACTCGAGTCGCACGATCGGGGTTGATCGTGGGGGTTTTCTTTGTAATCGAGTTTGGTTATAAAGAAAATAATAATAAGAGAGAGGGTGGACGTAGACCTTTAGAGAGTAGGTCGAACCACGTTAAAAATCGTGTGTCTCTTGCTTTCTTTATCTCGTTTGCTTTTGTTTTTATTTGTTTTTCCTTTTTAATTCACGCATTCACTCAAACGAACAATACAGCACAACTCTGATTGTTTGAACAGTCACCGAGACTGTTCAATTAGCTTGTGTATTGTTTCAGAAGGAAATTCGTGAACGACCTTTTTCTTTAATTTCGCATTAATTTTTAAAAAGGGTACTTAATTCACCCCCTCCCCCTCTTAAGTACCGGATCAATAAACTCAACAAAGGGGAATGATAGTATAGAGTATTCTTATGAATTAACCCTTTTTTTTATCCTAAGTAAACTTTTGACTTTCATTCTATGTATATTTTTTAAAGAATCTAGATACACTTTTTGCTAGCATAGGTACAATTTTTTGAGAAGTTGTTTTTTTAACCAAATGTCATATACACTTTTTTTTTCTGCAAAATAAAATAGATAAATTTTTTCATATAAATTTTAGATACACTTTACAATAATGTAGTTACACTTTTTCCGATCCTAGGTACACCGTACACTTTCCCAATGAGATTTACAAAAGGGACGCCCAACCCTATATCAACCACCAAAATCCATGAATATATTACCATAATGCATCACTCGCAAATTCAAAAAAAGGCATGTGATTATCAATTGCGTCAATTGCATATAAACATTATCACCTTAATGCATCACTGACAATTTCAATTCCCAAATCACACAAATTGCAAACCCACCTGAGCTTCATGCGTATTTGGTATTCAACACAATTTCAATCAATTCAACCAAACAACTCGAAAACCCCAAATTAAAACAAAAACTCACTGAATTATCAACCCCAAATTAGTCCTGGAAAATCCGAACACTATGCACATCCGCATAGTTCCAATAATCACATAATGATCCTAATTTCCAGAACCTGCACCAAACTAGCTCATATTTTTACAAAATGCAGCCCTCCAATGCAGTAGAAATCAAATCCCCAAACTCAATAATATATGTATCACGATTCGAATCGTAAGTCACACCTTAGTTTTACCTAGAAACTAGCACTTCAATCAGCAGCTAAAACGAGATCAAGCTATCCTAATTCAGTTACATTAAAACCCAGAATTAGCATCAAAATGGACCCAATTAAAGGCAAGAATATTTCGCCCAATTCGTACCCTAACTCGATCAGATTCAAGCCTATAATTTGGAATCAAAAAATAGATATGGGGGTTGAGGTTTTCGGATTTAGTGTCTCAACAAAGGACGTGAAGAAGACCAAGTTGGCGGTGTAGATACCGTGGTGATGAGTTGGTGTCGTCACAGTCAGGGACGACGGAGAGAAGGCCGTGGATAAGGATGTGAAATGTTTGGGTGGATTGAAAAGTGCGGGGATGTTGTTAGTTAGAGGGGGCAGTTAGAATATATATTAGGTTTGTTATTAGTTTCGTAATTGGATTTTTATTTTTAGTACGTTCTCACCGAGTATTCGTTCTCACCGGATCCTAAATCTATCTCTCTCTCTCTCTCTCTCTCTATATATATATATATATACTAGAGTTAATGCCCGTGCGATGCACGGACCGATTGTAATATCTTGTTTTAAAACGTCATAGAATACATACCATTACAAACTTCAGTCCAGTCATGAAAGGACTCAATTTGAATTTGTGTTATTTGAACCACGCTAATAACCAACCCAAACCTGAAATGACCCGACCTAACCCGACCCGACCCGAACTTTTGCTATCCCGAAATACTCGACCCGAAATTACTCGAACTAAACCCGACTCAAGTCATTTGGAATCTATTTGAAACCAGATCAGTTTAAAATTTCTAGCTAGTCGGTCGTCTCTGATTGTAAATCTGCTTCGTTTGAGTGTTGTAGAGTATAAAGCCATGCAAAGAAAACTGTACTGCAAATTGTGGAAATCAACGTAAAAAATGAAGATTTATAAGTCGTTTTATCACAACTATTATACCTCATATTAAAAATGTAACACAATAGTGCATATATAGTCACGTACGACATATGTATAAATCAATTTCAAATGCGTGTATGATATATTTCTACTATATTCCATCTTTATCTAATAATCTTATCTTATGTCATGAAACTTTTATCTTATTTCCTTTTTATTTGTAACCTTTATATTTTTTTTTTAGATTCTATATTGCCAAGCAAAATTTT
Organism: Silene latifolia; assembly: GCF_048544455.1. NCBI lineage: Eukaryota > Viridiplantae > Streptophyta > Magnoliopsida > Caryophyllales > Caryophyllaceae > Silene > Silene latifolia. The sequence continues at coordinate 135,927,276 of NC_133538.1, read as the reverse complement.
GCTAATGTCTGAATCTTAGTTTAGCTAGGTTCTTTTTCATACTAAACTATTAAACATGAATTAGGTAGTTGTGCATTAAATTTTGTCCTAAACAATATGACGAAAATTAATCTTCAAGTATAATTCTGAAATTGAGATAAGTCGTAGGACTATAAAGCTAACACAAATTACGTACCATTATTTAGTTTAGGTATTTTCCGTACTATACTACTAAATATCAATTAATTGCATTAGATTTTGTCTACGAAAAAAATAACTTTTTTAAGTATAATTTTCAAGTTTAGATAAGCAGTAGGATTATAAAGTTAATTAACTTTCTCTTTGATCAAACTAAATTGATGATGCAACTAAAACATATACGTAAATTCGCCAACTTGTCTATCTTGTGTGAAGAATCATTTTTTGAATATATAAGTTGCCTTTTACAATTAAGGTCACAGGATTATAGGAATGTGAATCTGTTACGGACCTTAGGGGCATTATTACATGAAAACGCATGGAGTAAGATTTTTAGGCTCATTTGAGCTTCGCCCTTCTTATTTAAAACAAAAATTTATGCATAGCTTCACACATTTGTATCTACATTGAAGTAAGTTTGGAAATACGAATTAATTTGACTGTACCGTCTTAGTGATTTTATCCACTTCGAATCCGAAGTAAACCTGATGCTATACATCAAAATAAGCAATGGATTAGTTGTATATTGTTGTGGGGTTGGGTGCCTTAAAAACAATATTGTTGGTCAATGTCTCTCTAAAGTTTTAATGTTTATCGAATACATTAATTTGGTAAAACAGTTTTGATTGTTAATCGGTGATTTAAACGTTGGTCATTATCTATGAAAAGCAAACATACCTAAATCATCATTAGATAAAACTATAAAGTAGATATTCCCTTCGTCTCAATTATTTGTTTAAGTAAACAAATATTTGAAATGGAAAGAATCACAAATTAATAAATTAGAAGTGGCTTGCTTATTGTATATCAAATACTAAAAATACCATAATTTTTCAAAGCAAAAAAAAAAAATCAAAAAAATCATCAATTACCTTTACACGAAATCTCAAATATTTATAGGAAGAACAATTTACCAGTAATTCCGATCCAAAGTAATCTCACGTCGCTGCCTTGCCCCTAAAAATATTATGAAAATTGATGATTAGAATTATAAATAAAAAGAAGAGGATGGTAAATTACATAACAAAACATATAATAATTTAAAGATACAAACTCGCATGCATGCAATAACAATCAACGAACACAAATATATACATATCAAAATTTTAAAAGTGACCAACATAAGACGGAGAATTAAGCATATCTAAGAATTCAATGCATAGTTTTTTTCGTTTTATATATACAAAAATTATTCTTTCCGGTTCCAAAACAAATTCTAGCGGATCAAGAATTGCAATATTTTATTTTATAGTAGAAAACCCACTTGAGGTAAATCTCACTGATAGTTTTGAGTCCAATAGGACTCTATGACAACGTGATATTGTTAGAGAACTTAGAGTACAACTCTTATTTAACTATAAAATATTATTTATGTAGTTTGTGAAAGTTGGAGTCTTTCTAATTGCTCGAAAAAAGCTTCCTTTATTAATAGACTAGACTAGACTAGACTAGACTAGATTTAATGCCCGTGCGATGCACGGGCCTCTTGGTAATAATCTATCGTGTATAATGTATAACATAGTGGAAAATCAAAGCATCAAACTTATATTACCCAATCTCCACTGCCATTGTAGCAAACGCAGCTGCAGCTGCTTTGGACTAACGATAGCAAGGCAGGTGGGGATTAGGTCGATCATCCTTAAATTAAATCTTTCTCGTTGACGCTATCTCGAGAATATGGCTAATTAAAAAGAGATTCTTATGTTAGGAACTTTTATTTTCGGCTCTATTCTTTTCGGCTGAGAGAAGTGAACTGAAATGAATGGAGTTGGGTTGAGGTGAAATGAACTGAATGAAGTTGAGCGAAACTAAATGAAATAGAAGTAGTAGTTAATTTGAAAACAGTTGAGCTGAACTAAACTGAACGGAGTTGGAGTAAAAGTTAATTTGAGAAGAGTTGAGCTGAATGGAGTTGAGCTGAACTTAACAAAGTATAGTTGAGCTGAAATAAACTGAATGAAGTTGAGCGAAACTAAATGGAATAGAAGTAGTAGTTAATTTGAAAACAGTTGAGCTGAACTAAACTGAACGGAGCTGGAGTAAAAGTTAATTTGAGAAGAGTTGAGCTGAATGGAGTTGAGCTGAACTTAACAAAGTAGAGTTGAGCTGAAATAAACTAAATGGAGTTGAGCTGATTTGAATGGAGTTATAATAAGAGTTAATTTGAGAAGAGCTTAACTAAACGGAGTTGAGTTGAACGGAACTGAATAAAGTTGAGCTGAAGTGAATGAAACTGAAGTAAGAGTTAATAAAATATACTCAAAGTTATATAAAATCTAAAATATCCAAATTAATTATTTTATTAGTTTTAACCTTTGTTTTGCAAGGCATTTGAGTTAACTTATTTGACCAAAATTTAGCTAGGTTGTGTTTGTGCAAGTGTTTTGTAAGTAGCTTATTTAAACAAATAAATTACCTGAAATGAACTACTCGTACCACCTAGGATAGCATTTGAGAAATAAGGTACTTGATCCTATTTTATTACCCTTTCAATATACTATATTAAATCATTGAAACAATTTATTCATTTCCCCTAAGAATGTCGATTTTCATAATTAATTAATTAAATACATGGCGAAGATTTAGAAGAGACGTGACCATTTTCTGAGCAATATGTAATCAAACGTAGGCTTAACATTAAATTAAATTAAATTAGATAAATATCATTCACTTAAGCATATAAGACAATTTTTTTATTTTTTCACTAAACATTTTGCATTTATCTTATGAATCTTATCTATACCACTTGAATCGTCTTAAATAAAATTCATTTGCTTCAGTGTCTTTGACACAAATGGATATCAATTTGGTGCTATCACAAACTACGTTTTGGAAGGATGCTCCGTGCCCGGTGAGAACTAATAAAACTCATTGTGGTAGATGGTTTTATATTATCTCTTTTCTCTAGTTAACTTATGATACGATCCTCAGGACGGAAGATCTAAAAAAAGAGATTTAGGATGGAAAGTCAAAAGTTTAAATCTTATACTTTACGAAATACGCTCCATTATGAGTATTATCTGGAATTTTATACCCAACTCAAATGTATGTCTTTGTGTTATCTTCTTACATTCTTAAAATAAAATATTACTCCGTATTATCTATCAAACGGTGATACGGTGGCATCAAATGTCGTATGGTGTGGTACTTATTATTTTGAGTACCACCCTACTAATGAATAGCAAGATCTATAAATATTGTGATAAACCGAAAAGGATGATATTGTAATTCACGATTGAGTCTATTTTTTAAGTAGTTATATGTATATGATAGGTCACATGGGTGTAATGGATGAATATTAACTCGGGCTCATTCAATTAATTGTCTACGAAATATGATAAATGTACTCTTATTCCATAGTCATCTCTTTAAACATAAAACTTACATATATGGTTGCGAGATAGAATTGTTTTAATAGTTGATGAGTATGAAATCGGCTACCAAAGTGACATCTCTTTCTCCATCCTCTAATTTTGATCTTCTATAATTTACAAATCTGTACAAATATTATAGATAGACATAGACTGATAGATGTGTTGCAATATACCCCGCCCTTTGTAGATGAAAAACCATAATGTCGTATGCCGCAAGAATTATTTGAAGATTTGGTCCATGCATTAAACAAACACGCTATACACTCGCTTAATACTATACCTGAAATTTCGAACCAAATTGCACTGTTAGTAATGCTAAGAAACCCTATGAGATAGCATAAATATTAATAACCGAACATATTTAAGCATAACAATTAATTAATCGTTAATATATATTATACACATCAATCATATACAGATAGTAAATCTAGCTTATGAAAAAAGAAAGCCAAAACAAAAATACCTATGAGAGAAATAAGATGGGATTGACTGATAGAAGTTTTATATTTATAGGTCAAGCTAAACACTCGGTTTGAACTAATAAAAAACTCCAATACCAATAGAATTCTATTGATTTGCAATTACCCTCTTATTATTAGGAATTTGATTAATACACATATTCCATTAATTGTTGTATTCACGTAGCATACATCTACATGGAAGTAGTACCAACAACACACTCGTTACCCCATTCATGTTTGCATATGAATAGGACTAATATCGTGCTTGATTTTTGATAGAATGAATTGAAACTTAAATATTATTAACTGTATCTCGACTCGTATACCTTTATTAATATCTTAATAATATAATATTGCTCGAAGTCGTTTAAAAAAGTTGGACTCTTTGTAATCGCTCGAAAAAAGCTTCCTTTATTAATATATATATATATATATATATATATATATATATATATATATATATATATATATATATATATATATATATATATAATGGTCCTCATGAGTTCTTCATATCATATAAGTCCCTAAGTCCTTATAAGGGCTCTTGGATGAAGGGAATGGAGGGATGAGATTACATCTCAATGAAGGGCCATAAATCTCCCTCCCTAATCCTCCATAACTCCTCCTAATCCTGTATAACTCCTTCCTCATTCTAATTTCCCTACTCACTTCCTCATTATTCATTCTCTCACACTTCTTTCATCCCCTCATTCTCTCAAACAAAAAACAAAAAAAAACAAAAAAACCAAACCAAAATAAACTAAAACAAAAAAAATAACCAAAAAAAACAAAAACAAAAACCACAACACCACCCTTCCACCACCACGAACCACCCCACAACCCACGAACCACCCCACAACCGGCCTTCCCCTCGCCACCACCAAACCCGCCTGCCACCACGAAACCCGCCTGCACCTTCCCCTTGCCACCCTCATCTCCCCGACCACCCTCCTCTCAACCACCCGCCTCCCTCCTCCCTCCACCACCGCAACAACTCTACGACAACAACAACAACAACAACAACAACAACAACAACAACAACAACAACAACAACAACAACAACAACAACAACACAGCCACCACTCACCTCCTTACCCGCCCTCTGTAACCGCCGAGTCATCACTGCCCCACTAACCGCCTTCCTCTCCCGACAACACCATTCGGCCCACCGTCCTCCCTCCTCTCCTCCACCACCGCAACCACTACAACCAACAACAACAGCCATCCTCCCTCTTCTCCTCCACCACTACCGCTCCTCCTCCTCTCTTCCTTTTTTTTCTTTTCGTTCTTCCGTATCAGATCTGTTTTTATTTTTTTATTATTTTTTTTCTTTCTGTTTTTTTGTGATTGTTATTTGGTTTTTTATGTTGTTATTGTTATTATTGTTATTTGGTTATTTATTATTGGTATTTGGTATTTGGTTATTTGGTTATTTATTATTTTTCAAGTTTTTTTTAAGTTTCATATTTTGGGCTAAAGTTATACAATAATCAAAATAGAGTTATACTGTTAATGTCTAAAGTTATACATTGTATAAATTAAATTTACACAAATTTTGGATTAAAGTTATACATCTTGTCTATTAAAGTTATACACTGCGTGCATTAAAGTTATACACACGATATATAAATTTTTCAAATTTAAATATTTAAATGTTTAGATCTGACGTTTTGTTTGGTTTTGATTTTTTTAGATTTGTTGATTTTTATTTTTCAGATTTGTTGGTTTTTGTTTATTTATTTATTTGGTTTTTATTTTTACATTTTTTCTTGTTCTTAAATTTGAGTATTTTTTTGTTACTTAATTTTTGTTATTGTTATTTGGTTTTTTTATATTTTCAGATTTACTTAAAAAGTATGGGTCTTTCTTTTGTGTTTGTTGTCTATTTTTTTTCCAGCTTTACTTTGGTTATTTATTTACGACTCTATATAACTTTAGTTATACTATTTACGACTAAAGTTATACACTTAAAACATTAAAGTTATACTATTTACGACTAAAGTTATACCCTTAAAACATTAAAGTTATACTATTTACGACTAAAGTTATACCCTTTAAACATTAAAGTTATACTATTTACGACAAAAGTTATATTCTTCAAAAATTAAAGTTATACAATTTATATTATTTTGTTGTGTGTTGTTATTTACTTATTTTTTATTTTTTTTATTTCAAATATGTCTTATATTACAATTTGATATTTAGATAATGGCTTTATTTTTTCAGATCTAGTATTGTTGGTTTAAAGTTAGTATTGGTGGTTTTTAGGATTTCAGTTATATATTGGACTAAAGTTATATGATTTTGGACTAAAGTTATGCGATTTTGTAGTAAAGTTACACAATTTTGGATTAAAGTTATACAAATATGGACTAAAGTTATACATATGAAGGACTAAAGTTATACAAAAATGGACTAAAAGTATACAAATATGGACTAAAGTTATACAAATAAGGACTAGAGTTATACAAAAATTGACTAAAGTTATACAAACATTGACTAAAGTTATACAAAAATGGATGGACTAAAGTTATACAAATATGGACTAAAGTTATACAAAAATGGACTAAAGTTATACAAATATGGACTAAATTCATACAAAAAGTACTTATATAAATTCCAATTAATTTATCGAAAATAGACTAAAGTTATACAAAAATGTACTAAAGTTATACAAAAATGAGCTAAAGTTATATAAATAAGGAGTAAAGTTATACAAAAATGGGCTAAGGTTATACAAAAATTGACTAAAGATATACAAAAATTGACTAAAGTCATTGAAATTATACACATTTCTACTGGAGTTATACATTCGTTGACTTGAAGTTATTCATATCGTTACTAGAGTTATACATTCATTGAGTAGAAGTTCAACACATTCCTAATGTATTTGTATATCTTTAGTCCATTTTGTATAACTTTAGTCCATTTTTGTGTAACTTTAGTCCTTATTTGTATAACTTTAGCCCATATTCGCATAACTTTAGTCAGTTTTTGTATAACTTTAGTCCTTATTTGTATAACTTCAGTCCATATTTGTATAACTTTAGTCCTTATTTGTATAACTTTAGTCCATATTTGTATAACTTTAGTCAGTTTTTGTATAACTTTAGTCCTTATTTGTATAACTTCAGTCCATATTTGTATAACTTTAGGCATTTTGTATAACTTTTGTCCATTTTTGTATAACTTTAGTCCATAACAGTATAACTTTAGGAAATTTTTGTGTAACTTTAGTCCATTTTGGTATAACTTTAGTCCATAACAGTATTACTTTTGCCCATAACTATGTAACTTTAGTCATTTTATATCATTTTTATATAAAAATGTGAAATATAAGATTAAAATCAACAAATTATAAGAATTTTTATATACCTAAGATTAAAACAACAAATTTTATGAAAAACATTTTAGTAGATCTTAGATGAAAAAAAAGTATCTCAAAAAAAAAAACGAGATTTAAAACCCGAAATCTTAAAAAAAAAAAAATAACAAGAAGAGATTTGAGAAAATGAATACAAAAACGAGAACTAAAAAAATAAAAGACAATTAAAAGAAAATAAAAGACAACCAAAAAAATGAATGGAAAAAACAACTCAAAACTTAAAAATTAACACCAAAAAAAAATAAAAAAAAAAAACGAAAAAAAATACCGAGGTGGCGGCAGCGGGGTGGTGGGTGGTGAGTTGGTGTCGGGTGGGGTGGTGGTGGGTGGTGGTGAATGAAGATGAGAGGAGTGGGTGATTTATTTGGGTTTTGGTTTTTTGGGATTTTGGGTTTTTTTAGAGAGAAGAGAAAAGTGAGATGTAGAGAGAGGAGAAGGAGTTGTGATAATGAGATGATGAATGATTAGTGAGGTTGGTTTATTGAATTGATGAGTTAATTAGAGAAAAGGTGGAGGAATTAATTTGTAGCCACATATTGACATCAAATCCTAGCCCTTCATTGCCTTGATCCAATGGCCCTTAGAAGGACTTATGGACTCAAATATATATGGTGGACTTAGTCGATCCCTTCTCTCTCTCTCTGTATATATATATATATATATATATATATATATAGAGGAAGGATCAACTAAGGTCCATTATATATTTGAGTCCATAAGGTCTTTTGTGAGCCATTGGATGGAGGGAGATGGAGGGATGAGATGAACCCACCAAAAGTCATTATACAAGCAAATTAACACACTTTACTAATCCACCCTAATTAACCACTAATTTACTATATATTTGTTTTCTACCCACCTATTTCTCTCTCATCTCACACATTTCACTCTTCTCTTCTCTCAAAAAAAAAACCCAAAAAATCCAAATAAATAAAAAACCCAAAAAATCCAAATAAATAAAAAAAACCCAAAAAATCCAAATAAATAAAAAAAAACCCAAAAATTCCAAATAAATAAAAAAAACCCAAAAAATCCAAATAAATAAAATTCATTTCTCTCTTCCTCATTCACCACCACCCACCACTATCCCACCCGACACCACCCACCGCCCACATCCACCGCCACCTCCACCACCGCCGTTGGTAATTATATAAACTCGTTTTTTTTTTTTTTTTTTTCCAGATTTTGCGTCTCGGTTTATTTTCGTCATTTTCGTTTTTTTTTTTTTTTTTTTTTTCGATTTTGTGTTAAATTAGTTGTTTGGGGTCGGTTTATTCTATTTCTTAATTTTTGTTAGTTTTTGTTGTTATTTATTCTTTTCAAATCTATTCTTATTATACGTTTTTTAAATAAAAATTTCGGGTTTTAAATATCGTTTTTTTGGTGATGTACTTTTTTTCAACTAAGATCTACTAAAATATTGACTAAAATTATACAAATAAGGACTAAAGCTATACAAAAATTAACTAAAGTTATACAAAAATGAACCAAAGTCATACAAAAATAGACCAAAGTTATACAAAAAAAGACTAAAGTTATACAAAAATTGGACTAAAGTTATACAAAAAATTGGACTAAAGTTATACAAAAATTGGACTAAAGTTATACAAAAATGAACCAAAGTTATTCAAAAATCGACCAGAGTTATTAAAAATGCACCAAAGTTATACAAAAATTGGACTAAAGTCATACAACAATGGACTAAAGTTATACAAAAAATTGGACTAAAGTTATACAAAAATGAACCAAAGTTATACAAAAATGAACCAAAGTTATACAAAAATGGACCAGAGTTATACAAAAATGCAAAGAGAGTTATACAAAAAATTGGACTAAAGTTATACAAAAAATGAACCAAAGTTATACAAAAATGAACCAAAGTTATACAAAAATGCACCAGAGTTATACAAAAATGCACCAGAGTTATACAAAAGTTAGTCCATTTTTGTATAACTTTGGTGCATTTTTGTATAACTCTGGTGCATTTTTGTATAACTCTGGTGCATTTTTGTATAACTCTGGTTCATTTTTGTATAACTTTGGTTCATTTTTTGTATAACTTTAGTCCAATTTTTTGTATAACTCTGCTGCATTTTTGTATAACTCTGGTCCATTTTTGTATAACTTTGGTTCATTTTTGTATAACTTTGGTTCATTTTTGTATAACTTTAGTCCAATTTTTTGTATAACTTTTGTCCATTGTTGTATGACTTTAGTCCAATTTTTGTATAACTTTGGTGCATTTTTGTATAACTTTAGTCCATTGTTGTATCACTTTAGTCCAATTTTTGTATAACTTTAGTCTTTTTTTGTATAACTTTGGTCTATTTTTGTATAACTCCAGTCTTTTTTTGTATAATTTTAGCCCATATTTGTATAACTTTAGTCCATTTTTGTACAACTTTGGTCCATTTTTGTATAACTTTGGTTCATTTTTGTATAACTTTGGTTCATTTTTGTATAACTTCGGTTCATTTTTGTATAACTTTAGTCCAATTTTTTGTAAAACTTTAGTCCAATTTTTGTATAACTTTAGTCTTTTTTGTATAACTTTGGTCATAAAATGTATAACTTTAGTCATAAAATGTATAACTTTAGTCATAAAATGTATAACTTTAGTCGTAAATAGTAAAAAAATCAAACAATAAATATGAAAAATATGAAAAAAAAAAATAATAACAAAAACCAAAAAAAACTCATAATAACAAAAACAAAAAACCAAATAACAATAATAAAACCAAAAAACCAACCACCCAACCAAACCCGAAATCTAAAATAAACCAAATAACAATAAAAAAAAACCAAATTTAAATATCGTGTGTATAACTCTAATGCACGCAGTGTATAACTTTAATAGACAAGATGTATAACTTTAGTCCAAAAAATCAAATAACAATAACAAAACCAAATAACAATAACAAAATAAAAAAAAAATAACAAAAACAAAAAACAAAAAACAAAAACAAAACAAAAAAGTAAATGTGCAAAATAACAACAAACAAAAAAAAGAATGAGAAATGAAAAAAGCGTCCCTCTGGAAATTGTACATCTTTATCTCAGCCAACAACAACGACCACCATTTTTTTGTTGTACACAATGACCACCATTTTTTTGTTAAATGAGAAAATCATCATCACCACCATTTTTTTAAAAAAATAAAAGAAAAAGCAAGGTGGAGAGCAACATCAAATAAGAACAAAGAACCACATAAATAAAATCACCTCAAACAACAACAACAACAACAACAAGAACCATATAAATTTTTCGAGATCCAAAAATAAAAAGAGAAAGGAGAGGATAGGGATGCGGCTGCTTGTCGTCTGTCGCGGTGTGGTGGGGTGGTGCCGTGGTGGTGTGGTGTAGTGTGGTGGAGGAGGGGCTGTTTTTGGTTTTTTTTGTTGTTGTTTTAGTTTGGTGCGGTGTGGTGCGGTGTGGTGGAGTGTGGTGGAGTCGGGATTGGTTGGTGGTGTTGGCGGGTCTGGTGGTGTGTGGCGGGTTGTGGGTCGGGTGTGGTGTGTGGTGGGGCGGTGGTGGGTCGGGTGTGGTGTTTGGAGGAGGGGTTATTTTGGTTTTTTTTTTTGTTGTTTTAGTTTGGGTTTTTTTTATCAACTGGTTTTTTTTTTGTTTAGAGAGGGTGGGAAGAAAATGAGAGAGAAAGAGTGAATGTGAGAAATGAGAGAGGATGAGTGAATGAGGAAGTGAGTTGGGAGATTAGAATGGTGGTAGAGTTGTACACAATTAGCCGTAGTTATACACAATTAGGGAAGGAGATTAGGGAGGGAGATTTGTAGCCCTCCATTGAGATGTAATCTCATCCCTCCATCCCTTCCATCCAAAGGCCCTTATAAGGACTTAGGGCCTTATATGATAGGAGGACCTTATAAGAACCCTTCTCTATATATATATATATATATATATATATATATATATATATATATATATATATATATATATATATATATAAGATAGCATCATAGGTGTACGAAGAAAAGGGAAGGATGAGCCATACAACTGATACACACAAATACCAAATCCATTAAATTCTATACACTTATACCCCGTCTCAAATATTCTACCCAGTTTCAAATTAAACCGCACACATAAAATCGTCCCAGTTTCATATAAGCGCATAAGAGTCGTTAATTTACGTCAAAGTCGAAATTCATTTATAGTCAAAATCCAAATAGGCCTGAGGGTACCGAAATAAGTTTCCTTTACTCTTTTATTTCATCTTTTATTTATTTTCTCTATTTTATTGTCTTATTTGTATAATTTGTATATAATCTAACTAGTTTTAACTTGTCTTGTATATAATTATATTGTCTTGTATAGGATTGGTTTTTTAACATCTTTTCGTCTTAAATTTCGTCAAATATATAATATTACAAATAAATAGTAGAGGCTGTCAGTTTGATGGGCGGTCTAGGTGCCTAACACCTTCCCTGTCCGTATCTTTATCCCCGAATCCCCAATATTTGGTTCAGACCGGAGTGACGGATCAGTCCCCATACCAGGGATCAAAAGGGGCCTTTTCCATTAAAATTGTTTTTGTATGTTTCTTTATAAAACCTACTGGCGACTCCATATTATTAACTTATTTTCAAAAAGATATTTTTTCAGGAATCTCACACTAGCTTAGTTGCATTCATATAGGATAGTTTGCATTGTATTTCATATTGCATTTTGCTTAGTTCATGCATTGCATTTCTTAAACCAAAAAACCAAAAAAAATTAAAAATCTAAAAACTTCCAAAAACATGTTTCTAATTTCACTTTCTCCCATATGTTAATAAATAAGTGTGGGGAGTAAACGCCTATATTTAAAAACACCAAAAATATGCATTTAATTTTCAAAAAGCCAAAAATATGCCTTTATTTTAAGAAAAAAAAAATCCAAAAACATGTCTTTATTTTAAGAAAATTGAACAATACAAAATTATGTTCTTTATTTTTTCCATTCTTCTCCCTACATTAGTCCCATCGAGGATGATGTGAATCTTATGTATGGGAAGAGAAATATCCACTTTGTAGATATTTGTATATATTTGTAAATTTGAGAAAACTTCACAAAAACCCTAAAAATTGAAAAAAATTCAAAAATATTGCATTATATATATATATATATATATGTGTGTGTGTGTGTGTGTGTGTGTGTGTGTGTGTGTGTGTGTGTGTGTGTGTGTGTGTGTGTGTGTGTGTGTTTGTCTAACAAAATAGCACAAGCACACATGGAGCATTTGAGACATTAGGAGATAGAAGATCCGCTTGGTATACTCTTTCTTATCTCTTCTCCTTTACCTTTCCTTTTCTTTTGTATATATTCATATGGAGGAGGATGGGCTATGTTGATGGATGTTCCTTTTTGGAACTTCTGGCTGTGTGTTGATGTGCTGTTTGGTTTAACATCTTGTTGATTGTTTAGTTTGTAATTGTTGCACGTAGTTGTTAGAATATTTTCATAACTTGTATATATGTTTTAGCTGCATTCATATTATCATATGCATTGAGTTTGTAAATATTTGCATAAAATGGGTCTAGGAAGGGAATATGGTACCTCAATGATGATACCGTCTCAATTGTGTCTTCCCCCTCCCATTGGCTTTCACCTTTGTGACTACCCTATTAGGGTGTTTACTTGCAAACACCCGGGAAATGGGGCATGACCAAGAGTTCTTGTCCATCTTGTGAGACCAAGTTGACCGTAGATTAGGCCTAGGTTCCGACATAGCTACACACTTGGTGAGGTTTAGAGCCTCCTTAGGTCGGTGCATTCATACCCGGCCTCATTAGGATGTGAGTAGGCCTCCTTGCGTAGCATGTCACATCACTATGCACATGTGTGGCGTTCATTCCTTAGACCATGAGATGCTTATTTTTGTGTACATAATTTGAAATAAACTCATTGCATACATTTTTTGTAACATCCTCATACACCAAGGTGCCTTACCAAGACCACCTACTGCATGAGAATGCTACAATCTCAGTTACCCGAGGCATAGTAATCAAAAGTGAACATCAAGAAACGTACTTTAAGTAAAAGTTTTAAGTGATTACATCTAAACCAAAATTGCAAAGTACGATACAACTGTTCCAAATCAAAAATCCAACTAAGTAAATAAAATGTGATGACACAACAGCGGACGACTACTATCTGACTCGTGGTGACTCCATCCTCAGCTAATCCCGCGCATATCCGAGAGATACCTGCTAAACAACTGCTCACCATCCCCGAATGGATCACCACAGTTTTCAAAACATTTAACGGGGCCAGTTACTGCATAAACAATATAAGATAATACAATAAACAAAAACACAATCACAATCCTCCAACACCGACACATCACCAATCATCTGACTACACACTAAAGTGTGTAGCCCTGCGATAATATCCATCGTAATAGATATTCCACACCGCAGCCGTTCCCACCTAAGCCCTGCTCATCTCCATCGAGCGAATAACCCATGTTCCTTAATGTGCACATCCCCTTGTGACGGGAACCACAAGGGGCGAATCAAGGGCGTGAAGCCACTCCCACAAGTGACTCCACTCAGGCGAGGGCGCATCTTGCGACCATAGAAAATCAACAACAACCAATTATAATAACAATGTAAAACAATGCCAATACCAAATACGATATAATCACATGCCAATCAACTAAACCACCATCTTATAATCATTTACACAATAACTGAGTAGAGAAACCCTACCTCGAATGAAATCACCAATCAACAATCACAAGCAGCGGATCAAAACCGTTCCTCTACCAAATCACCTCCTATAATCACATAATCATACAATTACAATCTATAATCAACAATAATCCCCAATTCACCCAATTAGGGTTTAATCAATATTAACGAATCGACATAAAAATGGCACAAGGATCTTACCCGCAATACGACGATCTCAACGGTATAAAGAACTCCGAAATCTGACAACTCTAGCCCTTGGATTTGATAGCAATGCGAGAAGAGAAATAAACGTTGTTTGCTTTCTTTGTAAAAAGGTTTAGAATTTAGGTAACAAGTAAAAAGAACTGACGGAATTACTTTATATAACATTTCACACGTTGCTATCAAACCCGGCTAAAACTCGTATAACCCGACTAACTCGATCGAGTAACTAAGGTACTCGATCTAGTACCGCCTACTCGATCGAGTTGCCCTCACTCGATCGACTACCCATCATGCAGAACGTACTCCAAAATGCAAAACTAACTTACTCGACAGAGTAAGCCCTACTCGATAGAGTACCCAACAGCTCATAAATCCGAGGTATTACAAAGGTGTTCCTCCTTAAAAATGAACTTCGTCCCCGAAGTTCAAACCCATACCGAAAAATAAACTTATTAACTCAAGTATAACATAACGACACAACTAAAACTCAAATCTAAAACTCAAACACAACTCATTAAGACTCAAAACAAACACTAACTTTACAAAAACTGACCAAAAACCTTATCAAAACCTTATGCGTTCATCTCCTACCCCCCTAAAAGAAACATGGTTACGTCTCCGTAACCACACATACCTGATCAAAAAGAGACGGGTAGCACTCCTTCATAGCTTCCTCCGCCTCCCAAGTTGCTTCCTCAACATTGTGATTAGACCATAAAACCTTTAGCAACACTTGTTTCCCCGCCTAGTCTTGTGAACCTTGTGATCTAGGATCTCTTTTGGCACTTCAAGGTAAGACAAGGATTCATCCAACTCAATGTTCTCAACCTCTAGTACATGAGAAGGGTCACTCACATACTTCCGTAGTTGAGACACATGAAACATATTATGTACCCGATCCAAAGCTAGTGGTAAAGCTAACCGATAAGTAACCTCTCTCACACGATCCAAAATATCATAAGGACCAATTAACTTTTGGCTTAGCTTCCCTTTATTACCAAATCGCATCCCTCCACACATAGGTGACACTTTTAAAAGAACCATGTACCCAACTTGGAACTCAATGTCCTGACGATGTAAGTCCGCATAACTCTTTTGTCGATCTTATGTTGCTTTCATCTTATGTCGAATCAACTTCACATGCTCAACCATATCCTGTACAATCTATAGACCTAAAACCACCGCCTCAGCGCTATCATCCTATCAAATCGAGACTCCTGCGCATCTCCTCCCATACACAGCCTTAAACGGAGCCATCCCAATACTCGTATGGTAGCTGTTATTGTAAGAAAACACAATCAAGTCCAACCTATCCTCCCAGCTACCACCAAACTCCATCACACAAGCCCTTAACATGTCTTCCAAAGTCTTGATTGTTCTCCCTAACTCCCCATCTGTGGTAGGATGAAATGCAGTACTCATCTTCAAGGCAGTCCCCATCAATTCTTGCAACTCTTGCCAAAACCGAGAAATGAATCTCGCATCTCGATCTGACATAATGTCCTTTGGCACTCCATGTAGCCTCACTACATTCTTCCTATATCCGTTTGCTAACTGCACCTTACTCCACGTATCTTTCATGTGAATAAAATGAGCTGACTTGATCAAACGATTAACGATCACCCATATCATGTTATTACCTTGCTGGCTCCTCGGTAAACACACGATGAAATCCATGGAGGTAGATTTCCATTTCCACTTAGGTACCTCAAGAGATCAATCTTACCTTGCGGTTTTCGCTTTCCCTTTTACTCTCACGGCAAGTCAAACATCTAGCCACAAACTCAAATTGTCTCCCTCTTCATCCTGGCCATCAAAACGTGTTCTTAAGATCCCTATAAAGCTTGTCACCGCCCGGATGTACTGAATACAGTGTGCAATGGGCCTCAATCATAATTATCTTTTTAAACTCCTCATCCTAAGGTACACACCATCTCCCATCAAACCAAACACTCCCATCAGAATGAATAGAGAACCGAGACACCGTCCCCTTCTCTACTCCAGCTCGCCACTCCTGAATATTGGGATCAAGAGCCTGTTTCCTGCGAATATCATCATAAATATCCGGCTGAACTGTCAAATCACCTCTAGTATCCCCTTTCTGGATCACATGTATCCCCATCTTGGTCACCTCACCTTTCAGCTTCATCAGTGACATAGCTGTGCATAGAGAATGCACACTCTTCCTGCTCAACACATCGGCCACCACATAAGCCTTCCCTTTATGGTATATGATATCTATGTCATAGTATTCTATAAGCTCCGTCCACCTCCTCTGTCTCATGTTCAAGTCCTTTTGAGTAAAGATGTACTTGAGACTCTTGTGATCAGAAAACACCTTAAAGGTCGCCCCATAAAGATAGTTTCTCCAAATCTTGAGAGCAAAAACAGCTACACCCAACTCAAGATCATGCATCGGCTAGTTCTCCTCATAAGACTTTAATTGACTAGAAGCATATGCAATGAATTTCCCGTTTTGCATCAACACACAACCCAACCCGTTCTTTGAAGCATCTGTATACACCTCGAAGTTCTCACTCCTTTAAGCTAAGACCATAGCTTTGGTCAAACGCTCCTTTAATGTTTGGAAAGCCGTCTCAAAACTTTCATTCCAACGAAACCTACTCTCTTTCCTCATCAACGCTGTCATAGGTCTGGCGATCTTGGAAAAGTCTTTCACGAACCGTCGATATTACCTTGCCAAACCCAAAAAACTCCCGATCTCACCACATTCTTTGGTTCCTCCCGCTTAGACACCGCCTCAATCTTGCAAGGATCCATAGTGCCCTCTTTAGAGATCACATGGCCTAGAAAAGCCACTTTCTCTAACCAGAACTCACACTTAGACAACTTAGCGTACAATTGGTTGTCACGTAAGATTTGCAACACCAATCGTAAATGATCCTCATGCTCCTCTTTAGTCTTGCAATAGACTACGATATCATCTATAAACACCACCACAAACTGGTCCAAGTACTGGCTGAAAACCCGGTTCATCAGATCCATAAACACTGCTGGTGCATTAGTCAACCCAAACGGCATCACCACATACTTATAGTGACCATACCCCGATCGAAAAGCTGTCTTTTTTATATCTTCATCCCGAATCCTTACCTCATGGTACCCCGACCTTAGATCAATCTTTGAAAAGACACCTGCTCCACTCAACTGGTCAAAACGATCATCTATCCTTGGTAAAGGATACCCGTTCTTCACTGTAACACAGTTCAGCTCCCTGTGGTTGATACATAACCTCAAACTCCCATCTTTCTTCTTCACAAACACTACAAGAATAACACGCCATAGTGACGGAACAGTAGGGACGGATGGAAATCCCGTCACAAAAATCGGGTTTGTGACGGACTTGTGACGGACTAGTGACGGGCTTACATTTGTGACGGACTAGCCGTCACATACCGTCACAGGAATTTGGCGCGTTTAGAAAAACAAGGGCGCCAAAGCCTATGACGGATTACCCGTCACAAAAGAGGAACTTGTGACGGATAGTCCGTCACAAAAACAGTGTTTTGCAACGGATATTCCGTCACAAGTCCTTTTATGTGACGGATATTCCGTTACAAAGGGAAAATAAACTTGTGACGGATATCCCGTCACATAGTGTATTGAAAACACGGGGATGGGACGGATTTGTGACGGATAGTCCGTCACAAATTTACTCTTGCTGACACACGTCATTTCATGCAGAGGGAATCTAAAAAGTATTCATGTGACGGAATAATTAAAAACCTGTGACGGATATTCCGTCACAAAAATTCAAAAAACACGGCTATGTGACGGAATTTGTGACGGCTATTCCGTCACAAGTTCTCTTTTTCTCGATAAATCAAAGCAAATGAGCCTACCCTTCCTCATTTCCCCAAATCAATTTCCCTAATTATTTACCCAAAAAATCGCCCACCACCATTGTTCATCCCATCAGCCACCGCCACCACCCTCCTGCCGCCGCCACCCCACCCTCCTGCCGCCGCCACCTTCTTGCCGCCGCAATCAACCACCATCATTTTTCAGTTTTAGTTAATTAGGTAATCTTTTCTTACTAATTATCTTTTTAAATTACTAATTATTATTTAAATTATGCTAATGACTCTAGGATAGTAGCCATTATTGTTGTTGATGTAGTTATTGTTTATGTTGTTATAGTTGATGTTGTGTGTATTATTGTTGTTGATATTGGTAAAAAATGTAAGTTAGAAATGGTTAGGTTTGTAAGCTAGAAATTGTTGAAAATTGGTTAAAAATATAAGTTAGAAATTAGTAGTATACTAGTAAAATATAAATTTTAAGTTTGAAATTGTGGTGGAATGTAAGTTAGAAATTGTTTTAAAATGTTGTAAATTGGTTAAAAATATAAGTTAGAAATTAGTAGAATATAAATTGTAAGTTAGAAATTTGTTTAAAATGTAAGTTAGATATGATTATAAACTAATGTCAAATGTTAAAAATTGGTTTAAAATGTCATTTACAAATTGTTATGCTAGTTAGAAATTAGAAATTGGTCAAAAATATTGTAAATTGGTTAAAAATATAAGGAGTAAATTAGTAGTATACTAGTAGAATATAAATTGTAAGTTAGAAATTGTTTTAAAATGTAAGTTAGAAATTGTTTTAAAATGTAAATTGGTTAAAAATATAAGTTAGAAATTAGTAGAATATAAATTGTAAGTTAGAAATTTGTTTAAAATGTAAGTTAGATATGATCATAAACTAATGTCAAATGTTGAAAATTGGTTTAAAATGTCATTTACAAATTGTTATGCTAGTTAGAAATTAGAAGAATATAAATTGTAAGTTAGAAATTGGTTTAAAATTAGTAGCCATTGTTTTTATTGTTGATGTTCAAATTATTGTTTGTTTTGATGTTGACCTAGTACCCGTTCAAGAATTTCTCATTAGGAGCAATTCTTGAATAGTCCCTGTTTTGGGATCGTTGTCTTTATGCGTTCAAGTCACTTAAGTAGTAAACACGTACTTGTGATTTATTAATGACGAAAGAGTTTGGTAACGATTCCTTTAATGTTCTCTAAATACATATGTGGAATAATTATTTATTCTACATTGTGTATTTGGAGAACTAAGGGGAATTGTTGCCGAATTTTTTCCTCATTAATAAATAACAGGTGTGTGTTTACTAGTGACTTGAAACGTACATTGACGGGTTTAGGTTGGAGTGATAAGGACCCAATTCAAAGATGGAGTACTTGTTGATAATAATTATATATTTGTATGATAATATTTATTGTGTATTTTTGGTTGCTATTATTCTTATTTTACTATTGTTTGTTTATAACATAGATATATTGAAATGTAGATACATAACATGAAAAGATTAGAACGAGCGTGGATGTATGAAAGATTAGATGAAAAAAAGAAACCTAAGGTTGAATTTGCAAAGGGTGTGAGGGAGTTTATTGAATTCGCGGAACAAAGTACCGTGTATAAGGATGTAGGTGAAATGAAGTGTCCATGTAAGAAATGTAAGAATGTAGCTTATAGAGGAAAGAGGGATGTTCTAAGTCATCTTTACTCGTATGGTTTTGCCGATAATTACTATGTATGGACGCACCACGGTGAGAATTTGCCTATCCAAGAAAGTACGAGTAGTGTAGTTAGTGGAAATCCTTACCGGGAGATGGTAGAAAATGCATTACGCGATAATATTGAACAAATATTGGAAGATCAACTTAATCCCGACGACCTTAGCGATGAAGAAGTGCGTTATGAAACCCCAAACCCTCAAATTTCTTCCTTCTTTAAAATGCTAGAACAAGCCGAACAACCAGTGTATAAGGGAAGTAATATGAGTCTGTTGCAAGCGGCCGCTAGGTTGGCAACACTCAAATGTGAGAACAACATATCTCTTAGATGCGTTGATGGTTTTATGTCGTTCGTTGGTGACATTATTCCAAAGGATAATCAAATGGCGCGCAATTTTAATGAGATTAAGAAGGTGCTTAAGGGATTGCAACTACCCCATGAGAAGATTGATGCATGTCCTACTGGATGCATGCTTTTTTGGGAGGAAAATGCTAATCTTGAGAAATGCACAAAGTGCCATGCAGATCGGTATAAGAGTGCAAAGAATTCAAGCGGGAGACGAATTCCTTGTAAACCACTAACTTATTTCCCGCTTGCACCAAGGTTACAACGACTATATGCAACCAAGCACATAGCAGGTGAGATGAGTTGGCACTATAAAAACTCTAGATTAAGAGAAAGTGGGACAATGGCACACCCAAGTGACGGAGAAGCTTGGAAACATTTCGATAGAGAACATCCGTGAATTTGCAAGTGAGCCTCGTAATGTTCGCCTGGGTTTGTGTACAGATGGATTTGACCCTTTTGGGCAATTTGGGAGGAATTACTCATGTTGGCCCGTGATTGTCACTCCGTACAACTTACCTCCTTGGTTATGCATGAAGAGACAATTTATGATCTTATCTCGTGCTCATTCCAGTCCTAAGAACCCTAAGGCAAATTTAGATGTATACCTCCAACCGTTAATCAAAGAGTTGAAAGAACTTTGGGAAACTGGTGTGTACACCTATGATGTCTCTAAGAAACAAAATTTTCAATTAAAGGCCGCATTAATGTGGACGATCAACGATTTCCCCGCATATGGTATGCTTTCCTTGTCTACAACTCGGGTACCGTGCTTGTCCTTATTGTCAAGAAAAAGACCATAAATCTTTTTGGCTAAAACATAGTGGCAAGGTTTCTTGGTTCGATTGTCACCGTGAGTTCTTAAAACCTGATCATCCGTTCCGCAATAATTGTAAGCATTTTTTGAAGAAGAAAATTGTAACCCGCATAGTCATTTGAATAAACTATCCGTGATTTAGGTGTGGGATACGGTAAAAGATTTACCAAAAGTAATTGATGCTTCTGATCAAGAATTAAAAAGATTGAAAGACAAGAAGGAAGGTTGGTGGAAACAAAGCATATTTTGGGAACTTCCTTATTGGAAAACGTTGTTGATTCGACACAACTTAGATGTTATGCACATTGAGAAAAACTTTTTTGAACAGATCATCAACACGGTGATGAATGTACCAAAGAAAACTACATTTGGACCTAAAGGTAAAGCTGACTTTATTGAAAATTGTTATAAACGGCCTACAACATCTAGGTTTGTTTTAACAACTGCTGAAAAAAAGGCTTTGTGTGATTGGGTTTGTTCTTTGAAATTCCCGGATGGTTATGCTTCGGATTTGAGTAGGTGTGTCGATCATGTGAAGTTGATCTTGCATTCGATGAAAAGTCATGATTGTCATGTCTTTATGGAGCGTTTATTACCTGTTGCTTTGAAACATTTACTCCCGACGGCTTCTTGGAATGCAATAACGGAGATAAGCCAATTTTTTAGAGACTTATGTGCATCTACAATTAAGGTTGAATCTATGGAACGTTTAGAGGCAAACATTGCGGAAATAATATGCAAGTTAGAGAAGATATTTCCCCCATCTTTCTTCAATTCCATGGAGCATTTGCCCATTCACTTACCTTATGAAGCGAAAGTTGGAGGACCTGTTCAATATCGATGGATGTATCCATTTGAGAGGTAATATATCACTTATTTACTCCTGTAACCATTTATTTTGGATTGACAATAATAACTAATTATTAATTTACAAATTTAATATATTTTTAGGTTCCTTAATCATTTGAAAAAAAAGATTACCAACAAAGCCCGCGTGGAAGGTTCCATATGCAACGCTTTTTTGTTAGAGGAAATTTCCAATTTCTGTTCTTTATATTTTGAAGATCATATTGACACAAAAGCGAAAGACTTGGATGTTGGTTTGAATTTAGAAGATCATCTAAATTCAAACCTACCCACGTTATTCAATGATGACATGGGAACTACAACCGGGAAATGTTATGAGAGATTCTTGGATGAGAAAGAGTTCGAAGAAGCTCACTTTTATGTGCTAAGGAATTGTGAAAAATTGTTAGAGCGTTATGAAGAGTACGTTACGTCTTATTTACTAAATTCATTCTTAATTATTATGCTTGGCTTAAATTATAAATAATATATAACAAAAACATGTTATTGATATAGGGAGTTTGAGACACATATCAAACTAACATTTCCTGACGTTGTTTCGTCGGATGACGTTTGGAGCAAACATGACAAAAGTTTTACGAAATGGTTCAGGAATGAAGTAAGTTATACATTTTATTTAAAATAGACAACTAACACATTACTTATTTAAGAATGATAAATTATAACACGTTAAAACATTTCTTATTGAATAGGCTTATAGATTGAAGGATCCTTTAATTAAGACTCTAGCAATGGGTCCTAGTAACATGGTGAGGACTTGGAGACGATATTCTATCAATGGTTATAAATTTCGTGCTTTTAAGAAGAAGGTTGATATTCCGAAAGCTACATTAAGCAATGGAGTTTGTGTAAGTTCCACAGAAGGGTTGGACTACTATGGAATTCTAAATGAAATAATTGAGCTTGCTTATTATACCGGTCCAAGGATTTATAGGGTCATATTATTTAAATGTGATTGTTTTGATAATTCTCCACAAGGACTCAATATCCATAAGATTTACGGACTTGTAGATGTAAACCAAGCAAAGAGACTTCGTGGACATAATCCTTTTGTGTTAGCCTATCAAGTTGATCAAGTTTGTTATTCTCCTTATCCAACCACTAAGCAAGATAATCAATGGTCTGCGGTTTTTAAAATCAAGGCTAGATCACATGTCGACGCTCCTGTTAAAGAAATTGACTTTCAAGAAGATGTTGACGTTGTCAATGATCATTCCATTTCACCAATTTTGGTGGAAGACATCCGGAGTGAAGATGAATACGAAGTGGTTATAGAAAGCGGCGAAGAGGATGAAGATAATGATGAAGAAAAAGAAGAGGGAGAAGAGTGGGAAAATGAGGAAGAAGTGCACGAAGTCGGAATGCTTTTTTCAGAAGATGAAGCTATTTTAATTCGTAGTGATAGTGATAGTGATGGAGATTAGCTGTAATTTTATTCAATTTTTTTGGTTAACAATAATGTTAATCCATTTGTGTAAAACTATGATGTTTATTTTGAGTTAAGGTTAATTTTAAGACAATTTATTGTGTGATTTATTTTTGTTGACTTTCTTGTGTGATTTAGACATATGCTGCGTTATGTATCACATATTTGACTAACAATTTGGAATGTTTATAGTTAGTAATTATGGTAGGTCGTGGAAACATAATTAGACGGATGTTTGGAAGTGGTAGTCGTAGACGACATGACCGGGAGGAGGAGGAGCAGAGGGAGGTAGAGCCCACAACCACACCACACACCAAAGAAGAAGCAGGCAGCGCAGCCAGAGGACATGCGAGTTGTTCTATCAGAGGATCCTGCCCTAGGATCCTGGTAAGTAATGCTTTCCCTTTTTATTTTTTATTGACTTTCTTATATATTATTTAAATAATGACGCATTTCAAAATACTACCCATTATTGTCAATATTTTTCAAAATCCTATATATTATACTTTGAAAATATGTCATTTATTTCAAGGTGGGAGGACAAGCCGGTCCGTGATTATTTGACCAAGTCATTCACTCATACGTACGTGGAGTACGTCACCAATTGGTCGAGATGACTCATGAGCAAAATGAGAGAGGATGTGGCAATATTTTGAGGTTAATTCTTTAATAATATTTTTATTCTTTAATAATATAATTAAATTTATTTATCTACTAATAACAATTCATATTTTTTTAATTTCAGGGTAGTGTTCGAGCCCACGAACCAGGATATCCCCTTAGGACTGAGTGGGAGAGTCGGATCAAGAGGCGTATTACCCAGATTATTGCCCAAGTCGTCACCTTAAAGAAAAAGCCGGAGTGGCTTACCGTCACAAATTGGGAGAAATTGAAGAAAAGGCCAATAGAGAATCCCGAATTTGCTAAAACTTCAGAAATAAATAAGGTAAATAGAAGGTCGGGATCGAAAGATGGGAAAGCATTAGCAACCCACACTCTCGGAAGGAAGAATGCGCTTTGGCTTTTAAGGAATTGGTAAGTACATTTGAGTTCCCAAATTTATAAATTTCTTATTTCATTTAAGTATTGATTTTTAGTATATTTCATCACTTAGTTTTCTCATAACAAAGAATTAACGATTATCGATCTATAATACGGAGTAATATTTTTTTCATATAATTTTTTCAGGGTGCTGAAGCCACACCGTACAAGCTCATGGAGAAGTCCAAGAAAGATAAGCATGGCAACTGGATTAACCCTCGAGCAGAAGAGACCGATGTAAGTTTCTTTAATTAGAAAAAATCGATTTAATTAGCCTTCTTATGTTATTTTATTAATTAGTAAGGTATTATTTAATTTAAATTTTAACTAACACTTTTTTCCTACTTATTACTTTTTCAAAGTTGGTTACCGTCGACTTATGAACCAGCCAATGCCCGAGGGACTGGAACCAGATCCGAACGAGTCCTACTATACTGCAAGTGGAGGCTATAATGAGAAGATGCGCGTGTGGGGTATGGGGTCAGCGGCACCACAGTTGTACGATCCTCCAGCTAATAGGCTTGCCCGTCACTCGGTTTCTTCTTACTCACCTAGTTTGCTTTCTCGAGTCACAATGGAAAATTCACAATTGCGACAAAAGAAATCGGTAGGATGGAGGGAGAGATGATGACCCAAAAGTACAAAGGAGATAGCATGGAGGCGTTCTTGTTCGAGAAGTATGGATGGACTCCCCCTCCCCCCCCTACATGCTCAGGTGGCCCGCCTCCATTTCGTAGAGACGATTTCACGGATGACGGTCATCCATTTGGTAGTCAGCACGTTACCCCGATTAGGTAAACTCTTAGTTTCTTAAATAAAAATCAAATCTTGAACCTTGGTAGATTTGATGAAGTTTATGTAAACCACTAACTTAATTATGTTAGATTTTATTTATAAAAGACAACCTTTAACTTTATGATTCGGTGTTGGTGTTAGTTAAAACGTATTGTTGATTGGTTCCCGCTTTGCGGTCGACGGGGTTGTGTTGTATATTGCGGGTTTTATCAAACAATGCTATGTGCATTGTGGCCAGCAGCAAACCTGCTGGTTTTTTTAAAAATGCTGTTTCAGTTTGCGACGGATTAGCCGTCACAAATCCGTCACAAAAATCTTTTTTTTGCAACGGATATTCCGTCACAAAAATTTTTTTGCAACGGATATTCCGTCACAAAAAACTTTTTTGCAACGGATATTC
The DNA here is from genome assembly GCF_048544455.1 of Silene latifolia. Taxonomy (NCBI): domain Eukaryota; kingdom Viridiplantae; phylum Streptophyta; class Magnoliopsida; order Caryophyllales; family Caryophyllaceae; genus Silene; species Silene latifolia. The sequence continues at coordinate 135,901,732 of NC_133538.1, read as the reverse complement.
CGTCACAAAAAACATTTTTGCAACGGATATTCCGTCACAAAAGTTTTGTTTTGCAAAACGGATATTCCGTCACAAAACGATTTTTGTGACGGATTACACGTGTCATCGTTGATAAACTATGTGACGGATTAGCCGTCACAAATCCGTCCCAGGTGTATTTGTGACGGATTATCCGTCACAAACCCGTTTTTTGTGACCATATGTAGTGACGACGGTTTGTGACGGATAATCCGTCACAAACCCGCTTTTTGTGACGGGAAACGCTATATAGTGACGGATTCGTCCGTCACTATACCGGGTTTTCCTTGTAGTGAAACAAGACTGGTGCACCCCACGGCGATACACTTGGTCTAATGTATCCCTTGTTCACCAAATCATTCAACTGCTTCTTCAGTTCCTATAACTCCTTAGGTACCATACGGTACGGGACCTTAGAGATTAGTCCCGTCCTTGGTTTCAACTCCACACTGTAATCTATCTCTCTCTTCGGTGGTAAGCCCGATATCTCATCTGGAAACTCCCCCACCATTGGTATCTCAACTGCTATAGGTTCCACCATACTAGTGTCTTTCACATGGCATATGATCAAAGGACACCCCTTCCTCAAGTAAGACTTTAATGTCGCCGCGGAAATCACTTTGACTTTGGGTTTGATAACAAACCCACGATAAGACACACTAACCCCCTTAGGCCCTCTCAAAGATACTTTATTTTGGTGACAGTCTATTCCAGCCTTATACTTACCCAACCAGTCCATCCCGACTATCATCTCAAAACCATCCGTAGGAAACTCCAACAAGTCAACTGGAAGATCAACTTATCCAATAACCATGGACACCCCTCTATACAATCTCCCACAAGACACCGACTCACCTGACGGTATAAAAACCTCATCTTTTACAGACTTACTCTCTCTCAAACCCAAAAACTTAGCATGACTCTATGATACAAACTAGTGTGACGTCCCCGAATCAAATAAAACAAAGGTAGAAACATTAATAACAAGAAAAGTATCGGTGATCATGTGTGCACCATCCTCAGCAGCTTGCTTGTCCATCATAAACAACTTTCCGCTGCTCTTTTGTCCACCCTCTTGCACTATACTAGCTGATGTAGAAGGCTTGGCAGCTGACCCACCATTGTTGTTACTCTGCCCTCCTTGGTTGTTCCATGACTCAGCTGGCCGGTTGCCTGCATAACTCTACGTCGGTCCCTGCGAAAAGCTCCCCTGAGAATATATCTGAAAACCTCTCCCCACTGCACTAGTATACTCATGCCTCTTGTGACCCATACCGTCACATTTGAAACACGATATACCCTTGCTGCTGCTACTACCATGGCCACGCCCATAAGAAGATCCTTCACTAAAGCCCGATCCCAAAGAGTAAGCCCTTGCCGGGTTGTGGTTACCCCCTTGTAACTAGATTGAGCACCACCATCGCTCTCAGCCTTCCTCTTTTCAAAACCCTTCTCTTTGTTTTCCTTGGCCATCTCGACTAACCTCTTAGCCCGTCCAGCCCTCTGATAAGCCTCTTTTACATCGGTAAGAGTCCCTGCAGGTAGCTTCTACATGATCTGATAAGTCAACCCCTTCTCAAAGCGAAGTGCTAAATTCTCCCGATTTAGCCCCATATCCTCAGCATATCTGGCCTTTTCGTTGAACTTGTGATAGTACTCGATCACCGTCATATCCCCGGTCATCTTAAAGGAATCAAACTCATCACGGAGTTTGCTGCGAACATGTTCCGGAATGAACTCCTGCCTCATAGCCCTCTTGAACTAAGACCACGGGATTGCAATTTTACCCTATTTCCTGTAGATGTCTAAAGCACTATCCTTCACCTTATCCCACTATTCCTCAACTAAATATCTTAGGTAGAATGTAGCTTGTTCCACCTTAAACTCTTCCGGACAATGTACCACTCCCAAGATATTCTCCATCTCCCGATGCCAGTTTTCGAGCAAAATCGGCGCACCTGTACCCACATAGGTAGTGGGGTTGAAGTGAGATATCGTAATGCTCATCTTGGCAAAGTCTACCCCGGCCTCCTTATCCTTCCCCATCTTCTTGAGGGTTTTGGTAAGCGCGTCTTGATACTCAAGCATCTTGGCGATCTCCTCTATACTCATCTACTGAGCCCTAACGTACAAGGCTGATCTCTTTGGCGGCATATCTTTGAGTTATAAAAGGGAGATAAATGTAAGCTTATAGCCTACGACTCAAAGCAAATATGACCCACACAGAACTTACTCGATCGAGTAACCACACATACTCGATCGAGTAGGAGTCACTCAATCGAGTAAGACACAAACTCGATCGAGTACCCCAACTCCAGAACTTGCCCAGAACTATCACAAAACATACTCGATCAAGTGACATATGTACTCGGCCGAGTACCGGACACTCTATCGAGTACTCCCATTACTCGATCGAGTAACACAATCCAGTAACTACTGCCCAACCTATACATATACCCACTCGATCAAGCTCAGCATACTCGATCGAGTCCACCCTACTCGATCGAGTTTCCCCCACTCGATCGAGTCATGCCGACGATTCTACATTATCCGCATGCCTTTAACTTTATAACTTTTCGTAAAGCAAAAACATACTTGTACATTACAACTCCTATTCACATGTTACTAATACCACAACATTATAAATCCAATTTTGTCACATAAACATGCTTAAACCACAAATCATATTATCATGCAACAATTACCTTTCATCCTTTCTCATACTCATTGATGCGTGTATTTTATATAAGGTTTTTACCTCATTTTTACACGCGTTTCTGTGTTACTTATGTGGCATCTAGATAAAAATTCCCCCGAATAGTCTAATTTAATTTGTCTTGTGTTGCTTGCAGGTACGAACCAGAAAGGAGCAAAATCAGGTCTGAACTTGTCATAATTGCATGCATTTTGGAGAACAAGGAATCAGAGCACGAAATCTGTCACTTAGAGATGCGTGAAGTGGCCTCGGAAGGTGTCAAGGAGTCCACCCGTGCCTATATAGCTCGATCGACCTGTTTTACTACTCTAAGTGGTCGATCGAATGCTTTATACATCAAGAATCACTCGATCGAGCTCTGCTTTTACTCGATCGAGATAGCTGCCTTCTAAAGTGTTCGATCGAACGCTATCATTACTCGATCGAACGGATTTCCAAGCATTCTTCTCGATCGAGTGGTTTCATTTCACTCGATCGAGAGACTGTATAATTTATGCGGGCTTTGAGCTATTTTCGAGATTTACTTTGGTAATTAGAGTATATGTTATGACGGCAGTGAGAATATAGGCTCTTCCTTTCTCTTTTTTCCTTCGACTCTCTCTACTTCTCTCTTAGAATCCTAACTTTGGATTTTATCTCTTTGTAATCGGTACTCTTGCTCTACTCTTTATTCTTAATCAATTATTGTGCTTCTATTGCTTCCTTTCTCTTTATCATTATTGTTGTTATTATCTTTTTATATCTTTAATCATGTTGAATTTCTATAGTTCATGTATTAATGTTGTTTGCTCAAGAATTATGCACAGCTAATATCCCTTGATAAGACAAAGGGGAGCCATGGTTTAAAGAATTATGTTTAGGTGATTAGATTTAATGCAAACTAGGTCTATGTTGTTAATCGCTGCATATAATTGTTCTTGCCTGCTTGAGTCAACGCAATTAGGTAATTAGTCACGGTACACCTTGACCTAGATTGGAATATTGGAAAAGGTAAGACCTGTAGAGAACATTAGGGCATTCTAGTGAGGGCGGAAGTTAAGCTAGAACTGCCTTAGGGCGAATAGCGGACCGGAAGGACCTTTTCATTACCCTGTAGATCGAATTTGCATTGGCCTGAGACCCTAGATTACAATTCTTAAGAATCATGGTGAACTGACTGTCTTAACTACTTTCTCTCTGTTGCTTTCTATCAATTCTCTCCTTTATTCCTCTCGCTTTATTTCACTTCCTTAATCTCCTTAGGTTAGAATTATCATTTAAAAACACCCCAAGAAACTGTGACTCAGACGGACTTAGTTTGGCAGACATTTTCCCATCTCCCTGTAGACATCGACCCTACTTACTGCTAGCTTCTGTTAGTTGTTCTTAGGTATTTATTTTTGGTACCTAACGATGGTATCAAATTTTAGCACCGTTGCCGGGGAGGTGGCATAATTTTGCTGCTTATTTTAAGTCTGTCTCTCGTCTAAAGGAATTTATTCCTTGAGACTGATCTCATATTTTTCTAGCGCTTTAATTAGTTTTGCAGGAAATCTGTTCTTGAAGAGAACATTGTCATACCTGCTTTTCTTTAGACTCTACTTGTTGTGATGCCGAATATCGCCAATCACTCAGAACATAAGGTGGATTTATCTGCCAAAAGGTTTCTTTCTACCCACTACAGATGCGGGGACCTTTGGAATCCATCAGTCTTATATAGCTGGTTGAGAGAAATATCTTCAAGGGGATACCTGGCGAGGATCCTTGTAAGCATATATAGCTTTTTACATATTATTGTTCCACCATTCCTTTAGCTGCTGGGGTGACGCAGGATAGGGTTAAGGGAATCCTTTTTCCCTTTTCTTTGACTGTTGATGCCCAGGAGTGGTTGAGAGATTTGGACAGGGAAGTTGCCGGTGTTACTAACTGAAGTTCCCTTGCTCTAGCTTTTTACAGACGATATTTCCCACCACAGCGCACTAATGCGTTGAGAGGCCAAATTACTGCATTTGAGCAATTGTCTACTGAAGATTTGAATGGGGCTTGGACTAGGTTCAAGAGACTTGTTCGTTCGGTACCTCATCATGGCTTCAAGCGTTGGTTTTTATGTACCCAATTATACAATGGGTTGTATACTGACCAGAGAGCCATTCTTGACAACGCGGCCAAGGGGAGGTTCCAGAAAAATGTTGAAGATGATCAAGGATGGCACCTTATTGAAGAAATGGCCATCCACGTAGCTGAATATGGAAATTCCAGGGGAGGTAGGCGCGTAAATGAATTTGTGGTAGCTGAGGTGGAAAGTCCCAGTGGAAGGTTAGATAGTCCGGATATTTTACAAACTACGGGTGTGCATGAACAAGTTTAGGCCATAACTGAGTAGGAAGTGATTTGTGGTAGATGCGGTACGGAGAGGAATGACCCTATTATTACTTGCATGGCGGATGTGGAGCGCGTCCGTGCTTATCAAAAATTCAAGCAAGGAGTGCCATTCTCTAAGCTAAATGAAGATTTGACAATGACAAGTACTTCTAGTCCTCCTCAACCAATACTACAACCAGTTGATTCACCCTCTACAATTGGAGAGCTTGCAGAGTTGAAGTCTTTAGTGCTGAACTTAACACTTCAGTTTAGGAAGAAATATGACAAATATGATAATGTTGTAGAGGAATTGCAAGACTAAGTTGCGCGTCTTTCATTCGCGCAAAGTCAAGTGAATCACTCACCTCCATGTGACCCGATCAATGCCATAAATCTCCGAAGCGGTCTTACTTATGACGGACAGAAAATGCAGGAAGATGATGTTATAACTGCTGATGAGACTCCGGATATTCTTTTTGAGGAGTTAAGCAATGATGTCCCTGCTGAACATCGTCCTGCAGCTCGATCGAGTGATATTTCATTTCGATCGAGTGATATCTCCTCCACAAGTACTCGATCGAACGTTACCTCTATTTGTTCGAGAGATGCCCAAATTGACGAACTTGATCGAGGAGCTCATTCTACTTGTGGACAAGGCCCTCGGGAACTGCGTCTGCGGGATCCACACTAGGCATAATCGACTCGAGGTTCTTTCGAATCGAATTAAGACAAATTAGAGTCGCCACCAAGTTTTTTGGGAATTTGGAACCGTTCAAGTCAACTTTACACCTTTCATCGAAAAGCATAAAGCCAATCGACTACGAGTGATTAAAGATAAAGACTTGTACCCTATATCACTCGATTTGAATGACTCTCGTAATCCAATGGTATTTAGACGGATCCACAAACCATAGATCTTGAGTAAGGGGTGAGGGTACGTGTTAGGAAGCCCATAAGGACACCTAACCCCGCCCGTCAATAACGGCCTCTACTAAGTCAAGTATCGAATTTCAAACAAGGTCATAGCTACTACGATATATGATATGTAAACATCGTTTTAAAACCCTAACATGTGAAGTTTCTATGTTGATTTAGATCCAACTAAACTAACTTTGTCAAAGTTGTAAATTAGCATGTGGGTTGATTGATCTAACAACATACAAAACAAAGCAAACAAGGCTTAAGGGGGAATGGGGGAGCCGTGGGATCTACCTATTACAAACCAGGCATTTCATGCCGACACAACGATAAATTAAAGATACAACTCGATCTAAATACAATTGCTACATACGATACCATACACGACACATGGCCAATTCGGCCTAGGAAAACGTGCACAAAGGGGTGGCCCACGGTTTACATGACTCACGACCTTGGGTCACTCCTCGTAATGTGTGCTTTCACTTAATCTCATCGAATTAGACATAAGGCCACGCACCAAAGCATGCATTAGCATAAATCGGGCCATGTTGCTTTAAACAACATGCGATTTACTACGCTCTTACATGCATTGAGGCACAACCGTCTAACTAAACAAGACTAAGGTTTTTAGAAATCGTTTGACTCGATAAAAGAAAACTAACTACAAACAAGTTACAAAACGCGACTCAGTAAACACAAATTAATTACGAGATACAAACAATGAGACTAAGATAAAAAAGGAACGAGAAAAGGGATACAAAAGACACGGCCAAACATGACCTCATACACGGCTATCCTAGTTCCTAGGTTAGATTCATTAGGTTAGATGGATTTGCAAAGCGATGCGGAAAATACATTAGAAATCGATGACAAAAGAGGTCAGAAGGCTTCGCCTAAAACCGGGTGTTCTACACGGCCTAAGGGGTCCAATTAGGTCAAGTTTGCTAATTAAATTAACTCGTCGAGTGTTAATAAGAAGGTGCTAGTCACGCACTCTTATACTAGCGAGAAATTAGGTGAAAGAGAGAGAGGTCCATTCAATTAAGTTACAGAATTGTTAATCGGTTTTTAAAGCTATATCGATGTACCCTAATGTTTCTAATTAGGTTATCAAATTGATCTAATGTCATCTAAATGAGTTATATGTTAACAATCAGAGGTCATACTAACATGTGACGGGTCCTAAGATGGGTCGAATCACACGAGAGAAGAGGAGATGTCAAAAGCGAAGAACGAAGTTAAAATTTGTTTTATTAATGCCCTACCTTGAACACGAGGATATGTAAATGAGACGGGGGTGTACGACCGACTGATGTAGCGGTTTCTTTCCCATCTCAAGTCAACGCGGGTGTTCATGGTGGTACTTTAACTCATACTCGGACTAAACTAGTTTCATAGTTAATTTAAACGATAAATAAAAACGATAAACGAAATAAAACGAAACAATAAAAAAACAAACATAAAAAAACGAAATAAAAGGGATAAAGAGGAGGATTTGATGCACCCTCAACCTACATTTATCGTTGACACCGTCTTGGGTCGTAATCGATGGTAGATTTTATCTCGAGAGGCCGTCGTCGACGAAGAAACAAAGCAAACACGCGTTTTTATCGAATCTGGACAGCAACTTTCAAACAGCGATTTCTCTCTCGTTTCACGGTGAAAATTCGATTTAAAAGATGTTTTGAAAACTAGAAAGAGAGGAGAACAGAGATCTTAAAGCAACCCCTGCTAGTTTTGAGTTATTGGTCACGAAAAACGAGCACAAACAGAACTGGACTGACAGGAACAAACCGCGAAAACAGAGTGTATAACACTCTGTTTTTCGAGGGATTTCGTGTACTCTCAAGGGTAATTTGGCTCGTAAATCTTTGTCTAATGTGTAGATGGATGTTATATGGTTAATTAGGAACAAGAAACTCGAGTTTTGATGGAGGTTTGAAGGAGGAACGAATTGTTTTTCGAAGAGGACACACAAACTGTTTCAGTTTGGATGTCGGTTTTGTGGAGGGTTTTTGGGAGGCAATTAGGGTTTGTTTCTGAGGTTTAAAGCTTGTGAGTGAAGGTAGGATGTATGGAGAACTTAGAGGAATGAATGTATGGTGAAGGGGTGGTATTTATAAGGAGTTAAAGTAGGGTAAAAGAGAGGAGAGGCAGACGGGCTCGGCTGAGCATAGCTGCTGTCCAGCAGCTTTTGGGGGGTTTTCTAGGGTTCGTATGGGGGGTTTTCTTGGTGATTAAGGTAAGGTAATATGGGTAGGATATTAGGGTGTGGGTTAGGGTTAATGGGCACGGGTTTTGGTGGTGTTTGGAGCGGGTTTTGGACTCGGGTTTGAGCTGCAAAACAGGGGGGCTGCTTTGTGTTTTGCGCGGGCTGTTGGGGGTGATTTGGGACGGGATTTGGGCCATGGTTATGGGGTTCGAACTGGGGTTGGATGGGTAGTGGTCTAGGTTGGTTAGTGTACTCAAGATTCGTGCCAATTCGTAAAGAAAACGGGCTCAAAAACCGAGCTAAAATCGAGCTCAAAAACACATGTTCAAAACGAGTTCTTTTCGATTTTCAAAATCGATTTTTCAAATCAATTAACACATTAAAATAAATGATTTTTCAAACCAAATATACTCATAAAATGATTTTTCAAATCAAATATTTATTTTATTTTCAATAAAATAAACTTGGGAAAATAAATTCAAAATAAAGTAAAATAAAATGAATTCACTTAAAAAAACATTAATTTAAATATCATTTAAATTAATAAAATACTTCATCGACGACGCCCATTCTACATCGTAAAACGAGCTCCAAATAATGACAATGACAACTAAAGAATACATGTGTCCAATCATCATCGGGTGTTTGTCGGGTTCTCTATAAATTCCAATATCGACGGATACGGGTATCTACAGAGCCCCCACTTTGACTGAGGCTTGGAAAAGGCGAAAGTCAAAGTATACCCCAGTCCCTCTCGACCGAGGATTCTCATGGTCGTTTATAGTCCATTAGACTTGCGTATATAAGCTCGCCAACCATAAGAAGAGATCATACCTGAAACTTCGTTGGGGATTGACTCTTGCTTCTGTTGTGTCAAGTTGTCACCGTTGGTCATCGACCCATAAATTGCATATATAGTGGATTGAGCCTTATCCTTAGGCGCCTACGTATCCGTTTCTGACGGAATCAAACCCGCGTCGTAGTTCGGCAACTGCTGACACATGCCCAAAGTTTATCATCTGCTGGCATTTGTCCAAAATTCATCATCTGTTGACACTTGCCCAAAACTTATCATCTGCTGGCACTTGTCCGAATGGGACGGGACTTTCCAAAGAGGTTGCCGCCACTTTCATCATTTGCTTTCAGCTATAGAATTCTTCCATTTCATACTCTTGTATTGAATTGAATTATTGGTGGATGTCATCCTTTTCATCTTGATAATGGTCTCTGAAGCCAACGCCTGTAGCCCCCGTTCAAATGGCTCTAAAGTCGAAGACTTTAGAGCCCCCAGTTGAAGCATATCCTGCTATATTTGAAACATAGAAAATGTACTAGCAATAATCATCACATAAGCACATTTGGATCATCGATCTTAAAATTGGATCATTTGAATGATTGGGTCATCGACCCGAAAATTGAATTTGAAAATTTTGAATAATTGGGCCATCGACCCGACGTTTGAATTTGACATCACTTGGAATGTTGGGTCATCAACCCGAAATTTGAGTTTGAAAGACTGGGTCATCGACCCGAAATTTGAACATGTTGAAAATTTTGAATAATTGGGCTATCGACCCAAAAAGATTCTACTACTTGGATCATCTATCCACGATTCGCAAAAAGTTTTTGAAATTTTGAAATTTGAAATTTTGAGATTTTTGAGATCGAACCTTGATGGGTGAGCATGAAATACAACTCAGACACTCCGTATGAATAGAAGATCATTTTCAAAGAGAGAAAGAAGATGAAAAAGAATGACAAAATGAAAAAAAGAGAAAAATTGGAAAAATGAAAAAAATGAAAAAAGAAAAGTGATGAAACAAAAAGGAAAAAAGAAAAAAAGATGTTGAAGTCATTGCAGAACGCTTTTGGTTGAATGTCGAAGTTACGGAAGCCAGAAGTCAAGTCAAGTACCCATAGTTGAAGTTCAATGGGCGAAGCCCAAAAGCTTAAGTAGTAACCTCTTTACCCTCTAAGTCCTTCCTGAGACAGTTACAAAGGGATAGTCGGGAATTTTGAGAATTATTCCGCTTGTGTTGTTACACCCAGCCTTTAGGGTCCAGACATGAAAATTTGAACCCACATCATTTTTCAACCCATTTGCACTCGTGGTTCATCAAACCCGAGACACCCTTTCCAACCACATCAGCAGCCATAGCCCTTGGCCTTAGCACCACAAAACAAACCTTCAGAATGATGGTTAACCATTCCAACTTGTTATTACCAAACTCCACATCCCAAAAGATCCAAGCCTTTTGTACCAACCCTAGACACGGGATACAACGGTACCTTACAGGCTAGAATGGGATACGACATGATACCTTAGGTGAAACCTTTGAGTGTGTACACACGATCAAAATGACATGTCTATGCACCTTGATCGAACTACGTCGGATTTGATTTCGCTCCACGCGAATACGTAGGCAGTCCTTCTGAACAAGGGATTCAATCCACTCATCAACCAAGTCGTCATCTTGTCGGTTTCTTACGGGTCTTAACCAAGTCCAAATGAAGCCACCTTTGTTTGAGTCGGTCTTAGCACTCGATGTAGGCTAGGATGAGGATATAGGTTCGGATGAATAGTATTAAGTCTCAGAATGAACTTTATCTAATGGTTTAGGCAAAGATATTGAGTCACATAGATGTGGGTTTGTGTTGGGAACAGAAAATATGAAAAACCTGCTGAAAAGAAAGAAGGCGTGGAAGAAAAAAAATAGTAAAAGCCCGCTGAAAAGAAAGAAGGCGGTGGCAAGAAATGATGAAACTCGCTGAAAAGAAAGAAGGCGAGGAGAAGAGTGGCAGAATGTTCCCAACAAGAGTGATGTGTGATGTCTAAGTGTTCTTATAAAATCAGTCTGTGTTTAGTGTCTGGGCGAAGCCAACGTTGTTGCTCTGTGAGTTTAATCCACCTTGTTAAGGGTAAGTAATCTTGATTCCCATGTATCCTCGGGAGCGCGGCCAAGCCATACGATATCTCCGTCCCAAGTCCGACGACCTTGTGATTCCCATTTGCCATCTTTTGGGCGCCGGAACGGCCAATTTACATTTCAACCCCCAACAAGTCAATAATTGAATTTAAACTCGTGCACACTATCGGTTTTATTTTCTTTTTTTGTTTTACGGTAGCGGGCTACGCCCACGTGGTTTACGAGTCATACAGAGTGTCTGAGTCGTATTTCATGCTCACCCATCAAGGTTCGATTTCAAAAAAAAAAAAAAATTCAAAATTCCAAAAACTTTTTGGGTCGATGATCCAATCCTTCGAAATTCAAAATTTCAAATTCAATTTTTTTTGAAGGGCCGAGGGCCCAACATACCAAGTGATGTCAAATATAAACTTCGGGTCGATGACCCAATTATTCAAAATCTTCAAATTCAATTTTCGGGTCGATGACCCAATCTTTTGAATGATCCAATTTCAAGATCGATGATCCAAATGTGCTTATGTGATGATTATTGCTAGTACGTTTTTGTGTTTCAAATGTAGCAGGATATGCTTCAACTAGGGGCTCTAAAGTCTTCGACTTTAGAGCCATTGCAAATCAGGGCTCAAGCCGTTGGCTTCAGAGACCATTATCAAGATGTAAAGGATGACATCCACCAATAATTCAATTCAATACAAGAGTATGAAATGGAAGAATTCCGTAGCTGAAAGCAAATGATGAAAGTGGCGGCAACCTCCTTGGAAAGTCCCGTCCCATTCGGACAAGCGCCAGCAGATGATAAATTTTGGGCAAATGTCAGCAGATGATGAATTTTGGACAAACGCCAGCAGATGATAAACCTTGGGCATGTGTCAGCGTGATTCTTAACTACGACGCGGGTTTGATTCCGTCAGAAGCGGATACGTAGGCGCCTAAGGATAAGGCTCAATCCACCATTTATGCAATTTATGGGTCGATGACCAATGATGACAATTTGACGCAACGGAAGCAAGAGTCAATCCCCAACGAAGTTTCAGGTATGATCTCTTCTTATGGCTGGCGAGCTTATATACGCAAGTCTAATGGACTATAAACGACCCGCAGAATCCTCAGGTCGAAAGGGACCTGGGGTATACTTTGACTTTCGCCTTGTCCAAGCCTCAGTCAAAGTGGGGGCTCTGTAGATACCCGTATCCGTCGATATTGGAATTTATAGAGAACCCGACAAACACCCGATGATGATAGGACACATGTATTCTTTAGTTGTCATTGTCATTATTTGGAGCTCGTTTTACGATGTAGAATGGGCGTCGTCGATGAAGTATTTTATTAATTTAAATGCTATTTAAATTAATGTTTTTTTAAGTGGATTAATTTTATTAATTTAAATGATATTTAAATTAAAGCCTTTTTTAAGGTGATTTCAATTTATTTTATTTTATTTTGAATTTATTTTCTCAAGTTTATTTTATTGAAAATAAAATAAATATTTGATTTGAAAAATCATTTTATGAGTGTATTTGATTTGAAAAATCATTTATTTTAATGTGTTAATTGATTTGAAAAATCGATTTAAAAATCGAGAAAAACTCGTTTTGAACGCGGGTTTTGGAGCGCGATTTTAGCTCGGTTTTTGAGCCCGTTTTCTTTGCGAGTTGGCACGAATATCGAGTACACTAACCAACCTATGCCTCTACCCATCCAACCCAGTTCGAACCCCCTTAACCACGGCCCAAATCCCATTCCAAACATCCCCCAAACAGCCCGCATACACAAAGCAGCCCCCCCTGTTTCGCAGCTTAAACCCGAGCCCAAAACCCGCTCCAAACACCACCAAAACCCGTGCCCATTAACCCTAACCCATACCCTCATATCCTACCCATATTACCTTACCTTAACCATCAAGAAAACCCCCCATACAAACCCTAGAAAACCCCACAAAAGCTGCTGGACAGCAGCTATGCTCAGGGGAGCCCGTCTGCCTCTCCTCCCTTTTACCCTACTTTAACTCCTTATAAATACCACCCCTTCACCATAAATTCATTCCTCTAAGTTCTCCACACATCCTACCATCACTTACAAGCTTTAAACTCCAGAAACAAACCCTAATTGCCTATCAAAAACCCTCCACAAAACCGACATCCAAACTGGAACAGTTTGTGTGTCCTCTTCGAAAAACAATTCGTTCCTCCTTCAAACCTCCATCAAAATTCGAGTTTCTTGTTCCAAATTAACCATATAACATCCATCTACACATTAGACAAATATTTACGAGCCAAATTTCCCTTGAGAGTACACGAATTCCCTCGAAAAACAGAGTGTTATACACTCTGTTTTCGCGGCTTTTTCCTGTCTGTCCAATTCTCTTTGTGCTCGTTTTTCGTGCCCAATAACTCAAAACTAGCAGGGATTGCTTTAAGATCTCTGTTCTCCTCTCTTTCTAGTTTTCAAAACATCTTTTAAATCGAATTTTCATCGTGAAACGAGAGAGAAATCGCTGTTTGAAAGTTGCTGTCCAGATTCGATAAAAACGTGTTGCTTGCTTTGTTTCTTCGTCGACGACGGCCTCTCGAGATAAAATCTACCATCGATTACGACCCAAGACGGTGTCAACGATACATGTAGGTTGAGGGTGCATCAAATCCTCTTCTTTCTCCCTTTTATTTCGTTTTTTTATGTTTGTTTTTTTATAGTTTGTTTTTGTTTGTTTATCGTTTTTGTTTATCGATTGTTTATGTAACTACGAAACTAGTTTAGTCCGAGTATGAGTTAAAGTACCACCATGAACACCCGCGTTGACTTGAGATGGGAAAGAAACCGCTACATAAGTCGGTCGTACACCCCCGTCTCATTTACATATCCTCGTGTTCAAGGTAGGGCATAAATAAAACAAATTCTGACTTCGCTCTTCGCTTTCGACCCCCCTCTTCTCTCGTGTGAGTCGACCCACCTTAGGACCCGTCACATGTTAGTATGACCTCTGATTGTTAACATATAACTCATTTAGACGACATTCGATCATTTAAATAACCTAATTAGACATGTTAGGGTGCTTCGACATAGCTTTTAAAATCAATCGACAATTCTGTAACTTAATGAACGCATCTCTCTCTTTCACCTAATTTCTCGCTAGTATAAGAGTGCGTGACTAGCACTTTCTTATTAACACTCGACGAGTTAATTTAATTAGCGAACTTGACCTAATTTGACCCCTTAGGCCGTGTAGAACACCCGGTTTTAGGCGAAGCCTTCTGACCTCTTTTTGTCATCGATTTCTAATGTATTTTCCGCATCGCTTTGCAAATCCATCTAACCTAATGAATCTAACCTAGGAACTAGGATAGCCGTGTATGAGGTCGTGTTTGGGCCGTGTCTTTTGTATCCCTTTTCTCGTTTTTTTTATCTTAGTCCCATTGTTTGTATCTTGTAATCAATTTGTGTTTATCGAGTCGCGTTTTGTAACTTGTTTGTAATTAGTTCTCCTTTATCGAGTCAAACGATTTCTAAAAACCTTAGTTTTGTTTAGTTAGACGGTTGTGCCCCAATGCAAGTGAGAGCGTAGTAAATTGCATGTTGTTTAAAGCAACATGGCCCGATTCATGCTAATGCATGCTTTGGTGTGTGACCCAATGTCTAATTCGATAAGATTAAGTGGAAGCACGCATTACGAGGAGTGACCCAAGGCCGTGAGTCATGTAGGCCGTGAGTCACCCCTTTGTGCACGTTTTCCTAGGCCGAATGGCCATGTGTCGCGTATGGTGACGTATATAGCAATTGTATTTAGATCGAGTTCTATCTTTAATTTATTGTTGTGTCGGCATGAAATGCCTGGTTTGTAATAGGTAGATCCCACGGCTCCCCCATTTCCCATCAAGCCTTGTTTGCTTTGTTTTGTATGTTGTTAGATCAATCAACCCACATGCTAAATTACAACTTTGACAAAGTTAGTTTAGTTGCATCTAAATCGACATAGAAACTTCACATGTTAGGGTTTAAAACGATGTTTGCATATCATATATCGTAGTAGCTATGACCTTGTTTGAACTCCAACACTTGACTTAGTAGAGGCCGTTATCGACGGGCGGGGTTAAGTGTCCTTATGGGCTTCCTAACACGTACCCTCACCCCTTACTCAAGATCTATGGTTTGTGGATCCGTCTAAATACCACTGGATTACGAGATTCATTCAAATCGAGTGATATAGGGTACAAGTCTTTATCTTTAATCACTCGTAGTCGATTGGCTTTATGCTTTTCGATGAAAGGTGTAAAGTTGACTTGAACGGTTCCAAGTTCCCATAAAACTTGGTGGCGACTCTAATTTGTCTTAATTCGATTCGAAGGAACCTCGAGTCGATTATGCCTAGTGTGGATCCCGCGGACGCAGTTCCCGAGGGCCTTGTCCACGATTCTATTCTTTGAAATTTTGAAATTTGAAATTTTGAGATTTTTGAGATCGAACCTTGATGGGTGAGCATGAAATACAACTCAGACACTCCTTATGACTCGTAAACAACGTGGGCGTAGCCCGCTACCATAAAACAAAAAGGAAAATAAAACCCTAAGTGTGCATGGGCTTTAATTCAATTATTGACTTATTGGGGGTAGAAATATAAATTGGCCATTCTGACGCCAAAAGATGACAAACGGGAATCACAAGGTCGTCGGACTTGGGACGGAGATATCGTATGGCATGGGCGTGCTCCCGAGGGCACGTGGGAATCAAGATCACTTGGCATTGACAAGGTGGATTAAAATCACAGAGCAACAACGTTGGCTTCGCCCGACACTAAACACAGACTGATCTTATGAAAGCATTTAGACATCACACATCACTCTTGTTGGGAATATTCTGTCACTCTTCTCCTCGCCTCCTTTCTTTTCAGCGAGTATTCATCATTTCTTGCCACCGCCTTCTTTCTTTTCAGCGGGCTTTTACTATTTTTCTTCCACGCCTTCTTTCTTTTCAGCGGGTTTTTTATATTTTCTGTTCCCAACATAAAGCCACATCTATGTGACTCAGCATCTTTGCCTAAACCATTAGATAAAGCTCATTCTGAGACTTGACATTACTCATCTGAACCTATATCCTTATCCTAGCCTACATCGAGTGCTAAGACCGACTCAAACAAAGGTGGCTTCATTTGGACTTGGTTAAGACCCGTAAGAAACTGACAAGATGATAACTTCGATGATGGGTGGATTGAATCCCTTATTCTGAAGGATTGCCTACGTATTCGCGTGGAGCGAAATCAAATCCGACGTAGTTCGATCATGGTGCATAAACATGGCATTTTGATTGTGTGTACACACTCGAAGGTTTCACCTAAGGTATCATGTCATATCCCATTCTAGCCTGTAATGTACCGTTGTATCCCGTGTCTAGGGTTGGTACAAAAGGTTTTGATTCTTTGGGATGTGGAGCTTGGCAAAAATAGGTTTGAAAGGTAAACCACCATTCTGAAGGTTCGTTTTGTGGTGTTAAGGCCAAGGGTTATGGCTTATAACGTGGTTGGAAATGGTGTCTCAGGCTTGATGAAACCCGAGTACAAATGGGTTGGGAATCGATGTGGGTTCAAATTTCCATGTCTAGATCCTAAAGGCTTGGGTTTACTAACACAAGCAAACTGATTCTCAGAATCCCTACTATCCCCTTGTAACTGTCTCAGGAAGGACTTAGAGGTAAAGAGGTTACTACCTAAGCTTTTGGGCTTCGCCCATTGAACTTCAACTATGGGTACTTGACTTGAATTCTGGCTTCCGTAACTTCGACATTCAACCAAAAAGCATTCCGCAATAACTTCAACATCTTTTTTTCTTTTTTTCTTTCATCTTTTTTTTCATTTTTCTTTTTTTTTTTTCATTTTTCCAATTTTTCTCTTTTTCTCATTCTTTTTCATGATCTTATATTCATTCTCTTAGTCATAAATGGATACACCTTGAAAACTGGGCTTCGCCAACTAATTTGGGTGGGAACTAACAATTCCTTGTTAGAACGGGTTGATATCTTCTCTCTTCGAGATGGGATGATTTTGTTGGGGAAAAGGCTTGCCTTCCATCATCGATAGGGGAAACAAGGAGCTAGTCCTGGTTCGTCCTAGAATCATCTAAAGGCTTGTGTTAAGCATTGGTTTTGATGGAGGTTTTCTACCGCCAGACATGGAATAGGTAAAGGAATCAAACACGGGATCCTATTGTACCTTACGTTTTGAAAACGGGACATATTTCTACCCCAGGGATACCTTTGAGTGTGTTGTGCATTTTATCATGCTTTTAGAATGATTGAGGATTGGAAACAAGACATATTTGGAAACGAAACTGCAACTTTTTATTGGAATGAGAAATGCTTAACAGACTCGAAGAAACGATTCCTAGGACACATCCTAGGTATCGCGGAACAAACAACTCAAATTCAAAAAAAGAAAGTTCTAGACTCGACTCGACTAAGATAAGAAAACAGATCCCGACTCATAATTTTCAAATCTGGTCTTGTACTTTCTCTTGTTCAGCTGTCAGCTTAGATGCCCGGCTCTGGTCCTTGATCCCTTTGATGGTCTGCCTCCATCCCGAGGTAGTCCTCTGAGGATCTACACCAGTGATAAAGGTTGGTGAACCGAATTGTCTTTTATTAACTTCGTTAACGAGAGGAGTACATTCTAGAGCAAGACTCCCGACTTGAATTTCATTCTTGGGGTTTGGCAAGAATTCAAAGCAATCCACAAATATTTTCCCGATAAACACCCCTTTCAAGTGACATGGGCGGATAAGATGGGAATAATCGACATTGTCTTCGACATAAACAAAGTTGGCGTGATCGCCAAATGGATTGGTGATGTTATTGGGTTTAACAGTTGGGATCGGGAGTGTTCCATTCTCAATCATGTCTTGGATTTCGTGCTTCGATCGATAGCACCTTTCAAGATATGGCCCTTTCCCGTGATGAAAGGCACAGTAGGCATTTGGTTTATACCATTTACCTTGTTGATCAGCAGGAGGGTCCGGAGTTGGACCAATAGGCTTCAGCTTTCCTAGGGCTATGAGCCTTTGGAGAGCGTATGTATAAGTGCATCCGATATCGGTGAATGCCCTCGGAGCTTGGCGTTGCGGCTTCTTTGATTGCCCTTCTAAGAGATTGATGGCTTCATCCAAATGGGTCGTTGCTGGGGCCTTGGCCTTAGACGATGAGGCCCCTTGGTACCCTTTCGGCTTTTCAGCCTCTGCCCTTATGACATAATCTTCTACCTTTATCCCGATCCTTATCAATTCTTTGAAAGAGCCAAAATTCTGGTATTTCAGAGCATTGCGGTAAATAGGTCGTAGATTCTTTACGAACTTATCTACCATTTCAACTTCGTCAGGCTTCTTGGCTAACTTCACGCTTTCAGCGCGCCATCTTGCAAGGAATTCAGTAAAGCCTTCTTTGTCTTTCTGTGTCATCACCTCCAATGTTCTTATGTTGGTTTGAATCTCGACATTATCGATAGTGCTTGCGAACTCTACCGTAATATCTTCGAAAGTGGGGAAGTTCTTAAGGTCAAGATTATAGAACCACGCCTTCGGTGTTCACCCGAGAGATTGAGCGAAAATTTCGAGAGCATGTCAGCAGGTACTCCTTCAGTGCTAAGTACCCCTTATAGGCCTTAACATGGTGGACTGGATCTTTAGTGCCCTTGAACTTTGGGATGTCAGTGAGTACCATATTCGTGGGCAACTTATCTTGAACTGGGGCATAGGCCCTAGCATTCTCATAGTGGGTGTTCTTCCCCTGGGAGAGTTTCAAACGGTCTTCGATGAACTTGAACCGTTTCTCCAGATCAGTCAGAGGTGGGGTAGATGGAGGGGAATCTTCACTCAGCTTAGATTCGATTGCATCCATTCGGGTCATCATGAGGTTCACGGCCTCAGTGAGCTTGTTAACAGCATCTTCCATTGCTTGACGTCGGGTTTTGGGCGGCCTTTCTACAAGAAAACCCCGGACCGAATCAATATTTAAAGTAAGAGCCCCTGCACACTTAAGGACACGACCCCAACTTGACTCAAACAAAGACTCGACTTGAGACTGACTAACCAAAGGTTCGACTCACGGTTGGATTTAGACCTTGGTTCATTTTAGACTCGGCAAAACGACATGACTCAAACTGTCATAGCACGATTCTAAAATGGACTCGGTGTGACTAAACCCGTGATTGGACTAACATAGCCCATAGGTTCGGGTGAAACGCCCTAAATGGCCTAGCTTGGGCATTTTTGTGGACTATCCTAGACCAAATGGTCGACCAACACGACTCAAGGCCCAAGAGGTGAGCTTGGGTGACCCAACAAGGTCGTGTTCTAGACTCTTAGAACGAAACACACCCGACCTAACACGGCCATGACCCGGACACGACTCGACGCATTTCATGCTTGGTTGAGGTTCGAGAGGCATTTTGGATTGATTTTGAAAAACGAAGGATTGATTTGAAAATGAGATTTGAAATGGGCAGCATGTCGGCTATAAAAGCTCATTTTGGCCGAAATTTCTAGTCCTATTTGGGCAGCATTCCGCGTTTTGAAAATCATGCTAAGTTTGAAAGTAAGTTGTTCAAAAGTTCGGTTTTGAAATGGACATGGAAAATTTTGAAAAGACTCGGGAAAACACCTTGCACATTGTCATTCTCATGTTATAAGGATGTATGCTCCTAGACATCTCTAAGTCTCGGCAAGTCTTCTACAAGAAGGTCTATGCCCTCCATCCTTTTGCGGTCTTATAGAGCAAGGGCCTTAAGGTAAAGTACCTAGAAGAGCGTCCCCACCATCAAGAACCACGCGAGGTGAAGTGGAAGCGAGCAATGTGCAGCTTCCTAGCATAGTGGGACGTCGCCCCCCACGCATCACAAAGAAACGCTGGGACGGCCCGGGAAAATCCTTAAGGGTTTATGCATGAATCGTAGCACTATGAGTAATGTTTTACTTTCCAACACTTTCTTTTCAAGTTTCACCTCGGAGGAAAAGACCCTAGAAACAAAGTGTAACTAGTCCTCTTTTCCCCAGCAGAGTCGCCAAACTAAGGACAACGCCCGCGGGATCCACACTAGGCATAATCGACTCGAGGTTCTTTCGAAACGAATTAAGACAAATTAGAGTCGCCACCAAGTTTTTTGGGAACTTGGAACCGTTCAAGTCAACTTTACACCTTTCATCGAAAAGCATAAAGCCAATCGACTACGAGTGATTAAAGATAAAGACTTGTACCCTATATCACTCGATTTGAATGACTCTCGTAATCCAATGGTATTTAGACGGATCCACAAACCATAGATCTTGAGTAAGGGGTGAGGGTACGTGTTAGGAAGCCCATAAGGACACCTAACCCCGCCCGTCAATAACGGCCTCTACTAAGTCAAGTATCGGATTTCAAACAAGGTCATAGCTACTACGATATATGATATGCAAACATCGTTTTAAAACCCTAACATGTGAAGTTTCTATGTTGATTTAGATGCAACTAAACTAACTTTGTCAAAGTTGTAATTTAGCATGTGGGTTGATTGATCTAACAACATACAAAACAAAGCAAACAAGGCTTAAGGGGGAATGGGGGAGCCGTGGGATCTACCTATTACAAACCAGGCATTTCATGCCAACACAACGATAAATTAAAGATACAACTCGATCTAAATACAATTGCTACATACGATACCATACACGACACATGGCCAATTCGGCCTAGGAAAACGTGCACAAAGGGGTGGCCCACGGTTTACATGACTCACGGCCTTGGGTCACTCCTCATAATGTGTGCTTTCACTTAATCTCATCGAATTAGACATAAGGCCACGCACCAAAGCATGCATTAGCATAAATCGGGCCATGTTGCTTTAAACAACATGCGATTTACTACGCTCTTACATGCATTGAGGCACAACCGTCTAACTAAACAAGACTAAGGTTTTTAGAAATCGTTTGACTCGATAAAAGAAAACTAACTACAAACAAGTTACAAAACGCGACTCAGTAAACACAAATTAATTACGAGATACAAACAATGAGACTAAGATAAAAAAGGAACGAGAAAAGGGATACAAAAGACATGGCCAAACATGACCTCATACACGGCTATCCTTGTTCCTAGGTTAGATTCATTAGGTTAAATGGATTTGCAAAGCGATGCGGAAAATACATTAGAAATCGATGACAAAAGAGGTCAGAAGGCTTCGCCTAAAACCGGGTGTTCTACACGGCCTAAGGGGTCAAATTAGGTCAAGTTTGCTAATTAAATTAACTCGTCGAGTGTTAATAAGAAGGTGCTAGTCACGCACTCTTATACTAGCGAGAAATTAGGTGAAAGAGAGAGAGGTGCATTCAATTAAGTTACAGAATTGTTAATCGGTTTTTAAAGCTATGTCGATGTACCCTAATGTGTCTAATTAGGTTATCAAATAGATCTAATGTCATCTAAATGAGTTATATGTTAACAATCAGAGGTCATACTAACATGTGACGGGTCCTAAGATGGGTCGAATCACACGAGAGAAGAGGAGATGTCAAAAGCGAAGAACGAAGTTAAAATTTGTTTTATTAATGCCCTACCTTGAACACGAGGATATGTAAATGAGACGAGGGTGTACGACCGACTGATATAGCGGTTTCTTTCCCATATCAAGTCAACGCGGGTGTTCATGGTGGTACTTTAACTCATACTCGGACTAAACTAGTTTCATAGTTAATTTAAACGATAAATAAAAACGATAAACGAAATAAAACGAAACAATAAAAAAACAAACATAAAAAAACGAAATAAAAGGGAGAAAGAGGAGGATTTGATGCACCCTCAACCTACATGTATCTTTGACACCGTCTTGGGTCGTAATCGATGGTAGATTTTATCTCGAGAGGCCGTCGTCGACGAAGAAACAAAGCAAACACGCGTTTTTATCGAATCTGGACAGCAACTTTCAAACAGCGATTTCTCTCTCGTTTCACGGTGAAAATTCGATTTAAAAGATGTTTTGAAAACTATAAAGAGAGGAGAACATAGATCTTAAAGCAACCCCTGCTCGTTTTGAGTTATTGGGCACGAAAAACGAGCACAAACAGAACTGGACAGACAGAACAAATCACAAAAACAGAGTGTATAACACTCTGTTTTTCGAGGGATTTCGTGTACTCTCAAGGGCAATTTGGCTCGTAAATCTTTGTCTAATGTGTAGATGGATGTTATATGGTTAATTAGGAACAAGAAACTCGAGTTTTGATGGAGGTTTGAAGGAGGAACGAATTATTTTTCGAAGAGGACACACAAACTGTTTCAGTTTGGATGTCGGTTTTGTGGAGGGTTTTTGGGAGGCAATTAGGGTTTGTTTCTGAGGTTTAAAGTTTGTGAGTGAAGGTAGGATGTATGGAGAACTTATAGGAATGAATTTATGGTGAAGGGGTGGTATTTATAAGGAGTTAAAGTAGGGTAAAAGAGAGGAGAGGCAGACGGGCTCGGCTGAGCATAGCTGCTGTCCAGCAGCTTTTGGGGGGTTTTCTAGGGTTCGTATGGGGGGTTTTCTTGGTGATTAAGGTAAGGTAATATGGGTAGGATATTAGGGTGTGGGTTAGGGTTAATGGGCACGGGTTTTGGTGGTGTTTGGAGCGGGTTTTGGACTCGGGTTTTAGCTGCAAAACAGGGGGGCTGCTTTGTGTTTTGCGCGGGCTGTTGGGGGTGATTTGGGACGGGATTTGGGCCATGGTTATGGGGTTCGAACTGGGGTTGGATGGGTAGTGGTCTAGGTTGGTTAGTGTACTCGAGATTTGTGCCAATTCGTAAAGAAAACGGGCTCAAAAACCGAGCTAAAATCGAGCTCAAAAACACATGTTCAAAACGAGTTCTTTTCGATTTTCAAAATCGATTTTTCAAATCAATTAACACATTAAAATAGATGATTTTTCAAACCAAATATACTCATAAAATGATTTTTCAAATCAAATATTTATTTTATTTTCAATAAAATAAACTTGGGAAAATAAATTCAAAATAAAGTAAAATAAAATGAATTCACTTAAGAAATCATTAATTTAAATATCATTTAAATTAATAAAATACTTCATCGACGACGCCCATTCTACATCGTAAAACGAGCTCCAAATAATGACAATGACAACTAAAGAATACATGTGTTCTATCATCATCGGGTGTTTGTCGGGTTCTCTATAAATTCCAATATCGACGGATACGGGTATCTACACTACTCGATCGAGTAACTTGGCCAAAGAGACTGTTCGATTGACCTCGATTGAAATTTGCTGAAATTGAAGAACTCGATCGAGAGGTACACATTCCTCGATCGAGTACTTTGCCTGAAGAAACAGTTCGATCGAGTGCGAATAGTGCTCGATCGAACACCTGTGCCAGCGGAAGTTCAATTTCAAAGCCTAATTCCGCTGCTGTGTCGTCTTCCCCTACTGCGGAGATGTCATGTTCTGATAAAGGTAAAGAGAAGGTCGCAGGCCCGCTTATTGCTACCAGGGTTCCTTATCCGGGACATCTGAAAGATGTTAAAGTCGAGCGACAGTACGGTAAGTTTGTGGACGTGGTCAAGAATCTTCAGGTAACCGTCCCTAAAGGTCACACCTAAAGGATGTGTTTGAGAGATGTGGTTATGGAAATGTAATCACATTGATGCCTTATATGACTAAACAGTTAATCAATGTGTTGATGAGACGATTATTTAATGCCGATTAAATAATATTAGCTGAGACGAATTAACTGTTAATTCGTAAATTGAATATAATAAGTTATATTTAATTAATGTATATAATGTTAGCTTGGACGAATTAATATGTTAATTCGTAATTAAATATAATCCGTTACATTTAATTAGCAAATTGTAAATATGCGATATTTATAATTAAAGTATATATTATACGATATTGTCATAATAAATTATTATTGACCCGTATTAATAAATCAACTGCAAGCTGTTGTGTGTAGACTAGTTAATACGGAATAAAATAAATGACAATTTAATTATACACTTTATATACATTTTGTAAAATACCAAAATAAGAAGATTTAATTGCATTATTTTGGTAGGTGACAAAAACCGAAAATAAGAAGAAATATCCTCTTATTGTTTCGGTTGTATTGGGCCGAAATTAGGAGAGTAAAAATCTCCCCATTCACTTCTCTTTTTCGGTTAGAATAAGAGGAGTAGGGAGCTCATTTTTCTACCCTAATGATTCTAACCTAATCTTGCCTCTCATCAAAAACACAAAAACCGAAAAACCCTAAAAATTTACAGAAAATTGGGGATCGATTCTAGCAAGAAGCAATGGGCATATCTCATATCATCTTGGATGCAACTGATAGGTGAATATCATTGTGATATTGTTCTTAGGCCGATTTTGCTATGACCAAAGGTTGTTTCTTAATTCTCGACTATTTTGTTTATGTAATTTATTTTATGACTAGGTATCATCATAATAAATTCGTTATAATCCTTATAAATAAAGGGATGCATACAGATAATTCCCACAAGTGGTATCAGAGCCAAGGCCACGAATTTTATTTTGATGATTTTCATAATTTGAATTTAAACAAATATTGTTGAATCGGAAAAAAATAAAAATAAAAAAAATGGCTGGAAAATTTTTTGCCGAGGAGAATTTTTCCTTCCAACCGGTTTTTGTTCTTATTTTTGATGCTATATTTCCATTTTTATTTTTCATATTGTTTTCTTAATCAGTTAAAATAATTATATGAAGAATTGGTAGATGTTTGATTTAATGAAGATTAAGTTAAAATGTAAATGAAATCGTCATGTTGATGATATAAAATTTGGTTTTGCTATATAATTTTTGGCATATACGGTTAACCATGTTTCATTAATTTATATGCTAATCTTGTTCTAATAGCAACTATAAACGATTTTGTTCATCTTAAGTTTTTTTGTTTTAGGGCATAATGCCGAATTGAAAAATTTTAGGGCTGTTTTCTTTTTTTTTTTCAGCCGAATGCATTAAGAAAAAAAAAAAAAGGTTTCTGTTTTTTTTGTTCATGAATGCCGTGAAAAAAAAAAATCAAAGGCTGCTACTTTTTTTTTTTTGTTCCAGCCGAAAGAAAAAAAAAAGGATTTTCTGTTTTTTTAGGGTTTGCCGAGCCAAAAAGAAAAAAAAATTCTGTTGTTTTTGTTGTTTTGGCTAAAACCGTGAGCAAAAAAAAAGGCTGTTTTTTTTATTTTTTGCAAAATGCCGAGACCAATATAAAAAAAAAACTTTTTTTTTGTTTCTTTTGGCCAATTTTGATTATACATTAAATTTATAATGTATGATTAATTGTTGTGAAGAAGTTCACAATTATAAGATACCTAATTATTTTAAAGAAGTTTAAAATAATGTTGGATTAAATTCATATTACAAGTTTAATATGAATTAAGATTAAATTTATAGTGAGTAATTGAGGAATTGTCACTTAATTTGATCAATTAAATAGGTGGTTTGGAAAATTAATCTACATAATTAAAGAATTATGTCTTGCATGTTTAATTTTTTTTAGTTGATGCATTTTTTTTGTTGAATGAATCGTTGAATTAATTTATTTACGTATTTTTGCAATCGGTTAGAATAAGAGGAGTAGGGAGCTCATTTTTCTACCCTAATGATTCTAACCTAATCTTGCCTCTCATCAAAAACACAAAAACCGAAAAACCCTAAAAATTTACAGAAAATTGGGGATCGATTCTAGCAAGAAGCAATGGGCATATCTCATATCATCTTGGATGCAACTGATAGGTGAATATCATTGCGATATTGTTCTTAGGCCGATTTTGCTATGACCAAAGGTTGTTTCTTAATTCTCGACTATTTTGTTTATGTAATTTATTTTATGACTAGGTATCATCATAATAAATTCGTTATAATCATTATAAATAAAGGGATGCATACAGATAATTCCCACAAGTGGTTCAGAGTCAAGGCCACGAATTTTATTTTGATGATTTTCATAATTTGAATTTAAACAAAGATTGTTGAATCGGGAAAAAAATAAAAAATAAAAAAAATGGCTGGAAAAATTTTTGCCGAGGAGAATTTTTCCTTCCAGCCGGTTTTTGTTCTTATTTTTGATGCTATATTTCCATTTTTATTTTTCATATTGTTGTTTTAATCAGTTAAAATAATTATATGAAGAATTGGTAGATGTTTGATTTAATGAAGATTAAGTTAAAATGTAAATGAAATCGTCATGTTGATGATATAAAATTTGTTTTTGCTATATAATTTTTGGCATATACGGTTAACCATGTTTCATTAATTTATATGCTAATCTTGTTCTAATAGCAACTATAAACGATTTTGTTCATCTTAAGTTTTTTTGTTTTAGGGCATAATGCCGAATTGAAAAATTTTAGGGCTGTTTTCTTTTTTTTTTTTTAAATTGAATGCATTAAGAAAAAAAAAAAAAGGTTTCTGTTTTTTTGTTCATGAATGCCGTGAAAAAAAAATCAAAGGTCATTTGTCGTTTTTTTTTTTCCAAAAAAGAAAAAAAAAGGATTTTCTGTTTTTTTTAGGGTTTGCCGAGCCAAAAAGAAAAAAAATTTCTGTTGTTTTTGTTGTTTTGGCTAAAACCGTGAGCAAAAAAAAGGCTGTTTTTTTTTTATTTTTTGCAAAATGCCGAGACCAATATAAAAAAAAAAAAAAAAACTTTTTTTTGTTTCTTTTGGCCAATTTTGATTATACATTAAATTTATAATGTATGATTAATTGTTGTGAAGAAGTTCACAATTATAAGATACCTAATTATTTTAAAGAAGTTTAAAATAATGTTGGATTAAATTCATATTACAAGTTTAATATGAATTAAGATTAAAATTTATAGTGAGTAATTGAGGAATTGTCACTTAATTTGATCAATTAAATAGGTGGTTTGAGAAATTAATCTACATAAATAAAGAATTATGTCTTGCATGTTTAATTTTTTTTAGTTGATGCATTTTTTTTTGTTGAATGAATCGTTGAATGAATTTATTTACGTATTTTTGCAATCGGTTGTAATTTGTAATACCTAGTGTGGCCTTAGTCAAATTATGTTTTCGTAATGATGGAAACATAATTTTTAATGTAATTTGAGATCTCGTATCTCCGTTTGGTTTTCTTTATTTATTACGATTTTGAAATTAGAATGTAAAAAGGTTTGTTATGTAAATTTTAAATTGTAATTTTTGAGAAGACTAAAGATGGAGATTGGAGCTCACTCCCGCTACATGGATCAAGATGGAACATCAAGACAAGCTTCTCGGGTCCAAGGATGGATTCTAAAGTTGTATTTATGTTCATTTTGATAGATAGGCCACACTAGGACTTTTTATTGTTTTTACGTTTTCGTTCCTATTGCTTTTCATTCACATGATAGTTTATGCATCATTTTCCGCCTAAACCAAACCACCTACTAAAATGCATGAAAATTGACTCATATAGATTATATGTTAGTTTTCATAGACATACAGATGTCACTCAGTTTAAGCCATCGCCTTAGTTTATTCATTCACGCATGCTAGATATTAGTTCACTTAAAATGAATTAAAATGAAGATGATGGGATCTTTCTCTAAAATGGAAATTGAGACTAGTCTTTATAAGGGCAAACAACTATGAATCCCTTCTTCGTCGGTAGGCATAATATGACCCCTTCTACGTTGGGTAAGTAGTTTGTGTTGACTTAGTTTATCTCAACATTATAGTCCGAAGAGTTTCTCGTGATTATGATGGACTAAAGATAGAATTTACAGAAATTTATCGACCAAGAATTCTAACATTAGAATTAGCCAAAAGGTTGGCTTATCAATTTACAGATAATTGAGTCTTGGGATCATTTATATAATTCTTGAGGGAGGTCAATTGTATAAATGCTTGAGTCTTCGCTTGTAACAGTTTTGCATTAAGACTTAAAATCAAAACGATACACATGCTTATTATTTTTATTCTTCTTTTCGCAGTGTAGAATTATTTCGATAATACTGTTACAACAAATGGCTGGAAATAACGAAATCCCAATGGCGAGTGCCACACTTGGACGCGAGTCCTGGCTTAAAGTTTTTATGGACAACATGAATCAGTTCACACGATTGAAGAATGATGGGTCCAACTTTGCGGACTGGGAGGCAGCACTACGGAATGCTGCCATTGTTGATGGTAAGTTCAAGTACTTAACTGAGCCAATACCGATAAACCCAGGCCCCAATGCAGGAGTTAACGAGTCACTTGCTTATAGTGATTTCGTCATGGAAGCGGGTGCGATAAAGAACGTACTCATCTTTGCAATGGAAACCAATTTGTAGAGACGCTTCATTGCCCAAGGTGCAAACAAGATTTTAACCACGCTCACTAACGAGTTCTCAAAAGCACCGAGAATCGTTACTTATGAGCATACCTGTCGCTTCTTTGATGCGAAACTCCAAAAGGGCCAACGGGTTAGCCAACACATTCTTAACATGATTGAGAATGTCGAGAAATTGGAGGCACTTGATTGCAAAATCAGTGAGAGCATAGTCATTGACCGAATGCTTCATTCTCTTCATGATGGTTTTGCCCTTTTCAAGGCGAACTACTACATGAATGACTTAAAGAAAAGTCCTCATGAGCTACACTCACTTCTCGTACAGACCGAGAAGGATATGAAATTGAGTGGGAGCATGAAGCAGGATGTTCTCACGATTTCCAACAAGAATAAAGGTAAGGGCAAAGCTCCAGGCGACCTAACTGTAGGTAAGCTGATGCGTGTCTTTTATATGATGTTTCACATCCCATTTTACATGCATTTCATAGCTCATTCGTGTAGTTTATGCTACATTTCTCCCTATTTCCGTCTACTTCCGTGTTTTGTACATTATCGCAGAAATGTGAAGAATTCAACGGGAAAATCAAGCTAAATCCGTCCCCGAGTATCCTGCATTGCAAATGACGTAAAGGAATCACTTAAGGAACGAGATTGGTGCGCAATCCAAGACCCAAAAGACAAATCCACGAGTTTATAAGAGGCAAGCAGCAGCTCATTCAGTCGATCGACCACCTCCTTCAGTCGATCGACCAACTATCGGGTTCCAGAAGCTACTGTTTGCTGAGGACCAGTCGATCGACCAGTCCTATCAGTCGATCGACCCAACTGCTATTTCAGACGAGAATTAGAAGACTGAGGAAGTGCAAGCCTATGATGCTAGGTTTAGGAAATAAGAAGTTACGTTAATTGCTATATAACGTAACCTAGAAACATGCAGTTTTCATTCAGTTTTACCTAAGTTTTATTATCAGTTTTACATTAAGTTTACATACGGTTTTTAGGAAGAATTAGGGTTTGGAATATTGTAAGCGTTGGAATTTTCGCTCTTGATCTTAATCGTTCTTCTGCTACTCTCGGTATTCTTCTGCCCTATTTCAATTCATCTGTTTCGTTATTAGATTAGAATTGCTAGTAGCTTCCCGAAACCATCTTTATTGTTGCATGTTAATTGTTTGCCCTATCGCTTTAATTATGAATTCAATTCTTTTACGCCCTAGTATTATTGTTGTTATCACTTTCAAATGAGTAGCTAAACAACTTGTGTGCTAGGATGTAGGCGAATTTTAGCATAGGCGACATTAGATTATACACGGCCTGAACCCGCGTGTTGGTCGATCGACCACCTTACCCGGTCGATCGACTGACCTCGTGAGCTTTATTTCGTTTTAATTGATTTTAATGTTGTATTTAATGAATCGAATGCATGCGACCAGTTAGATATCTTTTTATGACCGACCCATTAGATCGAAAGATAGGGGAGGTTGTTAGACCATCAATTGAATCGACTAAACTGTGCTAAGATCGAAAGATAGGTATAGTTTAGACCGTTAGTCACTTTTCAGAACGAAAGTTAGTATTAGTGATATTAGGGACTTATAGAGAGATCGAAAGATGCTATTTGTTAAGAGTGGACCGAGAGGACCTCTTTATTTCCCGCCTCACCTGTGTTGACTCAGACCGACTTAGTTTGCTGCCGCCGAAGCTATAATGAACCGATCATCCTAGTACCCCTTCTTTATCTGTTAAATCGTCTTTTTAGTTTATTATCTTTATTTGTTCTTAGCTATAGACCATCTCAACTCAACCCCGACAATTGTTACCTTAGACTGAATATAAACCAACTAGAATTTACATCTGCCTCCTTATGGTTCAACCCTGTTACCACTAGCCTAGGATAGTCTTAATAGGAAATTATAAATCTTATTTTTGGTACTCACAACGACGGGTATCAAATTTTGGCGCCGTTGCCGGGGAAGCAATAGTTCTAATTTTAGTTGTTGTTATTTTTAGTCTTTCTTAGTTTAAGGGACTTCTGTTCCTTAAACTTTTCTTATATTCTTTTTGTAGTTTCCTCTTATGCGCAGGTCACAGGGTGGTGAACTAGTACCATTTGACCCTGAGATAGAGAAATCTTTGCGCGAGTTGAGACGAACACAAAGAGTACTACCGACAGAGGAAGAGTTGAGTACTCTGTCAAGCTATTACGAGAACGATTTGTTCGAAGAAGACCCACAGTCTTCACCCGTTTCCACTTCTTCAGCCGAGACAGTTACTTCTCCAGAAATTCCAGTCATGGCCGAGGAAGCAAGTATAGCTAGTCATTCTGAGCCGACAGCTGAAAATTTATATAAGGGGTTCGAATTACCAGGAGATGCCAGGAAGTTCGAACCAAAGCCTTCATACATTAGCATGGTTGAGAAGAACTAGCGGGGAGCCGCAAATGAAGATGCAAACTAAGCATATGGAGACCTTTATTGACTCATCATGCTCCATACCCCCACCAGCTCGCGTGACCCAAGACCAGATCAAGGAGACCATGTTCATCTTCTCCCTTCGTGATGCTTTGGGAGTGGTATAGAGATTTGGATCGAACCGTTCAGGGGATCACCGATTGGAATTCATTGGCATTGGCATTCTACAAGAAGTACTTTTCTGCTTCAAGGACGATTGCTATTAGAGCTCAAATCACGGGCTTTAAACAAGGGCCAGATGAGAACTTCCACGAGGCATGGGTCCGATTTAAGAAACTGGTGCGAACCATACCGCACCATGGGTTCGAAAAGTGGAGCTTGTGCAATCATTTCTACAATGGGTTGTACGACGATCAGAGGGCCATTTTGGATGCTGCAGCCAATGGTCGATTTGCTGATAATTTGGGAGCAACCAAGGGGTGGAAGATCATTGACGATCTAACTACCCACAAGGCCGAATATGGGAATTCAAGAGGGAACCAGAGGAGAGCTGCTGAATCTTCCTCTGTCGCTGCGCTTGAGGCTCTCACTGCGAGATTTGACAAGTATGAACTAGGAGGAGCTTCTAAAGGTGGGATGTACCAAGTAAATGCTTTGTGTCGACGGTCCTTTCGTCCGTGAAAGGTGTGGAGCCGAGGGCCATGTCTCGAAAAACCGCCTAGTCCCTTTGAGTCCTATGTCGCCTTCAACACTATAGGCGGACCAACACCTACTATGAGCCGAATACCCATCCAAACTTGAGTTGGAGAAGCCAAAATGTCCCGAACCCAACTCAAGCTCCGCCGCAGCAAGAAAGAACCCTATGTGCCTCCTCATCAAAAGCAAAGAACAATATCGAAACCTCCCTATGTGCCGCAAAGAAAGAACAATCGCAGACTCTGAATTTTCCGAGCTTAAGAACTTGTTGCTAAAGGAGTCCCAAGCAAGAGAGGCCGGGATGAAGCTACTAGAGAGCCAAATTGCTCAATTGGCTAGCAAAAGCAACACTCGAGCTCCCGGACACTTGCCGACCCAAACTGACCAAAAGGAGACCTTAAATGCCATCACTTTGAGGAGCAGGTCCACCCTTGAGGGTCCTGCCATGGTCGAGGACGCTTTCGAAAAAGATGAGCCGGAAACAAGTCAAAAGAAAGCTTCAACGAATAAATCAAAGAAACAGCCGTCTACCAGGTATATCAGTCGATCGACTGATATACCTAGTCGATCGACTGATACACGGGTTACAGGAGCTTCTAGAACTGTACATCTCAGTCGATCGACTGAGGACAGTGGTCGATCGACTGAGATCGCTGCTGATGCTGAGGAATTTCGTCCTTTAATGCAAAATAATCTGCGAGACCACTTGATTCGGGGTACCACAGTCCCGAAGACTTTAGGACGAGACCCGAGTGCTGATGGGTCAGTCCCGGTCCCGAAGTTAGACCCAATGACGGTTAATGGCTCACATTTGAGACGGTCTGAAGAGGGGTCTAGCTTCAACAAAGAGAAGGTGACGGATTTTCAGCCTAAGTCCAAGGATGCCGGCACGCGTGATTTGGGGGAAAGGGCTAAGGTACTTCTTACAGCCCCTTACCCGGAGAGGCTAGTGCCGACCAAGGAACAGGTATCTTTCAGCAAATTTGAAAAAGTTATCCGTAGTCTGAATGTACAAGTCCCCTTCCTTGAGTTAGTAAACCAAGTACCCGCTTATACTAAATTTATGAAACAACTGTTGTCCAAAAAGCGGTCACTTGAAACAGTGCACACTGTCGCACTTACTAAGGAGTCTTGCTCTTATCTGTCTCACACTGCACCCCTCAAGTTAGAGGACCCGGGCAGTTTTTCTGTTCCTTGCAACATAGGCACCTTCCCAATTGAGAAGGCATTGTGTGATTTAGGGGCTAGTATAAGCGTCATGCCCTTGAGTCTAGCTAGGAAGCTTAAGTTGACCCGGTTTGCTATCACAGACATGACAGTTCAGATGGCTGACCGATCTGCGGTCGAGCCTATAGGAGTCCTAGAGGACATACCCGTCCAAATAGGGAAGTTTTTCTTCCCTGTTGACTTTGTTGT
This sequence comes from Silene latifolia, assembly GCF_048544455.1. Taxonomy (NCBI): domain Eukaryota; kingdom Viridiplantae; phylum Streptophyta; class Magnoliopsida; order Caryophyllales; family Caryophyllaceae; genus Silene; species Silene latifolia. The sequence continues at coordinate 135,868,784 of NC_133538.1, read as the reverse complement.
CCTTGACATGCCTGAGGATGCCCATATACCGATCATTCTAAGTAGGCCGTTTCTGCACACTGCTGGTGCAGTCATTGACGTAGGCTTTGGAACTTTGACCTTCAAAGTTGGGAAACATTCTATCATTTTTGCCCAACCTGCTAAAAAGAAGGACCCCATGTGGCCTGTTACTTGTAATACGGTTTCTGAAAAGAAATCGTACTTTGTGCTTCCTGAATTGCCTGTCTCTATTAGAACTTCTGTGTTAACCCCTCCGCCCCAGATTGGGAGCAGAAAGGAGGAAGAATCTGTTGTTTTAGACATTGCAGGGGCTGGTTTGGGGAAGGATGAGCTGCAGGTCACTCTAGCTGCGACAAAGCCAATCATTCAAAGAGGAGGTCTTGGTTGCCTGAGCTATGGAATTGATGAGATAGTTGATGACGAGCCAGTCAAAGCCAGAAAGTCTGATTTGGACTTGGATGAGCCGGCAGAGGTCATTGAATGGGGAGATGATGAGACTATTGATCCGTTGAGCCATACGGATGTGGAAGCTAAGAAGGGTGCAGCCGCTCAGATTAGCACCATTGAGGCTACCTCTAGTAGCCAGAAGCCAACGAAGTGGGCCATACCTTGGCCTTTCTGGATCAACTACTAGTTGATCAAAAGCTTTACAAACATTTTATTGCTTTCGAACTATTTTTTTTATTCTTGCTTTTGTGTGGCGAGACTTCGCATTTTATTTCGCTTGCTTAGGATTTTTTTTTAAGTACTTTAAACTTTATTCTGGGTTTTGCGCAATTTTGGGCGTGTTGTATTGTGCACTTGCAGATATTTAGAGCTTGTTAGCTCAAATCATTGAGCAATTACGAAGAAATATGAGGTTGCAGCAGTGTTTTCAGTCGATCAACTGGTTCGAGTGGTCGATCGACTGATCTGCAGGTTCCAGGAGACACTGTTCATATTTACCTGGTCGATCGACTGGGTTAAGTGGTCGATCGACCGCTGCTGCTGCTGTACTTATTCATGACCTCTCCCCTGCTGTGTTTGGTCGATATGCGGACTTAAGGGAGTTTTCTACTCCGCTTTCTTTTCCGTCCAATTATTTACTTCTTCTAATTTTCTCATTTGTGCACATATTTACCGCTTCAAAATTGTTTTCTCGGTCTTATACGTGGTATTTTCTGTCTTTCAGGTACTTTTTAGTAGCACTGCTGGCTACTGAAACCTCCAAGCTCACGCTGGTTTGGGGAGGTTTCCTTTGCTGCGCTTAAAGTCTTGTGAGTTCCTGATTTCTTTACTTCATGTCATATTTATTTATTTCTCGCAAATTCCCATTTCTCTTTTCTTCATTATATGATTTTGCACAATGGGGACATTGTGCGATTTGGTTTGGCGAAGGTTTTTGCGTCGCATACCATTTGCTTGCATTCACGTTTAATTCTGTTTTGCATTGTTTTATTCCATTTCATCCATTTATACAAAAATTCAAAAAAAAAAAAAAAAAATTGAACAAATTTTTCAAAAATTTCCATAAAATGCACTTTTATTTTAGCATATAGGTCGAGTCGGAACGGTAGTATTTCCATGATGATTTTGCATTTGCATCTGTTTTGCCTGAGCCTTGCTAGATTAACATGTTATTAGTAGAATCTTTTATGCATACCTACGAGTTTTCGTTGAATTACTTGCTGGACTTGAGACCTGACTTAGAAAGTTGGCAAGCTACATCATATATTCTGAGAATTAGAGCCTATAACTGGTGACATCTATGACCAGTTCATTTAGGAATGTGAGTAGTACTCCTTATGAGACATGTTTCCTTAATTTGCATAAATATGAACTTGATCTGCTTAATACCTGTATGCATTCGGTCTGTGGTTAGTTAACACATGTGGTAGAGGTTTCCCTTTATTCATTTTGCCCATAAGCCCCACATTGCCAAAAATATCCCTTTTTGTCCCATTTACTACATCCTACATTTAGCCTGTCCTTTGTCAAGCTAGTAGTCTGTGTTCTTGGGGTTGTTACTCATTTTTGGTGGCATATGCTCTGTTGAGACGTTATTGGGAAGATGAAATAAAGGAAGGAAAGAAACAAAGTGAAAAGAAACGAAAAAAAAAAGATGAAGAAAAAGAAAAGAAGAAAAAGAGTTCTGTACTGTAGAAGCAGTCGATCGACTGCCATTTATAGTCGATCGACTGGAGTTGGAAAGAAAGAAAAATGGAAAAATCAATTCGCATAATTTAATCCTTATCTTTTGGCGATTTTTGCTCCCATAATTCAAATATATCCTATGGGGATTTTATTGATTTAGTATTTTGGAGATTATGAGTTTTGTGCTTGCTATAGCACCGTTTCGTTTGATTATGAGCAAGAAGTTGGATGTTGCCATTTGGTTCCGTTTTGGTACTAGCTTGATCACCTGTACTTCCACTTTACCATAAAATGCTTTGCCCTTTCTTACCCATACCTCACATTTCCATATTTATACCTCGGCATGTGTCATTGGTCATCTGTTGGTTGGAATGCATATGTACGGTCATAGAGATCATTTTCGTATTTTATTGCTGGCATGTCTTCATAGGTCGTAGTTAGGTGAGAGTCACTACAAAATTAATTCTTTCTATCTTACATATATTCACCTGTACTTATTGAGTGATTTGAGCGACCCGTGAGAGTCCAATTTGATTAGTCTCCATAGTTAACGGTTCAAAGATATTTTTAACGATCAGTATAATTCGTTTGCATGATTCACATTACTAATTGATTGTTGGTTGTGCATTAAACTGGTTTAGGCTTAACAGGTTGCAATTCGCTCTGAGATTGAACTCGTTCCATTAGGTAATTAGATCGAGTCTAGTTCTTGCTTGGGGACAAGCAAGGGTTTGGTTTGGGGAAGTTTGATGCGTGTCTTTTATATGATGTTTCACATCCCATTTTACACGCATTTCAGAGCTCATTCGTGTAGTTTATGCTGCATTTCTCCCTATTTCCGTCTACTTCCGTGTTTTGTAAATTATTGCAGAAATGTGAAGAATTCAACGGAAAAATCAAGCTAAATCCGTCCCCGAGTATCCTGCATTGCAAATGACGTAAAGGAATCACTTAAGGAACGATCTTGGTGCGCAATCCAAGACCCAAAAGACAAATCCACGAGTTTATAAGAGGCAAGTAGCAGCTCATCCAGTCGATCGACCACCTCCTTCAGTCGATCGACCAACTATCGGGTTCCGTAAAGCTACGTTTGCTTGAGGACCATCGGATCGCCAGTCCTATCAGTCGGTCGACCCAACTGCTATTTCAGACGAGAATTAGAAGACTGAGGAAGCGCAAGCCCATGATGCTAGGTTTAGGAAATAAGAAGTTACGTTAATTGCTATATAACGTAACCTAGAAACATGCAGTTTTCATTCAGTTTTACCTAAGTTTTATTATCAGTTTTACATTAAGTTTACATACGGTTTTTAGGAAGAATTAGGGTTTGGAATATTGTAAGCGTTGGAATTTTCGCTCTTGATCTTAATCGTTCTTCTGCTACTCTCGGTATTCTTCTGCCCTATTTCAATTCATCTGTTTCGTTATTAGATTAGAATTGCTAGTAGCTTCCCGAAACCATCTTTATTGTTGCATGTTAATTGTTTGCCCTATCGCTTTAATTATGAATTCAATTCTTTTACGCCCTAGTATTATTGTTCTTATCACTTTCAGCATGAGTAGCTAAATAGTTTGTGCTAGGATGTAGGCGAATTTTAGCATAGGCGACATTAGATTATACGCGGCCTGAACCCGCGTGTTGGTCGATCGACCACCTTACCCGGTCGATCGACTGACCTCGTGAGCTTTATTTCGTTTTAATTGATTTTAATGTTGTATTTAATGAATCGAATGCATGCGACCAGTTAGATATCTTTTTATGACCGACCCATTAGATCGAAAGATAGGGGAGGTTGTTAGACCATCAATTGAATCGACTAAACCGTGCTAAGATCGAAAGATAGGTATAGTTTAGACCGTTAGTCACTTTTCAGAACGAAAGTTAGTATTAGTGATATTAGGGACCTATAGCGAGATCGAAAGATGCTATTTGTTAAGAGTGGACCGAGAGGACCTCTTTATTTCCCGCCTCACCTGTGTTGACTCAGACCGACTTAGTTTGCTGCCGCCGAAGCTATAATGAACCGATCATCCTAGTACCCCTTCTTTATCTGTTAAATCGTCTTTTTAGTTTATTATCTTTATTTGTTCTTAGCTATAGACCATCTCAACTCAACCCCCACAATTGTTACCTTAGACTAAATATAAACCAACTAGAATTTACATCTGCCTCCTTGTGGTTCGACCCTGTTACCACTAGCCTAGGTTAGTCTTAATAGGAAATTATAAATCTTATTTTTGGTACTCACAACGACGGGTATCATAAGCCAAAGTTTAAAAAGCCAAGAAACGGTAAGAGTGGGCCTGGTGAGACTAGTGGCTCACAGGGCAAGGCAAAGAGCAAGGGCGGTGACATTGAATGCCACCATTATCACAAGACTGGACATTGGAGGAGGAACTGTCCCGTGTACCGTGAGGACATAAAAGCAGGCCGCGTCGTTCCTGTTGGTATGTCATCTTATATTCATATGATTGAGATTAACCATGCAAGTTTCGGAACTTGGGTACTTGATACTGGTTGTGGTTCTCATCTGTGTAATCATTTGCAGGGCCTAAGAAACATCACACCTCTCGGAAAGGGTGATGTGGAGCTGCGAGTCGGGAATGGAGCTAGAGTTGCTGCAGTCTTGAAGGGAACATACGTAATCCAAATCCCTAGTGGTTTTGAGTTATTTTTAAATAACTGTTACTATGTACCCAGTTTGTCTAAGAACATTATTTCAGTTTCCGTACTTGATAAAGACGGTTTTTCATTTTTAATAAAGGATAATAGCTGTATTTTCTCTTTAGATGAAATGATTTATGGCAAAGCAGTTTCGATGAATGGAATTTACATCTTAGATCAAACCACCGAAGTATTACACGTGAATAATAATAAATTAAAGGTTGGTGACAAAGATCAAACCTATCTATGGCATTGTTGAATGGGACACATAAATGAAAAACGCGTGAAGAAACTCGTCGATAATGGGACTATTCCCGCATTCGATTTTTCTACATATGGCACGTGTGAATCATGTCTCATTGGCAAAATGACTCGAATTTCCTTCAAAGGTGTTGGAATGCGCGCTAGTGACCTATTATATTACTTCTCACAACTTGGTTTTCATGGCTTTTGCGGGTGTGGTCTCCATCCCAAACAAACAAAGTGCCCACTGCGAGAGAAATTTCTACAAACTACGATTACAGGAAGATGGAAGGCGCATGTATCCAGATTGTGGGATGTAAGCAAGAACTAAGCGCAAGTCGACTTTACTATTATTTGCCATACATTTCAAAGAACCGACCAAAATACTTTCATCTGTTAAATACGGAGTAATGCATTATACAAAAGTTTAAGCTACTGATAAGGCTAAAGTCGTATCACCAAACCAAAGTAAATCTATCTCAGGACTAACAAGAATAGCTAGTAGTAAGACAGGTATCGAATCCACATGGAGGCGGTGAAAGCTAAGTCTGTAAATATTTAAGCTGTCTAAAGTAACCAATTTCGGGGGGTTGTTTTGTGTTGATTCTAATAAACTAATTGCAAGTAATTAAATGAAGGTTTAACCGATATTATTAAAAGTCTAGGATTTACGGTTCACTAGGTCAATCAGTCGGGGATTATCAATCAATTGCTAAATCTATCAAGTTGTTTAAGGTCATAAGATCGGTCGACTCAATTATGCCCTTTAGATCGATTCTAACATGCGGTCGCTATAATTAGATACAATCTATTTGATTATCGCAGCCTATATTAATTCTAACTCGGTCGGCGATAGGATCAATTCGCTACACTAATTAATAACTCAGGCCTCAAGTTGATTAACTAGAAGAAGTACAATAATCAAACAACAACTTTAACGATATCAATAGCAATTAATCGATTTTTCCTTTTTAATTAACCTAGATCCCCTTCATCCTAGATGAGGGAATTAGCTACTCATAACGACAACAACAACAATAATGATTAAGAATGAAAACATGATTGAAAGCATGAAACAATAATTAATGAACATAAAACAATCAACGATTAATTAGTGAGGAAAGATTAGTACCATACAAGGGAAAGATTAGGGTTCTAAGAGAGTTTTCCAAAGAAAGATCAAGTAAAATAAAGCGTAGTCTAACAATAAAACACGAGTTTCTAATTTATAACCAAAGATAATCGTTTTAGGAAAATCCGGAAATAAGCCCGCCAGAGAGGATCCTCGATCGAGCCAGAGGTGACTCGATCGAGGATAGCCGCCGATCGAGCCGGTGGTGACTCGATCGAGGAACCATCTTCACAGACTTTTTCTCCTCATCTTTCTCTTCTAGCCTTCGTGCTTCCTCGTTTCTCGTGCCATGCTTCGTGTATTCTTCTATGCCGTCTCCGCCATGCTAATCTTAGCTTGATCATACTCATAACGAGTCATTTCTGCATCAAAACACAAAATAGCGGTAGTATCGACAATTCATTGAAATAAGGCATATAATGATAAAATAGGCACAAAACGGTATGTAAAATGGTATAAAGGGAGCTATAAAAGTATATATGAAAGTGATACATCAAACTCCCGCAAACCAAACCTTTGCTTGTCCTCAAGCAAAGCAATCAGACCAAACAAAGAACAGCAAACATATGGTGAATGAATAACTCAGAGCAAATGTCTAGGCACATACAAGTCTCAGCTGTCCATATCTATAACAAAGTAATGACCAAAGTTGTGCTAATAAAACAAATTCAAAAGCACGGGTAATAAACTAACGCAGCTCTTACTCAAGATGTGACATGATACCGAGACTCAGCCAAATACTTTTCAACCTTGCAAGACAATTTTGTCGGATTCTCGCGATTTCACTCATGCACTCATAAGGGGTGAGATATGTGTAAGATAGAAAGAAGTAAGACTCTCACTCGACTTATGAAATATGCATGCAATCTAATGTGATAAGAGATTCTCCAACTAATACGCATTCACAAAACAGACCAAGTACATGTATCAAGGACAGAAAGGTGGTAAAGTGGCATGGGTATAGAAGTGGCTTGTGCAAAAGCACGTATGGATATGTGAGGCTCAGACGGTAGTCGCAGCGCTAGACCAATAGCCAAATCTAATAAGAAATAAAACAAACATCCAATTGGAGAAATAATCTCAACTTTGACAACATATGAGAGAAATGTAAAGGCTCTCCAAATGTGCATTAGACTCCAGTAATTACCACACACGACCTCCTAACAAAACTGAATGAAGCAAACATTTTTTTTCTTCTTTTCTCTTCTGAATTCTTTTTTTCGAACTTTTTTTTCATCTCTTTTTTTTTCTTCTTCTTTTTTTTTCTTTTCTTTCTTTTCGAGACTTTCTTTTTTTCTCTTTTTTCTTTGCTTCATAATACTTCTCTTTTTCAACATAAGAGGTCACACAATCGCTACAAAAAGATAGCTACTACCCACATGACAATAAAAGTCCAAACCCAACCAAAGTAGCTATAACAATAAGGACTCAAGCAACTGCGACTGTCCCGAAAAAGGTAGGCAAATTCTGGAATGTAGCTAAGAAATAGGATATAAAATGGCTACATGGTTCAAAGGGGCTAACAAAAACTGGGTAATGTACGGCATATTTGAACAAAAAGAACCGCATATCCTCATGTACTTAATCATATGAACGCGCAAAAGCTAAGAAACTAATGTCACAACTATGCAGTTTGATATTACATATTCCACAAGGAGACCACACTCATCAGCCTAAATAACAATGAGACCGGTTTATTAATGTTCTCGGCCTAGGAAGCTCTAAAGACCTCAGAAATTTAAGTTGTTTACCAACAAAATAAAGTCAAGTGTACTCGGCATAAGGCATAATGTGACGGTCAAGACTTGAGTAAAGAGCTTTGTTCATCTTAGCTAACAAGTCAAAACAATGTACATGGACAACTAAATGAGACTCAAATGCAAAGACAAAGCAAATTATCATCATTTCTATACAATTCACCAAGACTCGACTCAAAATAAATAAAAATAAGTAAAAACATGTTTTTGGATTTTATAATTTTTCAATGTTTTTTTGAATTTTTTTGATTTTTTCACACAACAATAAATAAAAGCACACAACAGAAATAAACACACTCCCCCAAACCTAAATGTCACAGTGTCCTCATTGTGACGCCTACAGCATAGCAGTCACACAGAAATCCAACAACCTATGGGACACAACTAACAAAGGGAAGAGGGTAAAAAGGAAATGCAATAAAAACAAAACAACAAAGATAATACCAGCTGTAGTGCAGAAGCCTCCCCCAAACCAGCTGGAAAGAGGGGGATGTAGTAACCAGCTGTCACTACTGGGCTTCATCAGTATCATCAAAACCATCAATCTCGGCATAAAGGGACATCAACTCGGGATCAGGAACGGCACTGCGGCCACGGGTGGCTCTCCTAGTACGGCCTCTACAACGGCTGCCTCCTAGAACAACAACAGCGGAAGTAGAGGCACTAAACTGACCAAACGGTCCTCTCTGGGAGCATGGAATACCGGCATCCTCCGCAAAAATAGAAGTAGGCTAAGAGGGGCGGACTGGAGTGTAAAAGGGACGGCCCAAGGCACCGTAGGCAGTACTAAACTGCCCGAACTCTGTAGGGGTCACTCCATAGAGATGGAACACATGACTGTCATCACCCGGAGTGGTATAATAGGTAGGTGTCACACCTAGATACTGGCTCCCTGAAGCAAGAAACATGGCCTCCATCTGTTCCCACATCCTCCTCTCTGTCAAAGCAGTGTTGATGCCCGTATGCATCCTCACTTCTCGTTCAATAACTGGATCAAAATGGTAACCTGAAGCATAGCCTGAAACAGGATAGGCTGAAGGAGTCGGAGGAGGAGCAAGCTGAAACGAGCCAGGCGGATGGGTAGTGGGTGGACGACGTCTCCGGCGCCCGCCGGTGGTGGTAGTAGTACTAGACCCAGGAAAAGTGACCAAAAGGTCCTCAGGAATCAGATAAGTAACGGGTGGGGGTCGCTCCACAGGCGTACTCTCTTCAAGGAGGTCCACAGCAGGTAAACGGGCGCAAGGTAGAAGCATGTAAGACTTGTCCCGGACCCTCCAGTAATGGTCCTTCCCATTCTTGATGTCAATATAAGAAATCTCATAACGGAGGTGGTCATCATCAACAAGTGGCTCATGGTCATCCATGGGCTCGTATGGGTCATCACCCTCAAAATCACAAACAGCCCTAGCTATCTTGGTGACAAGAGCACTACAGTCAAGGTTCCCATACTTCCCAACCATCCTATCAAAAGCCGAGCACACAAGAGCAGGGGGAGAGAATTGGAATGTCTCCTCCCGATAAGGATTCAAGTAACTAGCAAGGATTAAGACCTCAATAGTGGAGGTCTTGCTCTTGTCGTGCCGGCTATACAACAAATAGCTCAAATATCTCAAGAACATACGAAGACAAACGTGTTGGACGTCCAACAAAGCCATAGCACTGACATCCACATCCGCATAACCGGTAAACAATGGAAAATAACGAACAACGGACAACCCACCAACACCATACAAGTCTTCGTCAGTATGCTTATCTATTCCCAGAATTTCGGACAGACGGTCAAAGGTTAAGGACCGATCAACATTAAGCAAGCGAAACTTGATAAGATGATCACTGGGAAAGTAAGTAAATGAGCTCAGAAATTCGAGAGTTAAAGCAGGGTAAGATAATTCGTGGAGCGTGAAAAGACCCCGTAACCCTATCTCATTGAACATGCCATACATAATGTCATCAATCTTCAATGTGCGCAAAATTTTCCTATCAACACATCGAGTGGCACTCATAGATTTAGTTAACAGATACTCAAACCTGTCCTTTTGTGCTATGTCACGGAATTCGATGAATGGGTAATCGTCCAAAGGAGACAAATCGTCCTCCGAAGACACAACTTCTTCGGGAATCACCTCGGGTTGCTGAACCGGGGCTCTCCTTTCTCGAGTCCTCTTATTTCCTTGCCTAGAAGTCGACATTATCTACATAAAAGCAAGTAAACAATCAAACTTCAACCATAGCATATGGCAATCCCGGTTTTTGGCATAAATGGGTCAAAAAATCAATTTTTAAGACTCAAAATCACAATGAAAGCATCCAAAAACTTAGGGGAACATGAGTATGTATCAAATAATGAAGAATCCAAGCATAAGAACACAATTTCTAACCAATTTAATGCATAATTTCTACCCGGATTTTGAAGAACCCTAATTCCCAAATTAGCAAATTAGGCATGAATTTCAACAATTAAGGGGCTAGAAAGCAAGGAAATAGAAATTGTATACTAGCAATGGAAGATTTAATACAATAAACTCAAGTTATAAGCAAGAAATTTCAGATTTGTGCGAGACAAATTAGACAAATTCGGGACTTACCTGAGCAATAAAAGCAAGGAATCGCGAAAATAAGCACAAGGAAGTGATGTAAACAAGTAATAAGCAATTAAACACAAGTGTTAAGTGAGATATGATGATGATTTATGATGAATATAGAGAGAAAGAGTGATAGAGGAGGAAGAATGCAGGAAAAAGGGACGAAATAAGAAGAAGGAAGTTGAAAGAAGTATGGGCAAATAAACACAAAACCGGTAAAAACAAAACACGGAACCGGGTTTAATTTGGATCCTCAATCGAGTCGCGCCTGGCTCGATCGAGGAACCAATTTCCTGACTACCCAACTTTCATTTTAAACTTTTTAAATTGCTGCGTAGGTGCCTCGATCGAGTCGCTGCTGGCTCGATCGAGCTGGCTGGATCCTCGATCGAGTCGCTCCTGGCTCGATCGAGGAAGTTGGGTTGGCTTCTTTTTCTCGTCATTTGTTACTCATAGCTTCAAATCCCGTCAAAATTCCCGCAAAAGATACTTGAAAGCATATCAAGCACCCTCTCCTCATCTCTCAAAGTTCAAGGAAACATAAAAGCAATAACAAAAACTTAATTTTAAATCCTAATTACAAACTAATAATTTACAAAATCTGAGCTGCCTCTCGGTAGCGCTGGATTTTACGGTCCCGCGCGACCGTAATTCTTCATCAGTGAGAAGAATCAATGGCAAAGAGGTCTAAAGCCTCTATTACCCCGACATACGCTCCTTCATGGTAGATCTTCAATCGTTGCCCATTCACTTTGAAGACTTTCCCTTTGTCAGTTTGCAGTGTAACTGACCCAAACTTGTTCACATCAGCTACAGTGAACGGTCCAGACCATCTACTCTTCAGCATACCTGGAAACAAACGCAAACGAGAGTTAAATAAGAGAACTTTCTCACCAACATGAAATTCCCTTGGCAAAATATGCTTGTCATGCCACTTCTTCGTTCGCTCCTTATACGCTCGAGCACTATCATAGGCATGCAGTCAAAACTCATCAAGCTCATTCAACTGCATCAGTCGTTTCTCACCCGCCAGTGAGGGATCCATATTCAGCTCCTTTATGGCCCACATAGCCTTATACTCGAGCTCCACAGGTAAATGGCAAGACTTTCCATAGACTAGTCGGTACGGTGATGCTCCAATCGGGGTCTTGAATGCAGTACGGTAAGCCCACAAAGTGTCATCGAGCTTCCGACTCCAATCCTTTCTGTTCTTGCTTACTACCTTTTCCAAGATTTGTTTCAGCTCTCTGTTGGAAATCTCTACTTGTCCACTCGTTTGAGGATGGTATGCCAATCCTCTGCGGTGTGTAACGCCATATTTCTTCATGAGAGAATTAAGATGACGCTCATTGAAATGCTTGCCTCCATCACTGATCACTGCGCGAGGCACTCCAAACCGTGGAAAGATAATCTTCTGAAACATCTTAACAACAGATTTAGCATCACAGGTAGGAGTGGCAATTGCCTCCACCCACTTAGAAACATAATCTACAGCTACTAAAATATACTGATTCCCATGAGAAGTAGGGAATGGCCCTTGGTAATCAATGCCCCAAACATCAAAAATCTCCACTTCGAAGATTCCAGTTTGAGGCATCTCATGCCTTTGCGAGATATTGCCCGTCCTTTGACATGCATCACAAGAACGGACAAAAGTAGTAGCATCTTTTAAGATAGTAGGCCAATAAAAACCCGATTGCATTACCTTAGCAAATGTCCTAGAAGGACCATGATGACCTCCATAAGAAGAAGAGTGACAATGAGAAAGGATGGCACGTACCTCACCTTCCGGAATGCATCGTCTATAGATACCGTCTGCGCACTCCCGGAACAGATATGGGTCGTCCCAGAAATATCGCTTCACATCATGCAAAAACCTCTTCTTCTGCTGATAAGAAAGATCAGGAGGAAGCATACCTCCTACCAAATAATTGCCATAATATGCAAACCATGGAGTATTTGCAGCTACAGCTAACAGTTGGTCATCTGGAAAAGAGTCATCAATGGGCAAGATCTCTCTTCCTGCAAATCTCAGCCTAGATAAATGATCTGCAACAACATTTTCAGCACCAGACTTATCACGGATTTCTAAATCAAATTCTTGTAACAATAAAATCCATCTAATAAGCCTAGGTTTAGCCTCTTGTTTGGTTAAAAGATATTTCAAAGCTGCATGGTCAGTACGAACAATAACTTTAGAACCAACAAGATAAGCTCTAAATTTGTCTAAAGAATAGACAACTGCAAGAAGCTCCTTCTCCGTAGTAGCATAGTTAATTTGTGCATAATCTAGAGTCTTGCTTGCATAGTAGATGGCATGTAACACCTTGTCCTTTTGCTGCCCCAAAACAGCTCCAACTGCATAGTCACTGGCATCGCACATAATCTCAAAAGGAAGACTCCAATCTGGAGACCGGATAATAGGAGCTGAGATAAGAGCTTGTTTAATCCTGTCAAAGGACTTAACACATTCGTCAGTAAACACAAAAGGTGTATCTTTATGGAGTAGCCGGGTTAGAGGTTGAGCAATTTTAGAAAAATCCTTAATAAAGCGGCGATAAAACCCTGCATGACCAAGGAAACTACGCACACTTTTAACATTAACCGGGTACGGGCGTTGCTCAATTACCTCAACCTTAGCTTTTCTACTTGAATACCCTGACCTGACACCAAGTGACCGAGTACCACCCCTTCAGTAACCATGAAGTGGCACTTCTCCCAGTTGAGAACAAGGTTGCTCTCCTCACAACGCTGCAAAACCTTAGTCAAGTTTCTCAAGCAAATATCAAAATCAGTACCATATACACTGAAATCATCCATAAAGACCTCCATAATAGACTCTATGTAATCAGAAAATATGGCCATCATACAACACTGAAAGGTAGCAGGAGCGTTACATAAACCAAAGGGCATCCTCCTATAAGCAAATACACCATATGGACATGTGAAAGTGGTCTTTTCCCCGATCGTCGGGATGTATGGGTATCTGAAAGAAACCGGAGTAGCCATCTAGGTAACAGAAATAATTATGACACGCTAATCTCTCTAACATTTGGTCAATGTATGGAAGTGGGAAATGGTCCTTTTTAGTGGTCGTGTTCAACTTCCTATAGTCAATGCACATCCTCCATCCTGTGACAAGTCTAGTAGCAATCAATTCATTCTTATCATTTTTCACTACTGTAGTACCTCCCTTTTTAGGTACAACTTGGACAGGACTGACCCATTTAGAAACAGATATAGAGAAAATAATACCAGCATCAAGTAATTTCTGTACCTCTTTTCTTACCACCTCCTGCATTGGAGGATTTAGTCGTCTCTGACCTTGTGCACTAGGCTTGTGGCCTTCTTCCAGATGAATTTGGTGCATGCAAAAATCAGGACTAATACCTTTGAGATCATCAATGCTATACCCAATTGCCTTTTTATGAGTTCTCAAAACAGTCAACAAAGCAGATAGTTGACCTTCAGTTAGGCTAGCATTGACAATCACTGGGTTCATTTCACAGTCATCAAGAAATTCATATTTGAGATGAGAGGGAAGAGGTTTTAATTCAGGTTTCTTTACCTCAGTTACCTTAGGTGTGACACCCAAACTATATACCTTCTGATGTGGGCATTCCTCTCCAGTTAGAAGCTTCTCAATCCGATGAACTTTTGGACTCCATGAACTCGTCTGATCAGCTGGATCAGAAACCAGGGCAATCTCCAGAGGATCCCTGTCCAAACACATAGGAAGACACTCATCAATAGTAAAATCAACAACATCTATACTATGACAAGTCTCTTCTATCATGGGGTTTTTCAATGCTTTTTCCAAGTTAAATATAATCGTATCATCCCCCATAGCTAAGGTAAATCTCCCTTGCCTAACATCTATTACCGCCCCCGCAGTATGTAAGAATGGTCTGCCTAAGATGATAGGGATTTGGTTGTCTTCAGCCATGTCCATGACAACAAAATCAACGGGGATGTAAAACTTCCCAATACAAACGGGAACATCCTCCAACACCCCCAGTGGGTGCTTAACTGATCTATCGGCCATCTGCAGTGTCATATTAGTAACTGTAAACGGACCCATATTTAATTTCTTACAGACAGAATACGGCATAACGCTGACACTAGCTCCTAAATCGCAAAGAGCTTTACTAATAGAAAGATGACCAATATGACAAGGGATAGAAAAACTTCCTGGATCCTTCAATTTGGGTGGTGTATTAATTGGCAACATGGCACTACACTTCTGAGTGTAAGCAATAGTTTCCACCGCATCAAAGGATCTCTTCCTTGTCAAAATCTCCTTCATGAATTTTGCATAAGCCGGCACTTGAGTAATTAATTCAGTAAAAGGGACACTTACCTGTAGATTCTTCACGACCTCCATAAACTTACCAAACTGCTTATCCAGCTTGGATTTTTATTGTCGATGAGGAAAAGGTAGTGCAATAGTTATGGGCTCGGCTTGCTTGACCTTAGAAACAACTTTTGAAACACCGTCAGCTGTTAATTTTGGTTCCTCGATCGAGCCAGGGGTGACTCAATCGAGCTGGGTGGATCCTCGATCGAGTTTCCTGTGACTCGATCGAGGAACCTTTGCAGGTTCAGCTCCTTCGTCTTTTTTACTTTTATCGCCAGCTCGTGTTTCAACTTCGTCAGATTCTTTCTCATCATCACTAAGCTCCAAATTACCCAATCCTTTGGGATGCATATAAGGGACTTCATCAATAGTAATCGGCACTTCATTCTCAATACTTTGCAGGTCGGGATTCGCATAAGAAGTACCGCTCCTCGGCTGAATAACATTAGCTTGCCCATGAGCTTGTTTACCTTGAGGAGGAAGACCTACGGCCTGTTTTGATGGGTTTTGAAGTGCCATCTGAGCCACTTGATTATCTAGCATCTTGTTATGGGCAATTAGCTCAGAAATTTGAGCTGCGTCGCCTCGCTTTGCATTGACAAAGTTTGTTGCAAAAGATTGCGTAACTCTGCCATCTCATTGTTCGGAGCTTGTTGAGGAATTTGTTGAGGAGTTTGCTGAGGAGGCTGTTGATATTGATTGTTGAACTGCTGGCCTCCTTGATTCTGCCTTTGATATCCCCCTTGTGGTTGACTACCACGATTGTTGGGAGGGATATAAGTATTCTTTTGCGGTTGTGACTGCTGCGGGTTTTGCACATTCTGACTAGACCATTGAAGGAACGGATGTTCCTTCGTTCTTTCATTGTAAAAGTTGGAGAAAGGTGTACCTTGTGCACCTTGTCTATAAGCCTGAAAGGCGTTAACTTGCTCAAATGTGCTCATACAATCAGCTGCACCATGACCATCTAAACCGCATCTAGCACAAGTCTCCTCTACTTGCTGACTCATAGCATGAACTCTCTCCTTACTACCCAATGATTGGGTAGTCTTTATCTCAAAGAATCAAGCGAAATAGTCTCCACTGTGTCTTTGGCACTATCAACACCGGTACCTCGCGTGCTTCCCCTAGGATTTACATACCTTGCGGTATGGGTAGCAATCTGATCAATCAACTTCCACGCGTCACCATCATTGGTGTTATCTTGAAACCTCCCATTAGCTGAAGAATCCAAAAGGGCACGATGATCCTCAAATAACCCGTTATAAAACTGGTTGCAAAGGAACCACTTCGGGAAACCATGATAGGGAACTGATCGAACTAAACGCTTGAAGCGAGTCTAAGCTTCATTCAAATCTTCAGTAGCTCCTTGCTTGAAACTAGTAATTTGATTCCTCAGAGCATTAGTCTTTTGAGGTGGGAAGTACCTATTGTAGAAAGCAAGAGCCAAGGAATTCCAGTCTGTAACTCCTTCAGTATCCAAATCCATATCTCTCAACCACTCAGCAGCTCCATCTTTCAGAGAGAAAGGAAAGAGCACTTGCTTAACCTGGTCTTGTGTCACTCCAGCTGTTAATGGGATAGAACACCAGTAAGTGACAAATTTCTCCATATACGTCGCAAGATCCTCAGCAGCTGTCCCTCCAAACATATTTCGTTCCACCAAATTGATATAAGATGGCCGAATCTCAAAAGTTCCATTGGTAGTAGTGGGCAGCTTAAATCCTTGTGGGATAGAATCTAAGGTCGGCTCAGATTGACTGGCTAGAGTAGGCATGATGGAAGTTTTGGGAATATCAGTTGTAACTGGAATTTCAGGAATAGGAATTTCGTCCTCTTCCTCTTCGTAGGACCGATCGGCTGTCTCTGGTGAGCTCGTCGTTTCGACGTCAAGTATACTCAAGTCTTCTACTTGACTCACTTCTTGATTAAATTTCCGTCTGTAGCGAAAAGTCTTCTCTGGTTCAGGATCAAAAGGAATAATCTCGGACCTATTAGACCTGGGCATAAACGGAACTAACAAGAAGAGAGTGAGAACGGTCTCAAGGAACTGGGTTCTCTGAGACAAAAAGACAAAATAAACACAAACAGACTAAACAATTGTTGCCTCCCCGGCAACGGCGCCAAATTTGATAAGGCTAAAGTCGTATCACCAAACCAAAGTAAATCTATCTCAGGACTAACAAGAATAGCTAGTAGTAAGACAGGTATCGAATCCACAGGGAAGCGGTGAAAGCTAAGTCTGTAAATATTTAAGTTGTCTAAAGTAACCAATTTCGGAGGGTTTGTTTTGTGCTGATTCTAATAAACTAATTGCAAGTAATTAAATGAAGGTTTTAACGATATTATTAAAAGTCTAGGATTTACGGTTCACTAGGTCAATCAGTCGGGGATTATCAATCAATTGCTAAATCTATCAAGTTGTTTAAGGTCATAAGATCGGTCGACTCAATTATGCCCTTTAGATCGATTCTAACATGCGGTCGCTATAATTAGATACAATCTATTTGATTATCGCAGCCTATATTAATTCTAACCCTATTCGATAGGATCAATTCGCTACACTAATTAATAACTCAGGCCTCAAGTTGATTAACTAGAAGAAGCACAATAATCAAACAACAACTTTAACGATATCAATAGCAATTAATCGATTTTCCCTTTTTAATTAACCTAGATCCCCTTCATTCTAGATGAGGGAATTAGCTACTCATAACGATAACAACAACAATAATGATTAAGAATGAAAACATGATTGAAAGCATGAAACAATAATTAATGAACATAAAACAATCAACGATTAATTAGTGAGGAAAGATTAGTACCATACAAGGGAAAGATTAGGGTTCTAAGAGAGTTTTCCAGCAGTATCCAAGTAAAATAAAGCGTAGTCTAACAATAAAACACGAGTTTCTAATTTATAACCAAAGATAATCGTTTTAGGAAAATCCGGAAATAAGTCCGCCAGAGAGGATCCTCGATCGAGCCAGAGGTGACTCGATCGAGGACAGCTGTGTGGGAAATAATCTGTATACTTCCCCTTAATTTAGAAGGACTATAACTATTTAAAGAAGATGATCTAAGGTCATAAAATAAAATACATAAACATAAGTAAAAAGATTTAGAATTAACCTCCGGTCCTAGCAAAATTGGCCTAAGAACAATATCAAAATTGATATTCGCCTATTAGTTGCACCCAAGACGATCTGAGATATACCTTTTGATTATGCTAGAAATCAATCTAAAATTTTCTGTAAAATTTTATTGTCTTTGTGTTCTTGTGATGAGAAAGAGGAGGCAAGGTCAGAAAAAGTATTAGGTTAGAAATAATTCTCTACCTTTCTTTTTATATAGACCGAAATCTGAAATCAATTAGGAAAGAAATAACTCTCCTAATTTTCGGCCACTGTTGACCGAAATAAGGAATAAAAATTTCCTTATTTTTGGTCTTTCTAAAAATATATAATATGTGTTGAATTGTCATCTAGTGAGGATCGAACCCATGACCTCTTGGTATGTGTACCCTCACTATTACCACTATGACACATTCAGCTTGTTGATATTAAATACAACTGATTATATTTAATTACGAATTAACAGATTAATTCGTCCAAGCTAACATTATATATATTTAATTAAATATAACTTATTATATTTATTTTACGAATTGACAGTTAATTCGTCTCAACTTAATGTTATTTAATTTTCATTAAATAATTATCTCATCAACACATTGACTAACTTTTTAGTCATTTTGGGCATCAATGTAATTATATTTCTATAACCACATTTCTCAAATACGTCCTATAGGTGTGACCTTTAGGGACCAGTTGATCACCGCCATCTGTATGATAATAACGTCATACTCTCTAGCAAGCCAACCGTTATTAGGTAAACGTTAATCAACTGATTAAATATACGAAGTATACCCTTGTGAACCTGTAAGAGATTTACAAATGTTATCTCACTAATTTGTGGAGGACACAAGCTCCAACAAGATGCTCGATCGAGCCAGTGGTGACTCGATCGAGGAACCATCTTCACAGACTTTTTCTCCTCATCTTTCTCTTCTAGCCTTCGTGCTTCCTCGTTTCTCGTGCCATGCTTCGTGTATTCTTCTATGCCGTCTCCGCCATGCTAATCTTAGCTTGATCATACTCATAACGAGTCATTTCTGCATCAAAACACAAAATAGCGGCAGTATCGACAATTCATTGAAATAAGGCATATAAATGTTAAAATAGGCACGAAACGGTATGTAAAATGGTATAAAGGGAGCTATAAAAGTATATATGAAAGTGATACTTCAGCTACAACTGCCATTTTTTTTATCAAAAGATAAAAGGGATGATTCATTGATACATGATGAATGTAGATAAAATAGAACCACATAGATATTTGCATGTTAATGTTTAAATTTTTTAAGAAGTTTATTTTGGTTAGAAGGGAAAACAGTTTTGTTTGCTTTGTAAAATATTAAAGAAATAGCGTGCCAAAAAAAATTAGAAGAAAATATTAAGGAAATAAACCCATCTACCTCCATTTTAGCAAAGGAACCTATTTACAAATTCGAAAATCACTGATTGAAGTTATAGCCTCCTTTAATAATGTGGAGCAACCAACAAACCATAATACACAATTCGTTTATGAATAATCTTAATCACGAGTATGCGAGCACATTTTTATCGCAATTTGGCTTTACAAAGCTAAATATCAAGTTTTAGAATGGGTGGAGTATATTCGTTGTAATTGAGTCTGATTCATGGTAGACTCGGAAAAATGGCTTGTATGGGACTATTGATTTGATTTAATGAGAACTTACATTTTCAAAAAAAAAAAAAATAAGCTAAATATCAAAACTGACTATGCGAAGCGCGAGATTCTTCCTAAGGTGGCGATTATAAGTACAATTGTGTTATGCTTAGAACAAGCGTGTAAACAAGCGAAAAACATATTACGGTTGCATTTAATTATAATTATTTTCAATTAGTACGTATACGTGAAGTATGAAACATTGATTATGTCTAACTAACTATTATTTTTAATTAAGTTAATATTTTCAATCCACAGTTCTCCTAACCCAGTCTTTTAAAGTATATAGATATAAGATTAATCTACTTAATATACTTCATCCGTTCCACAGTAACTTCAAATTCGATATTGTATAATAGTTAAAAATATGTGTTAGGTATATTGATACTAATAGTAACAATTAGTGTGACAACGAGTATGTATGTACACTGTGATAACGAGTGCATTTTAATAATCCCAACAAAAATAATGATTTATAAGACCATCCCCAAGCAAAAGGTCGACTTAATCGGGTCAATTAGAATTTTACTCTGAATCACTCCTTATTAACTTGACCCATGTTCACCCTCCCAAGCAAAAATGTCACGACCTGGGTCAATTAATCCAATCATTTTCCACTTTCCAACATTTCCAATCATTTTCTACACTCTACCCCACTAAAATCTCTCTCTTACTTTTTTCAATTTCAATTATTATTTACTAACTAATTATACACAAGTTTTTATTGTAATATTAAAAAAATAAAAGTACTCCAATATATTAAACATTAATTTAATGACGTACACTTCGGAAAAAAATTATTAAATAACAAAGTTAAAATTTAATAATCGAAAAGCCGATTTCATTGACAATAAAAAAACCGCATACATAATTAAAAAAGCCGCATACATAATTTGAGCAATTAAAAAAAGCCGTATACATAATTAAAAAAACCGCATACTCTTTGTACTTTTAATATTAATATATTAGTTTTCTTTTTTTTTTATTGGATTTTAAATATTGTAACCAATTACAATTTGACACGTGTAAGGTCAATTCATGGGTCAATTTGAGCAAGTGAAGGTCACCAATTGACCTCTTCTCACCTTTTCAACCCTTGGATCACCCTAATCTTTTGCTTAAATGTAGATTAAGGTGACCTTTTACCAATTGACCCCCCCAATTGACCTTGCTTGGGGGTGGTCTAAGTACAATTGTGTTAGGCTTAGAGCAAGCACGTGTGAACAAGCAGAAAACATATTACGGTTACATTTAATTATAATTATTTTTAATTAATACATATACGTGAAGTATAAATATTGATTACTAACTAACTTTTATTTTTATTGAAGTAAACCGCATTTTATATGATGTATATTAAAATATTAATACTATGAAGTTAAACATCAAAAAAAAAAAAATTCAATCAATTTGATTTATAGATTAAATCTCAAATTAAACCTTATTATATATGAATATTTTTTTGTTTGCAATTAAAATAAAAAAATATATAAACCGGTCGTGCGAAGCACGGGATACTACCTAGTTTATAGTGATACTGGGGCTTCGTTTGATGAGATTTGGAGTCTAACAACAGAGTTTGACTTGTGCACGTATTAGTACTATAGCTGTTCATGGGTCACCCCGTCCATTAGGCCCGCCCGTCCAGCCCGCTTATTACATGGGCTTGGACAAGTATTTTTTACCCGAAAAATTAAGATGTCGGGCCAACCCTAGCCCGCTAAGTTAAATGAGCGGGTATGGACAACAAGAAAATCCCATGGGTCGGCCCATTAGGCCCGTTTACTATTTAAATTCTTTACGTTTACTCTTACAAAAAGTTTCAAAGAAAATTGTATAAATTTTATATGGATGTGGAACACTAAAATAATACGTAAACTATAAAGGTTAAAATATAACGAAAATATTTATATATTGGGTACCCTTATATATTTTAATTAATAAAAGTTTCGTGTTACGGCCCATTAGCCCATGGGCCGCCCGACTTTTGACTAAAGGGCGAGCAAGGACAAGGATAATTAGCCCATAATTAAAGCACGACCCGCCCACTAAGGTTTTAAAGGGCAATTTTTTATTACACAGCCCAATCTATATCCAACTCAAGCCCGCATTTAAACAGCTCTAATTAGTACCCACATCTCGATGCAACACCTTAGCTTTGCTTTTTTCTTATTCAAGTCCACTAGTCCCTTTTGTTGTCACACTTCTAATCATGCTGGCAACTTAGATACTCTACTTGGAGCACGTGTTTCATTAAAGCAATAAGGAAATCCGTTTCCCATCTTTTTTTTCGGGGAAGTCTTTATATCAATATGATTTAGGAGTTGTTAAGTCTTTAACATCTTTTGGACCGAAAATAATAGACTAGATTTGAGTTAACTTACCATGTGTTTGATTGACAAAATTGAAGGTTTGATACCCATACCTCAAACCCATGAGGAATGAGTTTCTCATACTCGAGGAGGGATGATTGATACATCCATCAGATCAAATTACAAATATTAAAAAGTGATAAAAGCAATTGTAAAAAAATCATTTTATATATTTATTTGATTAAATTTTCTCTACATGATTTAATAGTATAAAAATTATTATTAAAAATATTGTATTTTGAAGAGTTTTTAGCTTTGATTAGTTTCTAACCCCATACCCCCAAAATTGAACCAAACACAAGGTATGAGGGATCAAGTTCCAACCCGATACCACCCAGGTATGATTCCCGATTCCAAACCCATACCCACGCGTGAACCAAACACCCCCTTAATGTTATAAGGTGAGCTGCCTTATATACATTTGGCCCGGATTCTATTATTAATATATAAATCTGACTTAACTATTGTATCTATGACTACTATAATATGACCTGGATTCGTTTTAGGCAGACAATACACCATTTGAGGACCACTACGTCTAGCTTATTAAAATATAATATTGTCAAGGTGAAATGAAAGGAAATAGAAGGCTTAAGGTGGTTTTGTGCCATTTTGAGTAATTTCTCGGAAAATAAGCGTAAATAGTCATTAATTATAACATTGTCAATTTTCATTTAGTCATTTAATTTTAGCCTCATCATCGGGTACCCGTAAGGCTAGTAGACAACTTTGAGGTGTCTACAGAAGCCCCCATTTTGGCCGAGTCTGAGTAAGACGAAGGTCAAAGTAGTCCGGCCGGGACTAATAAAGGATAAGAAACGTACCTGGGCCTCTTATATTACATGTCTGGAATAGCTAGATCTGGGATTGGTTTAGCAAAAATTTATTTTACTAATCTTGAATGAAACTGGAACTGGTGCAACGAAACTTTGTTTCAATGGTCTGAAACTGGCATAGTGAAACTTTGTTCCATTGGCCTGGAACTGGTATAGCCAAACTTTGTTCTGCTGGTCTGGAACTGGCATGACAAAATTTTGTTTTGTCAATCTGGAATGGAGCTGGTAAAACTTTTTTTCACCAATCTGAAAACCGGTATGGCAAAACTTTGTTTCGCCGGTCTGGAATATGGTAAAGTTATAAAACTTTGTTTTGCTGGTCTTGAATCTGGAAAATCTGATTTCACAAGCTCGAATGCATGTCAGGGCCCGCCGACCGAGGATTCAAAATTTTATTTTGAAAAGGGATTAGAATGTAAAATCTGATTTTACAAACTAGGATTTGCAAAATTTTATTTCGCAAAAAGGGAAGTTCAGAATTTTGTTTTTTAAGAACTCAAGTTCAGAAAAATTTATTTTAAGAACTTAGAATGCATGTCAGGGCCTGCCGACCAATTGATTTGAAAATTTGAAAATTTTATTTTGCAAAAAGGCAAGTTCGGATAATTTTATTTTATGAAATAGGCTGAAAAAAATTGCAATAGTTTTATTTCGCAAAATAAAGAGGTGTAAAATTTTATTTTATAAGAGCGGGTTTAAAACCGAGTATGTTAGAGTACTTGATTAAAAGACGGGTTGAGAAATTGAGGTGGGCCATTTACTTTGATTTGTTATCACATGAAAACTTCTCCAATAACGGAAATCTCATTTCGCTTCTTGTGGAATTATCCTATGTCCAAATTGTCACCATTCTTTTTTATTTTCTCATCAGTTCATTATTTCTCACAAAATTGAGACCTCGATCAACCATTATCTTGCTTCAGGATCGATTTTTCATTGTTGCAAAGGGAAGCTTCCATCAATCATACTTGTAGTTGTACCGTCTTGTGCCCTGGTCAATGATGATATCTTTTCACTGATATTATAAATCAAGTTGTGTGCTTGACATTACAACTACCTTGATTATGGTTATGATAATGATGTAAATGATTATGATGTGCATGATGCTAAATTTCTAACGTTGCATGACTATTGTACTTAAGACAATGCAAACATGACTATCAACCATACTTGTAGTGGTACCGTCTTGTGCCCTGGTCAATGATGATATCTTTTTACTGATATTATAGATCAAGTTGTGTGCTTGACATTACAACTACCTTGATTATGGTTATGATAATGATGTGCATGATGCTAAATTTCTAACGTTGCATGACTATTGTACTTAAGACAATGCAAACATGACTGGCTAATTGCTGGTGCTATCTCTGAAAAAATCTCCTTTTTTGAAATAAATAGATAATAATATAGAGTCGTCAATAGGTTTCATAAAAAAAACATGCAAAAATAATTTTAACGGAAATGTTGTTGCTCTTTCACATACGACTTTTACTCTTTCACATACAAATTTTCACAATGTTTCCAAACACTATCCTCCCCTTCAACAAAGAAACCTTAATTTTATTTTTTATCTTTCTCCTAAAACCTAATTCAATTTCACTCAAATTCTTCAATTATGAATTTTAATTTTCATATTCAACAAGCAACTACTTCGATTTGTCAAAAAATTACATTAATATGCTTTGTATTACACAAAAATGCATTGTGTAACTAGATTATTTGTGTGTTGGTTTAGGGTAGGCCGTAGGCGGTAATGCCGGTAAAGGTATAACGTAATATACAATTGGCAAATTTCAATCGTCTTGTCATTTAAGACTTAATTGCTTGTCAAATTATTTAGGATACCATTTCTTTAGATAAATTTCTTTCGCCACTAATTCAATATGAAAAGAATGACCACTACACTGTCTATATTGCTTGTCAATTTGATATTTAAATTAAATAGTCATTCAAGACTAAATTGTCTTGTCAATTTTTTTTTTCAATGAATGAACTCTAATATACGTAAGAGAACAAGGAAGATGAACAATGTGCGATGGGAGTGGACGGGGTCATGGTGGTGTGCAAGCATAACATCGAGATTGACTAGGGCTGCGTAAAGGATGGTTCGTTGGTGGTGTCGTGGTTGTGGTCGTTGATTGGGGTAAGAGGCCGGTGTCTCTGGTCGGTCTATGGTGGACGGGTCGCCAACGTGTAGGATGGCTGGTGATACGGATGGTTGGTGTTCAGGTACGGGAAAGGTGGTGGTGGCAGCGATGGGGAATGGGTGATTAATTTCTTAAATAACTACTACGTATAATTGTAGCATGAGAGATGAGGGATGAGAGAAAATTGATAAAAATGAAAGGGATAAGAAGGTAATTTGCGTATGTGAAAGAGTAAAATGCGTATGTGAAAGAGAATTACCCAGCGGAAAAGGCCTCTTTTGATCCCTGAAATGGGGACTGATCCATCACTCCGGTCTGTACCAAAGATTGCGGATTCGGGGGTAAAGGCACGGTAAGGGAAGGTGTTAGGCGCCCGGATCGCCCATCAAACCGACGACCTCTACTATTTATTTGTAATATTATATATTTGAGGAAATTTAACAAAGAAAATAAAGTTAGAAACAAACTTTATACAATAAATAGAGAAAATAAATAAAAGGCAAAATAAAAGAATTAAATAAAAAGAAAGAGTAAAGAAAAATTTATTTTATATTGGTACCCTCAGGCCTATTTGGATTTTGACTATGTAAGAATTTTGACTTTGCCGTTAATTATTGGCTCTTATGCACTTATATAAAACTGGGACGATTTAATGTGCGTAGTTTGATTTGAAGCTGGGGTAGAATATTTGAGACGATAATTTGTAGAGTATGTCTGGTCTTCAGACGAGATGTGTGTCTCGTATATTTTGTGTGTATGTCGTCCACCGTATGACTGTATTATTGTCCCCCTTCTAATAATAATTCTGTCCCTCCTCTAAAGGCTAACAATAATGGGTATTTATAGTTATTCTGTGCCTTAGTTTTGTTTTGACTAGGAAATCGAGAAGATAGAAGAATTTGTGTGGTTGTTTGTTTTATGCATACGTCACACCAAGAGTTTTACCAACATGCATGTGCCTCCTTATAATCTTCTACTTTGCCTCTTTCTTATCCAATTCCAATTCCACTGGTTCTCGTATAGGGATGTCAACTTCACCCGCACCCGATCAAAAACCGATCCACCCGATTTTAAAAGACGGATGAAAACCCGACTTAAATGGATGATGGATGGATGACGGATGGAACGGATGACGGATGACGGATGGGTTGGATGAAGAAATTTCACCCGCCATCCATCCATCACCCGATTTAATTACTTTTTATTTAATTTTTTTTAACATATAATACATTATTAAGATACAAAATATTCAAATATTCAATTTTTTCCACTCTCTAAATATATATTTTGTGAAACTAACCATTAAAAAATTAAACTAAAATAATTATCTAACATTTTTTTTGTATAGAATAAAAAATCATCACTTTTTGTAACTTGAAACCTATAAATACACAACATCCATTTATCACCCGATCCACCCGTTTCATCCATGGATGATGGATGGATGGATGACGGATGATAGGTTTCACGGATGACGGACGGGTTGGATGAGATTTTAAAAAGACGGATGGATGACGGATGAGGCTACACCCGACCCGAACCCGATCCATTGACATCCCTATTCTCGTATTGCATAATGTAACGCAAATGGTATAGCCTAATTTGAAACGAACTTTTCAGCTCTATAGGTATGGATTAGCTAATTTATACTTGATGTAAGATAAGGTGGGTTGCGTTATATACGTTGGGCCTATTAAAAAAAACAGGTAATTAACGGTAGGGTTTGCTTATGAAAGATGTGTTAAGTTGAAAAGTCTTAAGAATAGTTTTATGCCATTTTAAGTAATTTTCGGGAAATAAGCGTAAAGAGTCATAAATTATTAAATTGTCAATTTTCATTTAGTCATAAAATATTAGCCTCATCATCGGGTACCCGTAAGGCTAAGTAGACATTTTGAGGTGTCTAAAGAAGCCCCTACTTTGACCGAGTCTGAGTAAGACGAAGGTCAAAGTTGTCCGGTCGGGACAGATAATGGTTAAGAAACGTACCTGGGCCTCTTATATTACCTGTTTGGAGTAGCTGAAATCTGGATACTGGCTTAGCAAAACTTTGTTTTACTAATCTGGAATGAAACTGGTAAAACTTTGTTTCACCAATCTCGAAACTGGCATGGCAAAACTTTGTTTCGCCGGTCTGGAATCTAGTAATTTGTTTTGCTTGTCTGGAATCTTGAATAGCCAAACTTTGTTTAGCTGGACTGGAATCTGGTATAGCTAAACTTTAGCTGGTCTGGAAACTGGTTAAGCAAAACTTTGTTTCGCTTAAGAGTGAACCTGCAAAATCTGATTTCACAAGTTCGAATGCGTGTCAGGGCCCGCCGACCGAGGAATTCAAAATTTTATTTTGAAAAGGGATTAGAAAGTAAAATATGATTTCACAAACTAGGATTTGCAAAATTTTATTTCGCAAAAAGACAGTTCAGAAAATTTTATTTTAGGAGCTCAAATGCATGTCAAGGCCTGCCGACCAATTGACTGAAAATAGCAAAATTTTATTTCGCAAAAAGGCAAGTTCAGAAAATTTTATTTTAAGAACTCAAATGCATGTCAGGGCCTGCCGACCAATTGATTTGAAAATTGCAAAATTTTATTTCGCAAAAAGATTAGATTGAATTTTTTGTTTTTACAATCATTGACTAAAATGAGCTAGAAATTTGCAAAATTTTATTTCGCCTAATGATTAGACTGGAAATTTCGACGTTTAGAATGAAATCTAGTGAGATAAAATCCTCTATAGAAATTAGGGTTTCTGTTGCATAATTGCAAAGAAACGATCCAAATCATCTTTCCCTAAATCTAAATTGAAATCAAAAGCAAAACTTAGATTATCATTTACTAATACTGAGGATTTGAGACTTGATAACTCGGATGAAATGGAGGCACCTACGGAATTGGTAATCCCAACTGAAAGTTCGTCTTCACCAGCAGGAATTCCGCAATCGTCGGATGCAAAAACCACGAAGCAAGTGAGTGAGATTGTGGGGATTCCGGTGGTGGATTTGGGTACTTTGGTTGAGGATGTGACAGATTCTGATGATGATATCAGTACAACACAAGATGAGGAAGGGTGGACCCGTGTAAAAGCGTTCTCATTCCCCTCCCCCATCTGTTAAAGACTCCCTTCAAATTACAATAGAGGATGTAACCCCATAATTGGAATATTGGTCAACTGTTGTAATTTGTTATGTACTGGGTGCAAACCCTCCTTGGGCTCGTATGGAGAATTTCATTCATAATATTTGGGGGAAATATAAATTTGACAAAGTTTCCTTTTTACCTAATGGGGCGTTTCTTGTACACTTTCCAACCATGGAATGCAAGGAATTTGTCCTCAAACAAGGATTCAATATGTTTGAGAACAAGCCACTCATTGTTAAACCATGGATGGAGGATGCCTCTATGGCTAAGGAACCAGTAAAGGCAGTTCCTGTTTGGATACGTCTATGTGGATTAGGGTTGAAGTTCTGGGGTGAAAAATGTTTGGAAAAAATTGGTGGTCTTGTAGGGAGGTATATGAGTATGGATGCTCCTACCATTCATAAAACCAGGCTTGGGTTTGCTCGTCTGATGGTGTAGGTCCAAATAGGTCAAGAATTCCCTGATAAATTTACTTTAAGGATGAAAAAGGTGCTGATGTGAGTGTAGCTGTGGAGTATAAATGGAAGCTTGTGGTGTGTGGGAGCTGTAGAGGGATAGGCCATACCAAAGAGGACTGTAAGAAGAAAGCTACTGCCAAAAAAAAAAAAACAATTCAAGTTTGGAAACCTGTCAAACCTGCAGTTGTCCCAACCTCAAATCCTCAGGCAGTGGCTGCTCCTTCGCCTCCACCTTTTGGGGGACCTACATTTCATGACTCATCTAAGCTCCTTACCCCTGTTAGTCCTATAATTCAGATTGTTAGACAAGAGCACAATGATTCAGCGCTTGTTAGACCTAATGTTACTTATCTGGCAGCTACTTCTCCAGTATAGAATTCTGAAGGCTCAGTAAGTCAATGTGATGAGGAGAGGAGTACCAACCCAATGAGTGATAATGGATAGTATTGGCTTTTGGAATGTTAGAGGAATGAATAATCCAAATAAACAATTAGATATTAGAAGGTTTTTGCATCAAAATAAAATTGGTTTATTTGGTTTAGCTGAGACAAAAATAATAGAGGCCGACTTCATTAGGGTTCTGAATAACTTAGGGAAAGTTTGGCAAGGTATTAATAACTCCTTAAATCATCCAGGGGGAAGAGTCTGGATTATTTGGATCCCTCGGCTTTTCTCTGTGAACCTGATTAATAGCTCTGATAAACAGATTACAGTGGAGGTCCAGGAAATAAACTCTAATGATATCTTTTGGTACACTATCGTTTATGGCTCTAATTCTGACACTGATAGGGCTAGGCTTTGGTTTCAGCTGAAGACTCTAAAGGATACTTGTAGTCTTCCTTGGTGCATTTGTGGGGATTTTAATTCCCTACTAAATTTCAATGAGAGAGTGGGAAGTGATGTTTTATGGACCGAGATTAGGGATTTCAGAGACTGTGTTGACTACTGTGAAATGACTGACATCAGAGCTCAAGGCTCTTTCTTTACCTGGAACAACAAACAAGATTCTTAAACTCGAGTATTCTCAAGGATTGATAGATGCCTTATCAATATTGAGTGGATGCGATTGTACTCTGATAGTAGAGCATATTTTATGAATGAAGAGACATTTGACCATTGCCCCTGTATTTGTTATAGAAGGAATGTCACTGTGATCAGGAATACCCCCTTCAGATACTTCAACATGTGGAGCCTTGACCCTCATTTTCAGACTCTGGTCCAGCATGAATGGGGTAAATCATTCTCTGGAGTTAGAATGCATCAGGTTGTTACTAAGCTGGAGCATCTGAAGCAACCCCTCAAGCAACTTAACAAGAATAGATTCTCTGATATTGAGAAATCCACTGAATTGGCCAAAATTCAGTTAGATAATATTCAGACCCAGATGCATCAAAATCCCCATGATAGTGCTCTCCTATAGGCAGAGAAAGAGGCTGCTGCTTCCTACACTCTTCTCAACACTGCTAAGACTAGCTTCCTCAGACAGAAAACCAAGACTGAATGGCTCAAAGGAGGAGATGATAATACCAGATATTTCCACAGCCAAATCAAGGCTAGGCAAATTCATAATAATGTTCTCCAGATTACTGATCCTGCTGGGAACACTTATCATGACCATAAAGATATTGAATAGACTTTCCTCTCCTATTATCAAGATTTACTTGGAACCAGTACACAAATAATCAAGGTGCACAAACCTATTGTTAGGGCTGGGAAGGCAGTAGACAACCATCATGTCACTGCTCTGTTGAAACCAATCACCGATGCTGAGATTAAGCATTGTATTTTTGATATACCTTCTTCAAAGAGCCCAGGACCTGATGGGTTCTCCAGTCAATTCTTTAAAGACACCTGGGATACTGTAGGACCAGATGTATGCGCTGCTGTCAAGGATTTTTTTCATTCTGGTAAGATTCTGAGGCAAATCAACACAACTACTATCACTCTCATTCCTAAAGTCCCTCACCCTAAAACTGTCATGGAATTCCGTCCTATTGCTTGCTGCAATATTCTTTATAAATGCATAGATAAACTTTTATGCAATAGATTAAGCGGAGTTCTCCCTGACACTGTGTGTGAAAACCAAGGGGGTTTTGTGAAAGGACGGAGTATTGTTGAGAATATCCTTATCTGTCAAGACATTGTTAGACTTTACAATAGAAAATCAGCTTCACCTAGATGTCTTGTAAAAATTGATCTAAAAAAAGCCTACGATTGTGTAGAATGGGAGTTTTTGCATCAAATGCTTAAAGCCTTGAAATTTCCTGAAAAGTTTGTCCATTGGATTATTTCTTGTGTTACCACTCCCACCTACTCTTTATCCTTGAATGGAAACAACTTTGGTTTTTTCCTTGGGAAAAGAGGACTCACCGACTCAGACAGGGGGACCCCTTATCTCCCCTCCTGTTCACTCTTTGTATGGAGTACCTTTCAAGGATTCTTACTGTTGTGGGGGAACAGAGTGATTTTAGATTCCATCCCCTTTGCTCTCACCTGAAGTTAAATCATCTCCTCTTTGCTGATGATCTTCTCTTGTTTGCAAAAGGGAATGCTCCCTCTATTATGTGGATTTTGAGAGCTTTTGCCACTTTCTCAGCAACATCTGGCCTCCACCTCAATAAGGATAAATCTGAAATTTATTTCAATGGGGTGCACCACAATATTCAGCATGACATTCTACAAATTTCTGGGTTTGTGAAGGGCTCCTTACCTTTCAAATATTTAGGGGTCCCTATCTCCTCCAAAAAATTGACAAGCAATGAAGGAAGGAAGCTTACTGATAAGATAGTAGCAAGGATAAGAGCTTGGGGGGTCAAACATTTATCATATACTGGAAGACTGACACTGGTTACCTCTGTACTTCAGTCTCTACACTCTTATTAGTCGAATATTTTTCTCATTCCTAACTGTATAATGAACAAGATTAATGCAATTTGTAGGAATTTATTATGGGGGGGGGCACGATCTCTATCTAAGAGCTCCTGCTATTCATTGGGATCATTGCTGCAGGCCTAAAACTGAGGGAGGCTTAGGTATTAAGGCCACTAAAGTTTGGAACAAAGCCATTCTGGGGAAATATGTTTGGTGGATTGCCAAAAAGAAGGATCATCTTTGGGTAAAATGGGTCAACCATGTGTATATAAAAGGGACTCATTGGACTGCTTATAGTCCCCCAACTGATTGTAGCTGGACTTGGAAGAAACTTGCTCATCTTATGGATATTTTCAAGTCAACTTATGTTAATGATAATTGGAATGGCACCACCAAAGATTACAGTGTTCAAGAGGGGTATAGGTGGCTCAGGCCTTCCCTTCCTCAAGTTCACTGGTGGAGGGTCTGCTGGAATAGCATGAATATTCCTAAAACTTCCTTCATTTACTGGGCAATGATCCAAAATAAGCTATTTACCCGTGATAGAATGACTAGAATGGGGTGTAATCAGGGACTGGAATGCTATCTTTGTGCTTTAGCAGATGAGACTCATCCTCACATGTTACGTTCTATGATTGTCCTTTTAGTACCACATGTGTTTCCATCATGAAGAATTATCTTGGCATTCATTTTGATCCTAAGAAGATAGCTTATTGGTATAGATGTGGAAGAAGACTTAATAAGCTGGTCAAGAAGATAGTTAGTAGCTGTCATATTATGCTGGTACACTCTATCTGGCAGGCCAGGAATAGAGCTCGGCTTCATGCTCATGTTATTCACCCTCAGGTCCTGGTTAAGAATGTTTTACGTACTGTTCTCATCAGATTTTGGGGAATGAATCAGCAAATGGTTACGAGTAGTGATAAACGTTGGCTTGATAAGATTAAACTTTGAGTCTGTAACTATTTGTTTTTTGTGCTTGCGTCACAAATTGTATGTAATACCTCCTGGATGTTGTAATTTTGTTGATATTAATATACTTACCTTTTACCAAAAAAAAAATGATTAGACTGGAATTTTTGAAATTCGCAAAATTTTATTTTACGGAAAGAATGAGGCTTTATGAGAAGCCCCCACTTTGGATGAAACCGGAAGATGAATGACAAAGTAGTCGACTGAGATTATTTAGTGACAAATATATGACACATAAATTGCAAATGCATGTCCTAGTTATAATGCAAGTCTGATGAATGCAAAAATTGAGTTTTTTTTTTGAAAATATTTGAATTGAGATTCTTTTTTGAAAAGATTTTGAAAAAACACGGAGTCTGACCCAAATGTGATCCAAGTATAAAGATTGGACACTAACTGGACTTTTTTACTTTGGAAGTATCTCTGGTGTGGTGATTTTGCATCATTTTTACTTGACCCATTAATTTGAATTTTATTTTGATGAGTTTTGCCCTCTTTAAAGTAACAAGCTCTACTAATTTAGCAAAACTAATATCATAGAAACAAAATACTTTCATGACCGTATAGGTTTAGTGTACATCCCCCGAATTCTTAAATGCTAAACCAGGGTGCTAAATGGAATGGAGTGGAAGGTTCTATGGTGTTAGAAGACACTGGAGACCTGTGTGCCTCTCTCACTCACCTAAATGAATGAAAGGATCGTACCAAGAGGTAAGGAGACATTGTAACTATGGATTGACTCGTCTGAGAAATGCAAATATGACTACTCTGCAATTTGATTGCAACTTTAACTGATGTTGGTTTTTTGTCTTTTTTACTGGAATTTTTTTGTGACTTGTGAATTTTTGAGACTTTTGACATTGGATTTGATTGCAAATTTGACTGGAGTTTTTGTCTTGTGAATTTTTAAGACTTTTGACATTGGAGTTGTATCTATTTGAGATCATCTTATTTGGTCTTGTGAATATTTGAGAGTCTTGAAACTAGATTTGAATATGTTTGTACTTGTATCGGTACTTAGACTCACATGTTAAGTTCATTCTAAGGGACTAGTAGCCACCTGTCTTGTTTTAATAGCATGGAGTGTCCGCTCCTGTGTCTTATTTGGTAAGTTTGGGCACAAGTGTACTAAGAATCTGGTTTGAATATTTTTGAGCTAGTTTTCTAGCATGAATGGGAGTGAATGATAATATTTGCTAAAATGGTCGATCATATGAGTTTGTGCTCATCTATCTAGTAGTCATTTGAGATATGAAAAATTGATAAATCTGGTAAATAGAGAGTCGTGCTCATTTGGTAGTCATTTAAAATATGGAAAATTGACGAATCAGGTAAAAAGATGTAGCCTCCAAACCTAGAGGTCACCTAGAGACACGGCGAACAAGGAATTATCACACCACAAGAGATAGAAAAAGTGGTCAAATGCACGCCCTCGTTCAGGCTGATTCTAAGAGGTCGACTAATCTACATTAAAGAGATACACCCTAAAGTATTTCAAGTCTATTCTACTAGTTAAGGGTAAAAATTAGAACAAGTGATTAATAAAAATGACATATTCTCGTTTTTTATTTATGCAACTCAAAGAGGACTAGAATGGTCCTATGTTAATTAGACACTGGATGTAAACTACTTGGTATTTGACATGCTAAACTACAAGTTATTTGGTAATGTTAGCAACAGAGATATGAGACTGATTGTAAGAGTGATTTATCTTGTTTTATTGACATGTTTGTACTTATTCTCTTTTTTTTTAGACCGGTTGACATGACTTTAGAAGTAGAAATCTGGGAGAGTTGTATAAGAATCGATAAACAGACTCGATAGGATAAGACTTATATGAATTTCTACGTGGATCACACATGAGTTAAAAAAAATAATGAAAAATCGTCAAAGAAAAGAAAAGAAAAAAAGTCTTTTTTTTTTTAAATAACTTGAAAAAATAAGACCCCTATTTTTATTTAGTAAGGAAAGATTTTTTTGTTGAAAATTATAAAATATGAAAATGATATGTATGAATGAGATACTCTAAAGTCTATTGCCCAAGTTTAATTAACCTATGTGAAGCATACGAATCCACGATACATGTAAGAACAGATGGACCATTTTCAACAAAGTATGATGCATGTCAATATATGTATGAATTTACAAGAGCCATTATGAATTGTAACAAAGCGTCTTGCTTGTGATGGGCTAATCTCGTCATAAGCTGAAGACCTCTCACAAAAAGAGAGAGGGGATAAGCTGGGGCACCCTCATGTGCTTTCCCACTCACCTCTTATGTGTATTTTGTGAGAGAAAATGATATCTGTCATAAGCTTGTGACGGATATCGCCGTCTTTAATGAGATTTTGTGGAATTGTAATTAGTTGAGAACTCTTTTGACACACACATGCTCATGTGAATTGACGTAAACATCAGTGAATTAGCAAGACTCTATTTTAAAGAAGAATTGACATACACACAGCACAATTTTTTACGCGAGACTCATGACATGTACGTCTACAAAAAGCCAGAAAAAACTATGTAGTGTAAAACTTGATACTGATTAATCACGTATTACCCTAATTAAAGGGTCTACGGGCGCTATGGTTAGGTTTGCGGGTTAGAAATTTAGGTACTCACAACATTAAAATACCATTACATCCGTGGTGCGAGCGCGCGATGAGACGAGGGTATTTTTCGCTTTTGTGCTCACCAAGTCGAATGGACCAAGCGAGTTGCCAAAACACGATGCCATGAGGTGGAAAATACGTGTAAGGCCTAGTCGGTCGAATGTACTTTCTAAGTATACACCATATTTTACCGAGGGTGAATATGGTAACTTAAATGGCGTAATATTGACTTACGGGGAGCCTGCGTCTTTTTTGTCTGAAGTAATATAATCAATATCTATCTATATTAATAAAGGAAGCTTTTTTCGAGCGATTATAGAGAATCCACCTTTTCTGAACTACCTACACATAAATAATTCTGAAATTACATTGCATTAATTAATTATTAATTAATATATAATATATGTAGATTACGGATTTAGTTGTAGACTTTAAGATGGGATAGGTTTTGGAAGAGGGTTTTATGTAGAAGCATCTAGACAATCTATAGTAGTTTTATGCCTATTAAAACACTTAATAAAACAAACAAAAGATATAGTAATATAATAACGACCCATAATAATAGATCGTATATGAGTCCTCATTGATATTGTATACCAAGAAGATTGAGGATCGTCTATCAACTATAAATACCCGTTGATTGTTATAGCAGTCAAACTCAAACAAATATTTGTGTTCCAACTTTTGTATATTTTACTAGTTTTATACCCGTGCAAATTGCACGGGATTGTTATTTAGATGGTTGTAAAAAAAACGTGTTAATAGTGGTTGCTCTTTAGATGAAGTATGTATCCAAAATATCTAAAATATAGCAATAATAAAGTTGTATCTATCGAGAGTATATATATTAATACAACAATAAGTCAATAACTCCACGAAAATGCCAAAGCATAACAATAATCCGTTACGGTGTAAAATCATAAGTAAATTGTACTATAATTTCTCGAAAACTTCTTTATAAACTACGTTATTTGTTCTAGTGGACACGCGTTTATCATTATCGCAAATCGAATCCTCGATCCTTTTTGCTTGTGACTCTTGAAATAGCCACAAACTTGTAAAGGTGTGGTCTGAATAGTAATATACCCGTGCAAATTGTTAAACCTGCTTTTCATTTAGTGCACGTTTGTAGAACCCGTGTAAGTTTAAAATAATTTTAACCCATTTTTCATTTAGTTTGTTAATTAGTAAAATAGGACAAAATTAAAATCGTCACTCGTGCACATTTTAAAACGCTCGTAATATTATTAAAATATAAGACACACTATCAATAACGTTATTTCTAACTAACAAACAAAAATTGGTCTTTAAAAGAAACCAACTTTAAACCACCACGTACGCCTACGACCATATAAAATAATCTGATATAATTACTCTAATACTCCCATATAATTGCACAACCTAAGGCCATATAAAATAATCTGATATAATTACTCTAATAATCCCATATAATTGGACAACCTAAGGCCATGTAAATTAATTCTAACATGAAAGGATATATTTTTTTCCACCTTGTGTAGCGACACAACATAAAAACTTCTACAATTAATTGTCAAAGTTAACGCATTTTTAATGAGACCATATTCCTTTTCAACGAAATACATGTGTTGATAATAATTCTTTTAAAGCTCATAAATCATACTTCTCTCAAACTTGACTCAAAATACTAATACTGTTTAATAATCTGCTTCGTTAATCAAGTACTTCGTATGAAGATATGGTTTCTAGCCTCTTTAATTGTTGATTTTAGCATCTCTAACAAAAATATCATCAGTTTAACTGCAAAACTATTAATGATGTAGTACATAGATAGTGTGCTTTGGCAGTTAAACTGGTGATTTTTTATACATCATTAATGGTTGATTTTAGCGTATATCTTGTGCACTACATAGAAATCAACGTAATATATTTATATAGATATTAGGTAAATTTATCATCGTAGTACATACTAATTTACGTAAAATAATTGTCGATGTAGTATATATTAATAAAGTTGTACAATACAGTTATTAAAATAATTGTCAACGTAGTACGTGTTTATTAGAGGAGAATGAGTATGTGAAATTAGAGAGAATAGATCAGAGAGAAATAAAAGAGAGAAAATGGGAGGAGAAATGAGAGGGGTATAATTGTCAATAATGTCTCACGATGAGTAAAATGTGTACTCATGAAAATCAAGACCCTAATTTTATCATGTCATAATTGCGATTATAACTTTGAATTATAAATTCATTAGCAATAAAGAGATTCATCATCATTATAGGCATAATAAAGATATCGTGATTTTTTAACTACGCATTTCGCATCCAAATTATATTCCTCCATACTTATCATTTATCAAATGAAAATATGAAAAATAAATAAAATATTATCACATTGTTATAAGTTACGATATATTTGGGAAATTTCTTTGGGCCAACCTTATTTAGTCTATCACATACACATTTATCACTATATTAAATAACATATTATCAACTATCATACCGTCAAACTATTGAACCCGTGCAAAATTACGCAGTACTACGTTATAATCAAACTTGTGTAAAGGAGTTTTATTAAAATTTCGGATTTACAATGAGCCTATGAAGATATTATCTTGTCTAGACCTATTAAAATTGCCATGACCCGTTTATCTTAGGCCAAGGCAAATAAATCATAACTTGCGACCTGATTAATCCCTTAATTTAGGGTCAAAATTTAAACCTGACGCAATTAGTCTGATAGGCAAAGATAAGTTTATTTTATAGAAAGAAAATTAATTAAGGTGTTGAATTAAGTTCTATAAGCCATATATTTTCAAAAACGTATATGTATATCTAAAATGCGAAATAGAGTACATATACTAATAATTTCGTGATTGATATTGTGGAGTATTTTTGACCTCAGTCTATGTCTTGTAAATTTTGAGCCCCTCACTCTCGAGTAATTTACCTAATATACATGGTTTGCGAGCTATCATATATACCCGTGTGTTTACCCTAGCGTCACAGGGTCCCTTAGTCATCAAAAAAATTGCAAAATAATATTTAGATAGAGAGAGTATACTTTTAAAATTTTAATTTATCCAATAAAATTTTAGTTATAATAAAAATAATAATAAAATATACAGGATGGATTTTTGAACTTCTTAGTCGACAGATATGTACGGTGATGATATTAAACATAGACTGCTTAAAAACATGTCCAATAATAAACATGGGTCATTAACCCATTAGTTTAAATACATGACCAACCATCAAAATTAATTAAAATCCCTACTTTGCTCACGTTTCCTCATTCATTAAGCAAATCAATCTTCTTCTTCAACCCTCGAGATTTAACCCCGACCTACAACGGAATAAATTATCTTCTCATTTCACTCCGTCTCACTACGCAAAGACTATTTCCATTTCAAGATCATCTAACACCACTAAACACTATATTTCTCAATCCCCCTTTCTTTTGATCCTTCATAAATTTTTCCCATATTTTTTCGATTTCGATAAATTTTTTATTTATAATCTTTTATGGCTATATTATTCGGGTTCGGTAAATTTTTTATTTTTTTATCGAAATATGTCCTGGTGTTACTATTTAACAAAATTTAACAATTGATTATTTCGGTAAATATTAGGATATCAACAATCGATATATCCGTAGTTCCTCGATCGTACATCGAAAATTTTGAACTTTAAATCGGATATCTGATTCACGTAATTTCAATTCAACAATTTTTTCACTTCTCTTTAATTATTTTCTAGTATTTTTAAATTACATTTTTCGTTATATGTTTCCTGGTATTTTTATTTTAAAAAAATTATTGCCTATTATAAGCAAGTTATTTTTTTTTGTAATTTTTGCTCTATTATAAGCAAATTATTATTATTTTTCGGTGATTTATGCTCTATTAAGTTGATAAACTGAATTTTTTCACTTGTTGATTTTGTTAATTTTAAATATATATATTTACCCATTAATATTTAATTATTTAAATAAAACTATAAACTCTACTACTCCGTACTATTAGGAGTAATTTATTGTCAAATATCAATGGTATACATAAAGGAGTTTATTCAACAAAAGATGATGGATAATTAATTCACCTACAGAACATGGGGCCTAAAAATCAGGAAACTAAAAACCGCCTTTGACATATTGACTTTTAACCACAGAGCGACACGTAGGCTCTGTGGTTGTTCTTTTAATGAATAGGATACATGATTTATTATTTTATTCAAGTAATTAAGAGTTATTCCTTATTATACTGTATATATTATAGCATAGTTCTTTCTTCATTAATGTTTTCTAATGACTTTGTTTTGCTTTTGTTTTCTTTGTATTTTGTAGGATCAATTTGCAATCGTGATCGTGAGAGGAACTACAAAGTATTTTCTAAGACAAAACATGTTGACGTGAATACATTGCATCTGGTTTGTGAATGGAAATAATTACTTTTCATATAATTATACATGTAGAAATTATTGATATTTTTTAAAACAAAGCGTCTTGCTTGCGACGCTAATCCCGTCATTAAGTGTTCAAGACCTCTCACAAAAAGGGAGAGGGGACAAGATGGGGCACCCCATGTGCTTCCCCACTCACCTTTCATGGGTATTTTGTGAGAGAAAATGGTATCCGTCACAAGTTTGTGACGGATATCGCCGTCTTCAATGAGATTTTGTGTTTTTAAAATTATTATAGAGCTCTAGATCTAAGATTAACTCAAGACGAGAAGCGACCCGGGCTACTTCTGCATGTTATACAGTGGAAGAAACTGAAGCTTTTCTTTAAAATATGGACTTAAGTGTGCAACAAGATCACCTAAATCAATTTATATATATTATATAGAAACGTAGCCGCCAATAATTATGATTTACAAAACAAAAAATACACATATATTTTAATGTGCGTGGCCGTGTAGATTTTCTCAACTCTCAATTGTTTACCATTACGCTATCTATGCAAGTAGAAGCACATATTTTAGTGGAGTGTGGATTGTCTATATTTTCAAATTTTCAAATTTGTATCAATTAGGAAATAGTTTTCTAATAAGTGTTTACCCTAATTTTGTACTCAAGTGGACGGTTTTATATAGTTGAAAGATGAGACTACCCATACTGCCATACATAGTGATTAGTTAGCAGAGTATGTAATTGAGTTTCATATAAATGTATACATGCATATTAATCATGTTTACTTTGTTTCCGATTGTAGCATAAAGTTAATCTTATGCTTTGTTCATTAAATTATAGATTCCTTTATTACTACTATTTTCCTCTTGAAACAACTTCTTGAAACAACTTTTTAATGTAAGTGTAAAATCACAAGTTAAATAAATCAATATAATACCTAAAGTAACTATTCATAATAAATTGTCTTTCTTTATAGTAAAGAACCTTCTAATGGTGTGAGACCATATGAATCTAGAATTTGTGCAAATAGTATATTATTCATCATTAACATGTATAAAACACTGACAAGATTAGTATAGGAGACGGCCTCACACTCGTAAGATTTTGTTATTTATATAATAAGATTCATTTTTTCTTTGATAGCATGCAATAAATAAATGATTTTCTTAAAGAAAGGTATGTTTCGTGGTGTGAGCGTCTTAATCTACAATTTCTGCAAAATGTATTATTCATCGCTAACAGTATTGTTCCTCACTGATCGGTGGCGGCTCCTCACTAACATGAGGCTTAAATATATGCAGTATACAGAGGAGGTACGATTAAGCGCCATTTTTATCAAATCTATACTTCCAACGAAGAAAGACGACACTTTTGTTAGGTTGGGAATAAACGAGCATTATGAAGAGATGAATTTGTT
Source organism: Silene latifolia (assembly GCF_048544455.1). Classification (NCBI taxonomy): domain Eukaryota; kingdom Viridiplantae; phylum Streptophyta; class Magnoliopsida; order Caryophyllales; family Caryophyllaceae; genus Silene; species Silene latifolia. The sequence goes on along the minus strand of NC_133538.1, from coordinate 135,827,889 downwards.
TTTAACTTTAATTGATGAAATAAAATGTGATTTAGTGGAACAAAACATGAATGGTACTCCGTATTATTTATCACTATTCACGTGGCTTAAATATACAGAGTATGACCCTAATTTTTTTAGACTTATTTTTGGCTCTATTGAGTTCAATTTCCTTCAGTTCATCTTTTCCCAAATTAACACTTCCTTCAAATTCATTCAGTTTAAATTTCACCACTTATTTCCAAATCAACTCTTTTCAAAGAAAAAATGATCCTTTAAAAAAAAAAAAAACGGACATTAAAGTCCTATTCTTTTGGACTTAAACTGTCTGAACTTAACTTGTTTGAGTTAAACTTAACTTAATGGAAATGAATTAAACTGAAATAAGGGTTGTTTTGTGAGAAAAGAGTTAAACTGAACTTAATAGAGCTAAACTGAATTGAAATAAGCTGAAATTAAGTTCAAAAGAACAGTTTAACAAATATACTTGTGAGTTGCCATGGAACAAGACAATATTTATGTCAGTTTATAAAGATCTAAAGTTAATATAAAACGCACCTAATAGTCTATTATACATGATGAAGTATGTATCCTTTCTTTATATTTTTCCACACATATAGATACGAGCAAGTCATTAGAATTTTCGCTTTTTTCGGTTAATGGGTAACTAAGCTAAGTTTATTAGTACTGACGATCTTACCATTGCATGTCGCGTCGATAAATCATTCTCATAGTTAAGATGATTAAATAACGTTCACGTATAAATAAACTGTGACAAAAGATTCTAACAAGTGGCCCGTGTATCGCACGGGCATTAAATCTAGTCTAGTCTAGTATATAACTAAAGGAGGCTTTTTTTTCTAATTATACTATTAGCAATAGAATTAGGAGATAGTTAATTATTTACAATTTTTCTATTATACTTAGGAATATAATTTTCCTATTAGAAATGAGAATTAATTAATTATTTTAGAATTTTCCTATTAGAAATAGGAAATAAATTAACAATTTATTAAGGCTTATGTTTCCTAATTATACTATTAGAATTAGGAGATAATAATTATTTAAATTTTCTATTATAATTAGGAATATAATTTTCCTATTAGAAATGAGAATTAATTAATTTTACAATTTTATTATTTGAAACAAGAAATAAATTAATTATCTACCATTTATTAAAATTAAAAAATTATTCATTAATATTTGTCCACTTTTTATTGAATTAGAAGGCCAAAAAAACACTGATATATTTATAATATCCAATTTTATAACAACTTTCGATAAAAAAAATGAGGTATTATGAGGCTAAAAGACTCTAGGCCGAAGCCGTCCTCACCAGCAGAACACCGATAACAGTCACAGTGCTTCCAGATTCTATCACGATCAAGACAACGAGGGCAATCACAACGCTTAGGGAACTGCACTCTTACAGAGCCAACAGTCCCACCAAACTTGGAATCCTTTTCATTGTGTGAACACCCACCATAACAATAACCAAAATTTCTCGGACGCTCATCCTCATCATCATCGATGACCCGGACATTCACCAAGTGAACATCCTCAACCTTTTCACCGACTTCTTTGTTACGATCCTCGTAGTTTTACCCAACTGAACATCCTCGACTTTTCCTTCCTTTTCTTCGTTACACTCCTTTAGGACGTTATCCAACTGAACAACAGTACTATTCTATATAAAGCAAGGTGCATTCTGTATGATTGTATACTGATCAACAGTACTATTTTGCGATGGTTTTTTGAGAAATTAGTGGTCATTGTTGCACAATACAGAGTAGCATATAACATGAAAAAGTACATGTCGAAAGTATTTGTCTGTCTCTCCATAAGCTGGCTGAAATAGTGGCAGGTATCTCTTTTAGGCTTTGGTTGGATAGGACAAGAGGAGGGAAAAATAGGGAGAAGAGGAGGAATGAGGGAGGCAAAGAGTTTTTGCTCCAAATTTTCCCTTGTTGGAAGGATTTTTATTAGCCTTGTAGGAGTGAAATGGATTGCTCATAAGGTTTGGACATGGAATGCCGACCTTCCAGCATATGTTTTCCCTTTAATTTCCATATATATGTATCTTCCTTAGATGGCATGATTGCATCGGTTAAGATATGGCTTAAACATGAGTCAAATTATAAGAGTACCACTGCTGTACATCACGTGCCGTTTGTTATTGTTAATGTCATATTTAGTTATACATAATACGAAGTTTATTTTTCAAATGTCATATGTATTTCTCCTACTAATTTTAAAGTTATTTCTCTCACAATACACTTCAACTTCTATCGATAATTTTTTATTATATTATTTACATTCATTTATCATTATATAAAACTATATTAATCAAAATTTAAATAAGATATTCACAAATTATTGATAAGTAAAAAGTTCGATATCTATTTTTCAAGGAGTATTAAAAGATAAAGAAAGTTGCTGCTAATTTGCAAATCGAAATATCATATTATGACAAATGAGTAAATGTTTTGAAAAACTTTATTGTGCGATTGTTTTACAATTTAAAGTAAAAATGGTACCACGAGTAATAAAATAGACTTGAATGAGGCTTGAGGTAAATTAGATACACTTATTATAGAAATAGTATAAGGTTATGATTCAAATTATCAGATACATTAAAAAAAAGTCATGAAAAACACATAAAAGGGTAAGTGTAGTCTTTCCCTAATATAGTGAAGACCGTTTCTCTCAAACTTTTCTTCTGACAAATTTACATGCATAAAAAACGGTACTATTCAGTTATATGGAGCAAACTAATTATTGTTGACGATGTATTTTTTTTTTTTTTTTTTTTTTTGTAAATTGAGCACATCATCAGTATAATTTAGGGAGAGATACAAATTGGGAAGGGTGAGACATATTCGTCATGCATAATACAATGCTTTAACCACCTTTAGGCAAAAATATAAAAATAAATGAAAAATTTAAACCTAAAAGGCGGTCACGTACTTGCCAACTCTTCTATACTTCTCTACCGTCTTAATATTCTCATAAAGTTTATGACATTTATTTCATATTAATAAAAAAAATGATTATACAGCTTCGTACAATGTGTGATTTATAACTTTTAGCTAACTTATTTGAACTTGCTTAAATTTATACTCCCTCCTATCCACTCTTTTCTTCCCTATTTCCTAAAACGGATTATTCAGGTTTTCTTCCCCTTTCCTTTTTGAGAAAGTTTTTATTAATATTATACTCTTACCTCTCTCCACTCATCAAACTCTACCATATCTTTTACTAATATTTAATTCTAATTATTCCTACCTCTCTCCAATAACAAAACCCCACCCATCTCCTTTATTAATATTTAATCCTAATTATTCATACCTCTCTCCAATTACCAAACCCCACTCATATTTTTAACAATATTATACTCTCCACCCTTAATCTCCGTGCCCACTCCAAAGAGGAACAAAAGAGTGGATAGGAGGGAGTATATTTTAAGTGAAGAATATTAATTATAAATATGATATAGATAAAGTTTCATCTTTAATTTCCTCAGAGATAAAAAAAAAATCAATTTTTATTGTCTTATAATATACTCCGTACTAATTAAAGATCATAATGTAAAATAGTAAATTACACCACAATCTACTATTTCAATATATCGATGATCAACACTCAAAACAACACATTTGTTATTTAAATAGTGCAAAAACTCTCAAAATGCTAAAAAAAATGTTCAATTTGTAAAAATGCTAAAAAAAATGTTCAACTTAAGCTTTACGGGATGTAAAAATGATGAAGTTCATAACACTACAAGAAATCCTGTTTCGGGCGACTGAAAATGGCGACAGGAAAAAATAGTCGCCAAATTGGCGAAAAAAAAAAAAAAATTGGCGACTACTAGCTGTCGCTAATTTGGCGACTACCAAATTCCACCAACTATTTGAAATTGGCGATGATTTTGAACAGGCGCGATGAAATCGAAATCGCCAATTTGGCGACTACCCCAATTCAGTCGCCAATCAGTCGCCCAGTCACTTATTATACGCAACAACACGGGACTCTTTCTCCCCTCTCTCTTACTTTACTAAAACATAAACACACAAAAATCGTCCCAACCGCAACACCTATTCCGACCACCTAAGCCAACCACCACTCCGATCACTACTCTGACCACCATCACACCGACCACCTCGACGCCGGGAAGAAGAGTTGGTGCCTTATTTCGGTTCATCCTAAGCTATTTGAAGGTATAATTTCTTTATTTGTTTTAAATTTCAATTACTTTGTTTAATTTTAGATTATTTTTGTTATTGTAATTAGTATTAGGATGATTTGATATGTTTATATAAACATTTGTGTTGATTATTAGGTTTTTAAATGTAATTTAATTAGGTTTTGGTGAAATTGGGATTAATTTGTGATGATTGTAGTTATAGTAGTGTTGTTAATTTTGTTTAATATTAGTTTTGTTAGTGTTGTTAGTGTTGTTGATTTTGTTTATTGGTTATATTGTTTAGTGAATTAGTATAATGTTAGTAAGGTGGAAATTATTATATGTTAGTAATGTTAGTGAATTAGTATAATGTTAGTAATGTTAGTAAGTTAGTATAAAGTTTGGTTTTTTAAAGGTAGTAAATTATTTTAATTAGTTTGATAAGGAGTATTCTTAAAAGTAGTAATAAATTAGTATAGTTAGTATAATTTTATTTAATTAGTATAATTTTATTTAATTAGTATAATTTTAGTATAATTACTATAAATTAGTATAATTTTAGTTGATTAGTATAAATTAGTATAATATGAGTTAATTAATATAATTTTAGTTAATTAGTATAGTTAATTAGTTTGTATGGATTATTGTTAAAGATGGTTCTATGTTTTATTGTTAAAATTATTGTTTATATATTATTTAGATTAAAATGAAGAGATTGGAACGTGGATAGATGTACGAAGAAAGGGAAGATAAGAAGAGACGTCCTACCGCTAGATTTATAAAGGGGGTTCGTGGATTTATTGAATTTGCTAAACAAAATGATGAATATGATTTGGTAGAAAATAAACTTAGATGTCCTTATACTAAATGCAAAAACGTGAAATATCTACATGACATAGAGGTAGAAGAACATCTTTATACAAATGGGTTTTGTCCAAACTATTACAATTGGATTTCTCATGGGGAAGCATATTCTCCCAAACAACCTCAAATCCAACAAAATGAAAACCCATATAGAGATATGGTTGTTGATGCCTTTGAGTCTAATGTTTTCAATAATGACGATCATCTTGCAATGAATGAAGAAGAACCACCAAATCCACAAGCAAAGGTTTTTTTGACATGTTAAAAGCTTCTGAACAACCATTATATGAAGGGAGCAAAATGTCATTGTTACAAGCCGCCTCTAGGATAGTAACGGTGAAATGTGAGTTTAATATGCCATTTAATGCCGTTGATGCCATTGCTTCTTTGCTTGAGGATGCTCTCCCCGAAAATAATGTCATGACTCGAAGTTTCTACAATACCAAAAAAATAGTTAAAGGTCTTCAACTTCCGCATCAAAAGATTGATGCATGTCCCGAAGGATGTATGCTCTTTTGGAAAGATGATGTTTTCCTTGACAAGTGCAAGAAATGTCAAAGAGATAGATATGAGACAAGGGAGGGAGATATTGTTTTGAGGGGAAAAAAAGGCAACAAGGGTTGTAAGAGAGGTGGAAAGAGTAAGAAACCAATATCAATAAACCCGCCATTAATTTACTTTCCAATCGCTCCAAGACTTCAAAGAATGTATGCAACCAAAAATATTGCCGAACAAATGAGATGGCACAAGGAAAATCCTCGTACTCCGGGAAAGATGTGTTATCCGAGTGATGGGGAGGAATGGAAGCGTTTTGATATGATCTATCCCGATTTTGCCGATGAACCCCGCAATGTACGACTTGGCTTGTGTACGATGGGTTTTCTCCATTCGATCGATTTGGTAAGCCTTATTCATGTTGGCCTGTAATGGTCACTCCATACAACTTACCACCTTGGTTGTGCTTGAAAAAGCAATTTATCTTCCTGGCACTTATTATTCCCGGTCCAAAAAATCCAAAAAGTAATTTAGATGTTTATTTACAACCATTGGTGGAAGAGTTGAAACATTTGTGGGAAGTTGGTGTGGAAACATATGATGTGTCCAAAAAGCAAAATTTTCAACTAAGAGCTTCACTTTTATGGACAATAAATGATTTTCCCGCTTATGGAATGTTATCGGGTTGGTCTCATCTTTGGGCAAAAGGCATGTCCTTGTTGCATGGAAGAGAGTAAAGCATTTTATCTCCCTAATTACAAGAAAATAAGTTGGTTTGATTGTCATAGACACTTCTTATCGGAAAGACATGGACATAGGAGGAACAAGAAAGCTTTCTTAAAAGGTAAAGAGGTGCGTGACGATGCTCCGGATCGACTTCCGGGGGATGAGGTATGGGAGTTGATATGTGATTTTCCAACTACTGTTGATGGTACAGAAGAAGAGTTTAAAGAGTTGAAAAAAAAAATGGTTGGTTTAAAAGAAGCATTTTTTGGGACCTTCCGTATTGGAAAACAATGTTAATTAGGCACAACTTGGATGTAATGCATATAGAGAAAAAATTTTTTGAGCTACTGATTCATACGATTATGGATGTAGAAGGAAAGTCATGTGATACTATTGCTGCAAGAAAAGATATAAAGAAATTTTGTGACCGTCCCAAATTGCACATTCGGAAAGACGGGTCAAAGCCAAAATCCATTTTTACTCTTGACAAAGCTCAAAGGAAGGTATTGTGTGAGTGGTTACGAAAGTTGAAGTTTCCAGATGGATATGCATCGGATTTTAAGCGATGTGTTGATATGAAGAAGCTAAAGTTGCAAGGCTTGAAAAGCCATGATTGTCATGTCTTCATGGAACGATTATTACCCGTTGCTTTGAAACATCTTCTCCCGACTACCGTGTGGAATGCAATTGTTGAGATTAGTCAATTTTTTCGAGATTTATGTTCTTCCTCAATATGCGTTGAGGACATGATACGTCTCGAAGAGCAAATACCAGAAATATTGTGTAAGCTTGAGATGATCTTACCTCCTACATTTTTTAATTCCATGGAGCATCTACCGGTTCACTTGCCTTATGAAGCCAAAGTTGGAGGACCCGTCCAATATAGGTGGATGTATCCATTTGAAAGGTAATAAAAGTTAACTAGTATTATTGGCATTATAACTATTATTCTTTTATACACTTTAATTTTTTAACTTTATCAACTTTAATTAAGCTCTATAATTATATTATAGGTATCTTAAACACATGAAGAAGAAAATTGGTAACAAAGCTCGGGTAGAAGGTTCTATATGCAATGCATATTTAACAGAAGAGATTGCAAATTTTTGCTCGCTTTACTTTGAAAAACATATAGAAACCAAGGCAAAATACTTGAACATTGACAAAGAGGATGAAATTGATGCAAGTTTACCCGAGTTTTTTCAAACTCATGATGATGAAGGTTGCTCAACAATTGGGGGAACAAGATATTTGGATGACAAAGAATATAATCGTGCTCACCTTTACGTTCTATCTAATTGTGAAATCTTAGAATCATATGAAATCCAGTTTGTGACTGATTTCATGAAAGAGCATCCTAATGTGAGGAGGGATGATGTTTGGAATAAACACGAGGAGCAATTTCCATCATGGTTTAAGAAGCATGTTATTGAGTTGAATATCGAAGATGATTTGATAAGGAGTTTAGCCTCTGGTCCTTCACGAATGGTTAGAACTTGGAATCGATACCTAGTTAATGGATTCAATTTTCATACATTCAACTATGGTAAAAATAAGGCTAGATGCAATTATGGTGTCACTATTTCTTCTCTTGATGACAATGACTATTATGGTATAGTAGAGGAAATATTTGAGATGTGCTATAATGGGCGTGAGCGTGCTTATAAGACTGTCTTATTCAAGGTTGAATGGAAGGACAATTCTATAGCCGGAACAAGAGTACATGAACGTTACAAACTCGTAGAAGTGAATCATACTAGAACATATTCTAAGTATGACCCTTTTATACTCGCACATCAAGCTCATCAAGTGTATTTCTCTTCTTATCCATGCACGAGGAATGATAGAAATCAAAAGCAATGGTGGGCAATCTTTAAGACAAAGGCAAGATCAAAAATAGATACCTCTTTTTCCAAGAAGAAGTAGTATCAAGTAGCACCATTTTGTCTCCAATTGAAGAAATCGATTCGAGAATGGGAATGAAGAGGGTGAAGAGTTGGAAGATGAGGAAGAGGAGGAAGAGAATGGAGAAGATATAGAGTTGGAGGAGTGGGAGGAGGAAATAGATAATGATAATGATGATGATGATGAAGAAGTTGATGATGATGATGAGGAGGAGGAGGATGAAAATGAGGATGAGGATGAGGATGAAACTGATGAAGAAGATGATGAGGATTAGTGTTAGTGTTAGTTATTTTGGTAAATTTACTAACAACATTGTTTAATTTTATTTTATATTTTATTGCAATTATGTTTTTATTTTACTAACAACATTGTTTAATATTTTTTTTTTTTTTGCAATTGTAGATGGCGGGAGGTGGCGCGACGAGGTAGACAAATGAGGCGGGGGTAGTCAGCGTCGTAGTATGTCTTCTTTAGAGGAAGAGGAGACGGAGATTGAGCAAGCGTCGGTCGATGACTCGACCAATGATGACTCATCAGATCAGGGACCCGAGATTCAGTGGACTAATGATGGGAAGATGATACTTGATCCGGCTGGTCTTTGGTAAGATATATGTTACTCATATGTTCATTTCATATACTCCATTAAAGTTACAATATTCATTCTTTGTTTAATATAAACTCGTACTTGTATTTAACATATTGTATTTCGTGTTTAATCTGCAGAACGGTTGTTAGTGGTTGTTCGGCAAGTACTGAAATGAAGATGACAGGGGATGTTCCTACTTGTTGGCGTGACGCTACGCCCCAACAAAAAGAAGAATGGTTCAACATCTTTCGGGTATATTTTTGTATATAATTAATTTGTTAATTTATATCTAAATTTCAATTAGTAATTTATACTAATAAAAACTTTTTATAGAAATCCTTTGATTGGCCGGCGGGATTGGAGTATATGGTCCGTGAAAGGTACAATCATATTTGTACTAAAAGATACAGAGATGTCATCTATAAGACCGTGAAGAGGAAAAAGGAGCCCGAGCATTTGAAAGGTGTGTATTATTTTATTAGTTTGATTACTTGTATTTAGTTATAATAAATTTACGTAACCATTTTATTTTTTCTAACACTATTTTGAATTTTAGGTGACGCATATGAAGGTCTAATGAAGAAACGTGAAACCCCGGAATTTAAGATAAAGTCGGAGCGAGGTTCACTCAACAAAAGAGGAGGAAAGAAAGAAGGCATTGTTGAGGCTACTCACTACGGGGGATCTCGTTCTTTCTTGGATCGTGTTTTGGGAGTAAGTATACATAACACCTTAGATGCAATTATTAAAAAAAATTAACCGTGAAAACCATGAATTTATGCTTTGTTTGTTTTTAGAAGGGGAAGAGAAAAGGTAAGGTAGAGATGACGGCTCCCGAGCTCTTTGCAGGCACGCATAGCAAGGTTGATGATAAGGGTATTAGGCATTGGACTAAGGCGAAAGATAAGGAACTATATGTATGTTTCATTTAATTAGTCAATTTCCTTTGATAACATTATATATTATAGGTAAATTTTTCATGAAAAAATAACCTTTAATGATATTTGGTTTCACTTGTAGGATGCTTATTTGCGTGAAAAAGAGAACACCCCCGATAGGCCCGATAATGATATTTGGTTTGACTTGGTTGAGGGGTACAAAAAGGGCTCGGTATATGGAACCGGAGAAGCTCATGGAGTTTTCTTCAAGGCGCCAAAAGCAAGGACTTCTTCAAAGTCCAAACAAACTTATGAGCCGGGAATTGTAAGTGTCTTACAATCACAACTTGATGAAGAAAGGCGCAAAAATGCCGAAGAAAGGCGCCTAAACGCCGAAAGGGATCAACAAATGCGGGAAATGAAAGCAAAGTTCGATCAAATGGAAGCCTTCTTCGGTTCGTGCAACTCCGGTCCTCGTCCCCATTGGCAAGATCCTAATGATCCATCCGGAGGAGGTGGATTTGGCGCGGGTGCTTTTTTTCCTGTTACTTGACTTATGTGCCCCTTTCCTAAAACTTAAGAACATGGTAGTGGGTAGTGTTAGTTAGACTTGTGACGGATTTGGTTTGTTGAGGATTTTTTGTTAACTTGGTTTATTCTCATTTTATATATGAGATTTGGTTATTGGTGTTCCATTTGTGTTGTGTTGTGAGTTTGGTTTGCTCAAGTTGGTCTTTGTAGTAATAGAAATGCGGTGCGGGCAATGAAAAGGATAGGGTAGTATGAAAAACCGAATTTTCATACCAAAATTACAGTGAAATTGGCGACTGAAATGTAATTTTGGCGACTACTTTCAGTCGCCAAAACAGAGTATCCAAAACAAAACCTCCTGATATGCCAGTGCCATTGGCGACTCAAGCGATCAAAGTAGTCGCCAATTTGGCGATCGAAAAACGTAGTCGCCAAATCGGCGATCGAAAATCAACAATGGCGATCGATTTCGATCGCCAATTTGGCGACTACGTTGCCTATCAGTCGCCAAATTGGCGACTACTTTTAGTCGCCAATTTGGCTATTTGGCGACTACTTTGTCAGTCGCCAATTTTAGCGACTGATTTCAGTCGCCCGATTTCTAATTGGCGACCAAGGTTTGCTACTGTGCTCTGGCGACCAATTTCAGTCGCCATTTTGTTTTTCGCGACTGATTTCAGTCGCCAATCGTAGTCGCCCGAAACAGGATTTCTTGTAGTGTAAAGGAGCGATTAGGTTTCTGTTAGTTAGATGGACTTTTCAAGAGAGAGATGAAAGCTTTGCATGTTATACCGTTTTATGTGTGAATCGAAGGGATTAAGTAGTGGGCTAAAGGTTGTTTCGAGTGGGAATGAGGTTCATTGCTACGAGTTGGTTGACTAAAGTTTTTCCTTACTAGATCTAGAAAGGGGATAATAATTATGAGATAATAAAATTTGAATAAAAAAAGACAATAAAAATGAGATGGAGATAGTAAGATTTAATTATGCAATATGAAATAAATAACAAAGTTCGTGTATATATACAATATTCAAACTTATTCAGTTTACAAACATAGTACCTAAACAATTTGTTTGAGTATCTGGAATTGAGGTAGGGGAGAGGACGAGAAAACGACTAGGAAGGGAAAATGAGAGAGATAAGAGGGAAGATTGCTTCTTAAACTTTTCTTTGTTGAAGGAGAAATAAATTGTCTTCGATAAGGGAGACGATGATCCTATTTTCATGGAGGTGAATATGATTTATGACTTCTTAGATGTAAAACGTGGCAGAAAGGTAGTGATAGTGGTAGTGGATTGAAGGTTGTTTCAAGTAGTAAGAACTAATCACGATGGACGATGTTTTATTTTGCGCGTAAATTAGTGGGGTGGAGGGAGGGTGCATTTGTGGAGGGTGGTGAGTTCAACGAGGATAGTGATAATAAATAAGGTTATTTATCCGCAAAATATCGTTTGCATTAAAACATATAGGTAACATGAATAATAACAATAAACCTCAAAAGATCATACTGATAAATTTAATCTTAACCCCATCAATCCAAATTTAATTAAATATTAATTCTAAACATATTTTCTAGAGCAAGGGTTAGTTTCCATTGGATTGTGGATTTTTCTAGAAGTAAGGGTTTAGTTTTTCACTTGGTTGGATAAATTTGAGAGAAGTTTCGAAGACAAGGATTGATCTTTCAAGGGATGAGATCAGATTGTTTTAGATCACGTGTGTGAATAGGGAAGAAAAAGAGGGGTCTGCGTGAAGGTTTTTGTTTCAAATGAGAAGATGGGGGGAAAAACTATTGTTATAGGGGGTGTCATAAGCAGACCCAGCCATGTAGTATTGCGTTGGAATTTGGTTTACATTCAAATGTACGTCTATAGTTTGACCGGGAGATATAACATTTAACTACCTGTAAATGTTTTACGTAAATACCATTTGACCCAACAATGACTAAATTATGGTTGTTATTCTAAATAAGGATATTTGTTGCATTATTGAGTTGATTATGCAAAGTAGATATTATTGTTTTCCTTGACCGATTGAAAAACAAACAAGTATTAATGAACAAAATCTAAAAACTCTCAGTCCCAAGTATCATATATATAAACTTCATATTGGTTTTATTTTCCTAAAAAAATAACAACATTGTCGAGAGTAAGAGTTAGTTTCTATTGGATGGTGGATTTTTCTAGAAGTAGGGGTTTAGTTTAGTTTTTCACTTGATTGGATAAATATGAGATAAGTTTCGGAGACAATGATCGATCTTTTAAGGGATGAAATTGTTTTAGATCATGTGTGTGAATAGGGAAGAAAAATCGGGGTCTGTGTGAAATATTTTGTTTCAAATGAGAAGATGGGGGCTAAGACTATTGCTATAAAGAGGGGGGGGTCATAAGCAGCCCTAGGCATGTAGTATTGCGTCGGAATTTGGTTCACATTCAAACGTACTTCTATACTTTGACCGGGAGATATAACATTCTAACTACCTCTAAATGTTTTTACATAATTACAATTTGATCCAGCAACGATTAAATTATGGTTGTTATTCGAAAGAAGGAGATTTGTTGCATCATTAACTTGATTATGCAAAAGTAGATATTATTGTTTTCCTTGAACAATTGAAAAACAAACAGGTATTAATGAACAACTTTTAAAACTATCAATCCAAGTATCATATATAAAAACTTCATATTGGTTTTATTTTCCTAAAAAGAAAGTATTTTATCAATCAAACACTCTTTTATTCTTATTTCAATATTATGTTAACGGGAATTATTTGTTGGTCATGCGGCATACATAAAATTTTAGACATGAACAATGTACTATATGTCTATATTCCATTTTATTATGAAATTTATCACATATTATTTTAAAATCCGTGCAACGTACGGGCAAGAAAACTAGTTAGAAACGATAAGCAGATGTTATATCTAATAGAATAGAGAATTACAAAAAAGATAAAAAAATTAAATTAAATAAAATACAAGAATATTAGAGATGCAACTGTAATACAATTAGGAAAACATTACAGAGTAAGTGTTTTAATGGTGACACGCATGAGGTATGTCACGTAGTTTGACAACAAAGTTATTAATCCATGCACTCAGAGATAACCTTGAGTTCTATCTCGCAACTGTTAAAGCAAATGACACGAACACATGTTCGTAAAAAAAAAAGTCTCAAATATACAATATACAATAATACAAATAAATTTCAAATCTTACTCTCTTATTAAGTCTCCAGCGAAGTCGCCACTATGTGATCCCTGAAAAAATCTTTTTTTTTGAAACAAATAGATAATAATATAGAGTCGCCAGTAGGTTTTATAAAAAAACATACAAAAACAATTTTAACGGAAAATGCCCTTTTTGATCCCTGGAATGGGGACTGATCTGTCAGTCCGGTCTGAACCAAAGATTGCGGATTCGGGGGTAAAGGTACAGTCAGGGAAAGTACTAGGCACCCGGACCGCCCATCAAACTGACGACCTCTACTATTTATTTGTAATATTGTATATTTGACGAAATTTAACAAAGAAAATAAAGTTAGAAACAAACTTTATACAATAAATAGAGAAAAAAAGTAAAAGGCAAAATAAAAGAATTAAATAAAAAGAAAGAGTAAAGAAAAACTTATTTTATATTGGTACCCTCAGGCCTATTTGGTTTTTTACTATGTAAGAATTTCGACTTTGCCGTTAACTATTGGCTCTTATGCACTTATATAGAACTGAGACTATTTAATGTGCGTAGTTTGATTTGAAGCTGGGATAGAATATTTGAGACGATAATTTGTAGAGTATGTCTGGTCTTGAGACGCGATGTGTGTCTTGTATTTTGTGTGTATGTCGTCCATCGTATGACTGTATTATTGTCCCCCTTCTGATAATAATTATGTCCCTCCTCTAAAGGCTAACAATAATGGGTATTTTATAGACCTGGTAAAACGGGTCAACGGGTCGGGTTTGGGTCGGGCCAATTCGGGTCGGGTCAATTCGGGTTTCTCGTTGAGTTCGGATTAATTCGGGTCGGGACGGGTCTTTTCGGGTTTCGGGTTTGTTGTCGGATCTGTTTCGGGTCAAGTGGGTCGGGCTGTTTCGGGTCGGGTCATTTTCGGGTCAATGAATAATAGAGAAATAGTCATTTCAAGTCTTTCGGTTCAATTAGAGTTATATATTGTCGGGTCATTTTCGGGTTTGGTGGTTTCGGATCGGGTCATTTTCGGGTCACATTCGGGTGATGCAGTTCGGGTCACTTCGGGTCTCGGGTCAGCTTTTTCGGGTCGGGTCAATCGGGTCAGGTTGTTTTTTCCAGGTCTAGGTATTTATAGTTACTAGTCGTTGCTCCGCGCCCTACCGGGCGCGGTGCCCCAATTCGATAAAATGCTAAGCAAAAACAAGTTAGGAGTATGTAAATATAAAGGGAAGTGTCCATAATGTATGAAGATATGGTGGACCTAGCATAGTAGTGATAACACAATTGGCGAAAACGCTTGAAAACACAATGTTTGGGGCAAAATAATTACAGAAGAACAGCCGCGTAATAGATGGAGAAGAATAATCTGCAATACATATACATGTATATGCGCATAAATACTATGCATTCCAGCATATGTATGACACTTATACGGCTCATTGGCACAACTATCAAATATTATGATACACTATAGTGTTTTCGGTGGCTTAGAAGTTATTAGAATATAAAAATAACAATAACAATATAGCTGTTGCTGAAAGCTTAATTGTTGAATGGACATTGAATTCACCAACTCTAACGCAAGAGGTAGTGAGACTAACTGTTAGACACAAGCATTCAATATGGCTCCTTGACTTCTCCTAGAAGCATGATTTGTTCAAATACGACTAAACGTTTGAGCAGCGGCGAGGCGTTTTCCACATAAGACAAACGGTAAGATGCAAGAATCCTAAAGGAGAATAAAAGGTTGTATCTTCTCAATCGTTAAGGCCTTTCCCGAGTCAAAAGTTATTGGTTCTGCGTCTTCTGCGTTCCTGTGTAGGAGCACGAAAGTAAAACGTGAGTATGTTCCATCAAATAAACATATTACTTTGGAGCCACTTTAAAACAAAACCACTCAGATCACTATTGACCCAACAGTTCAGCAAAGTAAAGGGAACCCAATTTATTTTTTTAAAATTACAGCAGAAAGATAAGCATCCAACAGTTTCAACACTCGGGCGTCAAATTTCCTCAAGTTGACAAACATGACCTACATGTTCAGGACTGTTCACTGTCCTAGTCTACAACTCATCTATCAGCCAAACATATGTCCAGGCCGTAGTTAATACATACATTTATATCAACTTCACAACATTTCAAACATTAGATATAGGGAGTAGATTTTTCTCTACAAATCTTAACTGATGTTGTGATGTGGCTCCATCATTCTGAAGGTTTTGGATCATTCGAAGTACCTTTAATTGCAATAAAATTATATGGATAAAAAAATTCATCCTTAACACTGGTTATAGATTTGAAAAGACACTCGAAGTTAAGCTCGATCAGAGAAGTAATGAGAAGAACTGCAGTTTCATTATATGTTAGACAAGGATTTATCATACGTTAGATACTTAGATATGATAGTAAAATTGGAAAGTCCTAGTAGGCTAGTTTATTCAAAATATTAAAAATAAGTTGAAACTCAAAATTGAATACACCAAATCACATCCAACAATATCTTCTTTCCTTCTTTCCTAGTATTCTTCTGTCCTTTCCTCTTCCTCATCCCTCCTCCTTCCTCTTCTCCGTCCCTATATGCAGTTTGAAGGCGGAGCCACAACATGTCTGTCATCCCAAAATCAACCAAAACAGTTCCCCTGAATAGGCTTGACCTTACTAACCAGATACCCTAGGTTATTCACCATAACACACGCGTATGGCTTTGCGACTTCCGCAGCCATGACTAACGTAATGGGGTAGGGTTGGTGATGGAGGGGGGCTTAACAAGGGGACCGCGATGGTCGGAGAGCATAGTGTCTGCGTATGAATTAGATTTGGGTGTAATTTGTGCTCACGTGTGATGATACCTGTCGAAGTGAGTACCAAAAATAATATTTATAATTTTCCAAACTACAACTAGCAAGCGGTAGTAAGGGTCGATCCGCAGGGAGGTAGGGAGATAATAGTTGCTTTTAATCTTAGTCTAAGGGTAACTTGATTTTGAGGGGTTTTGGTTTGAGTTATATCTAAGTCTAAATGCGAAAATAAATAAACAAGGAATAAAAAATAGGAAAAAGCAAATGATAAAAGGAATGCTAAGACGGCCGGTTCACTATAGCTGCGATGGCACTAAATCCTAGGTAACTTCGAAATACGGTCGCGAAGGATGGGGAAAACAAGTCCTCTCGGTCCATGTTAAATAGTAACTACCTCTCGGCCTATGCTACTATTCCCTAAGTCTCATTAATACTAACTCTCGTTCTTGATTAATGATTCCTAATGCAAACTAAATTACGTTATCTCTCGATCTTTAGCAATTTAGTCGTTTTAATTCGTTAATTATTGTCCATTCCTATCTCTCGATCTACGAGATGGTCAAGTTTAAGCATCTACCAAGTCTCCTCTCGGTCTCATTGAAAGATAAAGCACTTAACGAGACAAACAAAGCAAAACCAGACGCGAAGTCAGTCGATCGACCAGCTACCCCAGTCGATCGACTAACCGGCTCGATCGATCGACTAGTTAAGCCGATCGATCGACCAAGCCCTAATGCGGGGTTACCTATTCTCTCGCCATCTACGCCATAGATCCCCTACATCTTAGCAAAGGGTGTTTAGCTACTCATAACGATGATAATAATAACAGCAAGATCAACAACTAAAGCAATTGATTTCATAATTAAATTAACTAAACAAATTACTAACATAAAACGAGAAATTGGCTTCGGGATTCTATCTAGCAAGAATTAATACTAAAGAAACGAAATAACAATACAGGAATTGAAAGATTAGAATTACCGAAGCAAAGGAACAAGAGGAATCCGAAAGCAAAGTACGAACTTTATTTAGAATTCTAAACTACGAAAATAGCTACTGTATTTTTGGAACTAGATGATCAAAACTGAATCCTTATTCTGAAAACTAAGGATACATTATATAGAAATAATCCTGCGTAACCTTTATTCCTAAACCTAATCACAATGGGCTTTGGAATTCTCGATCTTTTATTTTGCGTTAGACCCGTGGAGCGGTCGATCGACCACTATGGCCAGTCGATCGATCGACCAAGGGTGCTGTACAGAATTGCATTCTGACGATTCCTGCAGCGCGCACCGATCTTAAAACAGCTGCCATTTCTTCGTTACTTGGTCAAATCAGGCGTTCTACGCGGCGTTGGAAAGCTAAGAGGATAAGCTTTCACCTCCAATTGGAATCACTTGATTATCTGCTCTAGAACTCGAGATATAGCCATCTGAACGAGGCTGCAATATCGTGAAATGCTTCTTTGCTTGTTAAACTCGTACGCACCCTTGCTTTTGCTATCTTTAGGCTTTGAAACGCGCACCAAGCTCATTCCTCGAGTCAATACTCCATGTCAAATGCAATGCTAAGTACTTAGGGACGGATTCGGCTTATTTTCCACTGAAATCTTCATATTCCTACAAAATCACAAGAAAAGGAAGAAATACACGAAACAAGGGAGATAGTAGCATAAACTACTCAATTGAGCTCTGAAATGCGTGTGAAATGAGGTGCAAAACATCATATATTAGACACGCATCAAACTTCCCCAAACCAAACCCTTGCTTGTCCCCAAGCAAGAACTAGACTTGATCCTAAAACCTAATGGAACGAGTTCAATCTCAGAGCGAAATGCAAACAGTCAAGCCTAAGCCAATTTAATGCACAACTAACAATCAAGTAGCATATAAATCATGCAAACGAGTTATGAAGTCGTTAAAAATTCGCTGAACCATCAACTGTAGAGACTTATCAAATTGGACTCTCACGGGTCGCTCAAATCACTCAAATAAGCACAGGTGAATATATGTAAAGATAGAAAGAAGTAATTTTGTGAAGACTCTCACCTAACTACGACCTATGAAAACATGCCTGCAATCTAATATGAAAGTAATCTCTACAACCGTACATACGCATTCCAAACAAACAAAAGACCATGACACATGCCGAGGTAGATATGGATATGTGAGGTAATGGGTAAGAAGAGGCAAAACATTTATGGGAATGTGGAGGTATAGGTGATCAAGCTAGTACCTAAACAATACCATATAACAACATCCAACTTCTTGCTCAAAATCAACAATAAAACCCGGTGCTAATTATCAAGCACAAATCTCACAATCTCCGTAAAAGTCAACTCCCCAAAGAATATAGATGATAACATGGGAGTGAAAATCACCAAATTATAATAATTGAAACATGTGATTTTTTCTTTCTTTTTCTCGGGCTGCAGTCGATCGACAAAAGGAAGCAGTCGATCGACCACCCTCTTGATCAAAGACACTTTTTTTTTTTTTTTTTCGAATCATTTTCTTTTTTTTTTTTTCTGTTTTTTTTCTTTCATTTTTCAATTCTTTTTCCTCCTTCATTCGTTTTCCAACATCATCTCAAGGAGAGCATATAACCAAACCGCAATAAACAAATTCCCAAAAACTAAGACTATTAGCTTGACAAAGGCAGGCTAAATATAGGATGTAGTTAAGGGACAAAAGGCTAAATTTGGCTATGAGAGGCTCATGGGTAAAATGAATAAAGGGAAACCTCTACCACATGTGTCAACAAACCACAAACCGAATGCATACAGGTATTAAGCAGATTAAGTTCATATTTATGCATATTAATGTAACATGTCTCATAAGGAGTAACTACTCACAATCCTAGATAAACTGGTCATGAATGTCACCAGTTATAAGCTCTAATCCTCAGAAAATGATGTAGCTTGCCAAAATTCTAAGTCAAGTCTCAAGTTCAGCAAGAAATTAACGAAAACTCGTAGACTATGCATATATGATTCTACTAATAACATGTCAATTAGCAAGGCTTAGGCGTAAACAGATGAAAATGCAATGTCATCATAGAAATACTACCGTTCCGACTCAACCTACATGCTTAAATAAACGTGCAAATTTTTTGAAATTTCTGAAATTTTTGAATTTTTTGATTTTGATTTTGTATGTATAAATGTGAAATGAACAACAATGCAAGACAAAATATAAACGTGAATGCAAGCAAATGAAATGCGACGCAAAACCCTTCCCCAAACCAAATCGCACAATGTCTCCATTGTGCAAAATCATGTAATGAAATAAACAAGGAAAACGGGAATTTGCGAGAAAATAAGTAAATATGACATGAAGTGGAACGTGGGAACTCACAAGACTTTAAGCGCAGCAAAAAGAAACCTCCCCAAACCAGCGTGAGCTAGGAGGTTTCAGTAGCCAGCAGTGCTACCAATTAGTACCTGAAAGACAAACAAATACCACGCATAAAACCGAGAAAACAATAATGAAGCGGTAATTATGTGCATAATAGAAGAAAAATAGAAGAAATAAGTAATATGACGGAAGATAAAGTGGAGTAGAAAACTCCCTCAATTCCGCAAATCGACCAAACACAAGGGGGAAAGGTCGCGAAGTGCAAAAAATGAGCGACAACGGTCGATCGACCATAGCAGGCAGTCGATCGACCAGAATGAACAGGAACAGAAGCTCCTGGAAGTCGCACCTCAGTCGATCGACCAGGGTAGGCAGTCGATCGACCAGGGTAGGCAGTCGATCGACTGGAAAACTCGCTGTAACTTTCTGATTTCTTCGAATTAGCTCGAGAACTTGAGCTAATATGGTCTATAAACCTGCAAACGCATAAAATACCGCGCCCAAAATTGCGCAAAACCCAAAGTAACAGTCTAAAGTTTATAGAAAATCCTAAACAAACCAAACTAAGCGAAGTTTCGCGCACACGAAAAACGATAAAAGGTCTAAAAGCAATAAAATAGATCAACGGAAACTGCGAAAAATCTCCGACCAAGGCTTCGCCTACATGAAGTAGCTTCCGCAGCGGTGCTCATCTCGTGCTGGACTCCACTCTACTCCGACTGGAATACTCAATGGGTCATCTCTAGCATCTTCCCAAGCATGGCCATCATCTTCTAGCTTCTCACACTCAAGATCTGACTCCGAAATTTTGACTGGCTTCTTCTTCTTCGGCTCCTCATCCGGCTCCTCGTCAGTTGCATAGCTCAGACATCCCAAACCGCCTCTCTGAACAATGGGCTCCTTCTCACCGGAGCAAGCGACGGTTCTTCCTTCCCCAAACCGGTTTCTGCAACATTCAAAACAAGAGAATTGTCCTCCATATTGCTCCCAATCTGGGGCGGAGGTGTCATAACAGAATAGGTACGGTAAGGAAGTGGGAATGTCGAAAAGCACAAAATAAGATTTCTTTTCGTAAATCATATTACGGGTCATGGGCCACATGGGGTCTTTCTTCCTAGGGGATCAGGCAAACATAATAGAATGCTTCCTACCTTAAATTTCAAAGTTCTTTCCCTACATCAATTATTGCACCAAAGAAAGTGTGCAAAAACGGTCTTCCCAAAATAATTGGGGTGTTGACATCTTCAGGAATATCCAAAACAACAAAGTCAACAGAAAAAAGAACTTTTCAATTTGAACAGCACATTCTCTAAGACCCCTCGGTCGAATGCGAAACGGTCACCATTTGCACATCATGTCGAATAAAGAATCTAGTTAATTTCAACTTCTTAGCCAGACTCAAAGGCATAACACTGACACTAGCCCCTAAATCACATAATGCCTTCTCGATTGAGAAGGTACCAATATTGCGGGGGACAGAGAAACTACCTGGTCGAGGCGGTTTATGAGTAGCGGTGTGAGTTAAGTACGAACTAGACTCTTCAGTTAAATGCACTGACTCCACAACATTCAAAGACCTCTTCTTAGCTAGCAACTGTTTCATGAACTTCGTATATGCAGGTATTTGATTAACTAGCTCTAAGAAAGGAATTTGCACGTTAAGACTACGCACGACATCTTTAAATTTATCGAATGTTACCTCATCTTTGGACGGCACTAGTCTTTCTTTCGGATAAGGAGTCATCATAAGTAGCTTTGCCCTCTCCTCTAGGTCTCTCATACCGGCATCAGTGGACTTAGGCTGAAAATCCACTATTTTGTTGTAACTTGACCCTTCCTCAGACCGTCTCAGATATGAACCATTAATCGACATCGGGTCATACTTCGGAACCGGGACTGAACCATCAGCACTCGGGTCTTGCCTCAATAATTTCGGAGTCGTCTCATCCCGAAACAAGTGGTTCCTCAAGTTGTCTGGCATCGGAGGACGAAAAGACTCACCTACAGCAGCGTCGTAAGTCGATCGACCATGAATGTCAGTCGATCGACTGACATCTACAGGAACAGAAGCTGTGTCTTTGCGCGGACTGGTCGATCGACTGGGTATGTCAGTCGATCGAATGTGTTTACTGCTGATCGTCTTTTTCTCCCCCTTTTTCTTCTTCCCCTTTTCAGCAACTTTCTCGGGTCCATCGAGAGCAGACCCGCTCCTCAGCGTCATTGCATGTACGGTCTCAATACGCTGATTCAGAGAGTGAAATTGACTCGATATCTCAGCTGCATTCTTGTCTAATGTAGCAATTTGAGATATCGACTTGATTAAGGCCCGATTCGCCGCATTGCTTTTCTCTCGTACCTCCACCATAAGAAGTCGCACTAGACTTGTCAACTCGCAACTTCGTTTTTCAACTCTTCTTTGTGACGGAGTGGATGGTGGTGGGGCTTCATAAGGAGGCTCATATGGTTGATACGGTGAAGTAGGAGCGTAGTTATACGAATTGTCGAGCTGAAGTTGATGAAAAGCAAACATCTTCTCCTTAGGGTGCCCGCATGCCTCAGATGTGTGTCCCACTCCGCCGCATCTCCCACAAAACAACTGCTTGCTCCCGGGAAAGGAACATGAGTGGACTCTCCTGAAGTCTTGCAAATAAACAACACTAAAGAAGAAGATAAGAACCGCCTCAAGGTACTCGATCTTCCCTTGAGGCGAAAAACAGACTAAAATGAAAAAACAACTAAAACTAGCGCCGCCTCCAACGCAACGGCGCCAAAATTTGATACCGTCAAGTGAGTACCAAAAATAATATTTATAATTTTCCAAACTACAACTAGCAAGCGGTAGTCAGGGTCGATCCGCTAGGAGGTAGGGAGATAATAGTTGCTTTTAATCTTAGTCTAAAGGTAACATTTTGAGGGGTTTTGGTTTGAGTTATATCTAAGTCTAAATGCGAAAATAAATAAACAAGGAATAAAAAATAGGAAAAAGCAAATGATAAAAGGAATGCTAAGACGGTCGGTTCACTATAGCTGCGATGGCACTAAATCCTAGGTAACTTCGAAATACGGTCGCGAAGGATGGGGAAAACAAGTCCTCTCGGTCCATGTTAAATAGTAACTACCTCTCGGCCTATGCTACTATTCCCTAAGTCTCATTAATACTAACTCTCGTTCTTGATTAATGATTCCTAATGCAAACTAAATTACGTTATCTCTCGATCTTTAGCAATTTAGTCGTTTTAATTCGTTAATTATTGTCCATTCCTATCTTTCGATCTACGAGATGGTCAAGTTTAAGCATCTACCAAGTCTCCTCTCGGTCTCATTGAAAGATAAAGCACTTAACGAGACAAACAAAGCAAAACCAGACGCGAAGTCAGTCGATCGACCAGCTACCCCAGTCGATCGACTAACCGGCTCAGTCGATCGACTAGTTAAGCCAGTCGATCGACCAAGCCCTAATGCGGGGTTACCTATTCTACTGCCATCTACGCCATAGATCCTCTACATCTTAGCAAAGGGTGTTTAGCTACTCATAACGATGATAATAATAACAGCAAGATCAACAACTAAAGCAATTGATTTCATAATTAAATTAACTAAACAAATTACTAACATAAAACGAGAAATTGGCTTCGGGATTCTATCTAGCAAGAATTAATACTAAAGAAACGAAATAACAATACAGGAATTGAAAGATTAGAATTACCGAAGCAAAGGAACAAGAGGAATCCGAAAGCAAAGTACGAAATTTATTTAGAATTCTAAACTACGAAAATAGCTACTGTATTTTTGGAACTAGATGATCAAAACTGAATCCTTATTCTGAAAACTAAGGATACATTATATAGAAATAATCCTGCGTAACCTTTATTCCTAAACCTAATCACAATGGGCTTTGGAATTCTCGATCTTTTATTTTGCGTCAGACCCGTGGAGCGGTCGATCGACCACTATGGCCAGTCGATCGACCAAAGGTGCTGAACAGAATTGCATTCTGACGATTCCTGCAGCGCGCACCGATCTTAAAACAGCTGCCATTTCTTCGTTACTTGGTCAAATCAGGCGTTCTACGCGGCGTTGGAAAGCTAAGAGGATAAGCTTTCACCTCCAATTGGAATCACTTGATTATCTGCTCTAGAACTCGAGATATAGCCATCTGAACGAGGCTGCAATATCGTGAAATGCTTCTTTGCTTGTTAAACTCGTACGCACCCTTGCTTTTGCTATCTTTAGGCTTTGAAACGCACACCAAGCTCATTCCTCGAGTCAATACTCCATGTCAAATGCAATGCTAAGTACTTAGGGACGGATTCGGCTTATTTTCCACTGAAATCTTCATATTCCTACAAAATCACAAGAAAAGGAAGAAATACACGAAACAAGGGAGATAGTAGCATAAACTACTCAATTGAGCTCTGAAATGCGTGTGAAATGAGGTGCAAAACATCATATATTAGACACGCATCATGTGATGCTCCCATTCATAAAGGTGTGACTGAGTAGTTACTCTAGAGATAATTTACGTTTGTTTTACCGGTATTTTTAATACCTAAATTGTTAATGCAGTCTACAGAGATAGAATGTAGTAGTCCATAAAACCATTAACGTGTAGATTATGTAGTTACTTGGGAGTTGATATATGAGGATGGAGTCCTGACAAAGGCACTGTTATTTCTGAAAGCAGCCTAAGCACGCTATTGCCTACATGTGCGTCGTTTGATTTACATAAATGTGAGTTTGATTCATGTTCCGTCGTATGCCATATTTTAGTGAAATAGGAAATATCATAATAGAGGGGGAATAGATAATACCTCTAGAAGAAATTTCTAAATGCCGCTTTTCAACCCCTTCACTTTTACTGCTATATCATGGAGTTGGCTCTGTAACATTTTCTTGTCTTCCTAAAACATTTGTAAACAATAAGATTATAATATAATTCAAACAATCGTTTTCATGATTTTTTTTTACGCTTGAGAATAGTATTTTTCTTATTCACTTTATTTTATTTTTTGGTCGACCTCATATATTAGATTATAGCGTAGTTGAAACAATTTTGGGCCAGTAAACTATACATTTAACAAGCAACAGCCTTAATGCGAGAAGAATAGTAATTAAACTACACAAAGTTTGGTAATTTCAGCATTCCTTACTCTAATTATATACGGGTGTCTTTGGTTTACCTGTTTTACTTGATCAGTTATATGTTCGACAATTTCCCTCTCATTTTCCCTAATCATGTAAACTATTTCTTGAACTCAAGTCAGAAAGCCAGAATAATAAAACAAAACATTGACCTAGATACACGTATAAAGGCATAAAATTTGGTATAACGAGAATCGAGGATATGAAAACTTGAAAAGAGCAAATTCCCATGAAATCCTTCAAGAGTATTAAATCTACGACAAAATATAACCTAAAAGAAACGTCGGTTAAACACAAAATCCCATTAAAACCCCAATTTAACCCTAAAAAGAAATACCTCAAACAAACACTAATGTCACTTAGTCAACTAAAAAACAACTGCAACAAAAAAAAAACACTTTAATCAAACCCTAGAACCATCTCAATCAACATCAATATCATAATTTTTAAATTAAGAATACAATTTTGGAAGGAAAAAGTTGAAAACCTACAGTGAAGTGCCGTTTCTTAACTCGTTGCATAACTCGCTATAGTTTAAAAACTGTGCTGAGAAAACGAAACGAGAAAAGAAGGAGAATGAAATGAAGAAAGGGGCTAAAAATGAAAGGCAGATGAAACTGCCTCCCTCTAACCATCTAACCCTCCCTCACCCCTCTTCCTCCATAGCTCCCTCCCTCTCCCTTTGAATCTCAACAAAATCGAACATAAAATCTCTCTTCCTCCCTCCCTTCAACCTTCCTCCTCAAACTAAACAAAACCAAGAACAACCTCCCCCACTCCCTCCCTCCCTCCCCCGGCCATCTTGCTCCTAAAAAAACCAGACACCATAGCCTATCTTTCTCCCTCTCCTTGTTCTCCCCGGCCACGTATGCACATGTCACCTAAACTGGTATGTACATGAATCAACATGATCTAAGAAACACAAGATTCTAATTTTATCAAAAGGGAAGAAAAATACTCCCTCCTATTTTCAATAACTCTCCCTATTTCCTTTTTCGTCTATTCACAATACTCTCCCTATTTTTATTCGGCAAACTTTTATACTTATTTTAATCACCTCACTCCACAACGTAACAATACCCCACAATACCCATACTTTATCTTATTTTAATCACTTTACCCCACAACAATACTTATTTTAATCACCTCACCCCACAATAATACTTATTTTAATCACCTCACCCCATAATAATATCACACAATATCTTCCCTCTGTCCAATCTCCTACCCCTACTACAATACTTTATCACATAATACTCCCCCCCTTAATTCTCGTGCCCTCCATAAATAGGGAGAGTTATTGAGAATAGGAGGGAGTATTTAGTTAAGGACATCAATACTAACATTAACAATCACATAAAAACAGAGGCCCCTAACATGGCTACCATGACACCTAAATCATCAGACAATTTCCTTTTTTAACTGTGATTATATAAGGTCATGGGTTACAATGTCTAATTACAACTATCTAATTCATACTCGTCTATTTTGTTACATACTTTAAGCAACTGTTTAGATGTAGCTCTCAAAGAGGCAGAAGAATCATAAGCAAAAAGAGACATAAGCTACCTGAGACAAGAAGAACCATCGTGAACGTAATACTCGTCTTCTTCTAATCTCTAATTCCAAGCCCATTAAACCAACCTGGAATCAATACACTTACAAAAAAATTAGCTTAATGAATAATAGAGAGATGTTGAGTGAAATTTAACATTTTACTTAAGGAAGGGTTGCATAAAATCAATTTTAAGCACCTAGCGTGAGTAAACTTTCTTCTGAGCTTTGGCATACCATCCCTCCATATAGCTTCCGTTATCCTGTAATGATAAAGAACATGCATGATTGCAAAGTTTAATTAAGGTCTTTGTTTCTGTTCTGTACTCAGTGTAATAAGTTTGAAATTATGACAATCAGCGGCGAAATGAGAAAAATTGCATCTAGTTTGCTCTTCGGGCCTGGCAATTATGGCAGTAAATTAATGAACATAAATGACCGATTTTCAAGAGGTGCAGTCTCTTGAATTTTTGAATTTCGTCGCACGTATTTTACAATTGTTCTTTTGTCGCATTACTCGAATTTTCACCAATCTTTCTGGTTAAATTGACCTGGTGGTAAGTTTAACATATATTTCTCTTATTATGCGTGCAATATAATTAACACAAAGCACGAAAGTTCTAAACTTCATAACCAGTGATAGCCACCACAATAACACTATACAAACCCAAGAAAGAAAATTAGTATCTACCACAACCACCTAGAATCTGAGCACCCTTCAAGATGCAACAATAATATTGAAACGGTGGGGGTGATGTTGTGACGGTGAAGACTGGAGTCTTCAAACTCTAAATATGGATGAATTTAATACAATGAAAGTTACGAATAAACACGAGGTGGTACTTGAATTTGGTTTATGGATTACTAATAAATACCCACAGAAAAAACTCATCATGATACTTTAGGTCTGAACTGTAATTGGTAGTGGTTTAGTAATCCTAAATGGTGAAAAGTTTACATTGCACATGCGAGTCTAAAGTTCCATTCCAATTCATTGAACTCCTCATACAATCCATTCCAACCACTTTTAACCATTAATCAGTACACCAAGCACGAAATGCTTTAAAGAGAGTCACCTTTGTGGCCATCAAAGGAAAGGCTTGAGCTGAGACGGGTATGATCAGAAAGACCAGCATGCACCTGTTAAATTTCAGAGTATTGTCAGCAAACCTCACAAAAAGTTCACACCATATTGCTCAACCAAAGCAGTAAATACATCGCCAATTTTAGAAGGCATATTAAAACTTGCATGTTCAACTGATTGTATGATATTACCAGTCTATATCTAAGCGCTTTTGTACCCACAGGGTTAACCATAACATAAAGAGAGCATAAGAATGGTGGTTGGATAATAGTATTACCCTTTTTTTGACTTTATAAGAGAGGACGACCACTCTGCAACCCTAAAGTTTAACTCTTTAAAATCTCTAAACACACTAACGACACTAAAGTACACACCATCAAATGAGTAACAAACGATAACTAAAAATGCAAAGCGTCCAATATTACAGATGTACCATCAATAGGATTAAAATATCGAAGCATAACAACCCCGCTTAAATACGCCAAGATAAACATGAACAATAATTCATATTCATAATAATCAAGGAATTCAAATTAGAAGGCTGCCTATTTAAAACAAGCAGGTCAAATATGACTTGGTACCCAAGTCTGACAACTGAGTTTGTCAATTACTGTCTTGCACACATTCCAATAAAATAGGCCCTTGATTTCTCCATACCATGCTACTGCAACAACAAACCAGCCAGCAAATAGTCCCACGTGAATACCCCTAACGAGAACATAAATGGAAACTCCAAGACTATCTGTAAAGGCAAATATCAACCGCTAAACATTAGCAAAGAAATAAAAGTGAGGCAGATCACATTCAATCTAAAGTTGTGTCGTCTCATACATTAACAATATAAAGAGAAAATAATAAGATCTCACACCCCAAAAGTTCCCAAATCATTGAAAACCATCAACTAAGCCAATCATAAATTACGACAAAAAACAACTAATCCGAAATTAAGCAACTGTATAATTAATCAATAAAGAGGTAATTGCGTAAAAAGAATTAGATACCGTTTAATAACAGTTAATAAGTTTATAAGATATTTGATTAAAGCACAAAAATAATCGGCTCCAGTCTAGTAATTTCGTTATTTGCACCAACCTCAATCGACCAAGAGCAAGGGTTTGTTTGGGACGGAAAATTTCCTATGTTCCAAAAAATTCTATTATGACATGGATCCCTCATTCCCCTTCTTTCCCCTCCAAATATCTCCATCCAAACAAAAGGAATGCGGAAAACAAATGTAGGTACCGTCAGCTGACACTGATCTTTAATATCATCCATGTCCTCTTCGGGTATCTTATTGATGACTGGCTTGTTTTGGGTGGAACTTATCATTTGTCAAAATCTGAGTGTGCTAAGAGTTTCATCATAATTTCTGAACTACAAAACCTGAAGATTAGCAACAACACAATGACAATTTTATGAAAGCAGTGTGTTTTCCTATGTCCGACACAAGGGTAAGTATATTTTAAGGAAGAGCCTCATGAAAAAATGAAGGAAAAGTACTTGATATCTAGAGATATTTTGCAGATGACAGCAAGTTTATTTGCCATTCCGACCGAGTGATTGTTGTTATAAATGTGTCAAAGAAGAATATATGTATACATGCGATCATCAGGTTGAGTTCCTGCTGCCAAGTATTGACCAAGTGCCTGCAAAAAAAATGGATTTTCAAGTGTTACAGACAAGAACTCATAATCAGAAATTGTAGACTTGCTCAATGTCAGATTTTAGGCAAAAACCAGTAAGCGGTAACCCTGAACAACAGACAACCTACATACAGAAGCTCTGTAAATTTTCATGGGGTAAAACTTAGGAATAATGCTCTTACCAGGCAGTTGAGAGCAACACCAAGAACTAACTCACTGAAACAAGGTCTAACCGCGACACTGTGAGTCTCATTTGCAAAAGTTATGGCAGAAAGTCTGTGTTGGAGATTTAATAACATGCTTATGATGCATGAGTTTGTATCAAAAGTTTTTTTTTGCAACATTCTAATTTCTCAGGTTTGATAGCATCTGCATGGGGGTGATCAAGTATAAAAAATAGTACTTTGTGGAAATTTTAAGCTAGAAGCCCGTGTCATGGTCAAAAGATTATTTTACCGTTGAAGTATCATAAATGTAAATAGTTTGTTAGCATAAGACAATTCAAACCATTACTTGAAGGTCAGACTAAAGAAACAAAAGCACTAAGCAGTACTGAATTGATGTAAAATGAGGAAAGAGAAGATAAAGATTTTCTTAAATGGTGGTGGGTTGATTAAGCGGGGAGATAGAAGTCATATTGGTGACCATGGTATACAGAATCAAAGAATAAGGGTATATATGTATCACTGTGCCTCACACTGTTATACGTGCTAATAGTAAAAGGCTCCCCAGAATACAAAGTCGAAGTTTCCACACCTTTTCACACAGTAGGCTAACTGCACAGCTTCAAAAACCCCATAATACAAGAGCATAGGCGGTATATAAATGAATATACCTGATGTGGAAGCCTGAACGCGAGACTTGCAACAGGATGATCAAAACTATATATCCCACGGACAAATTCCTGGCGTGAAACAAAAATTAGAAAGAGTTGATCCATTCATACTATGTATATGGGAAGTAACTATAAACATTCTTATTAGGTATACTAAAAGCAATAAAAGGAAGTCAAAAACTCCAGTTGGATCACCTATTGCAGGGAAGCGGTAAACCAAAAACTCCAGGAATACAATAATAATAAAAAAATAAAAAATTTGTAAACACATAATACAATAAAAGCATTCAGAGATGCAAAAAAAAAAAAAGCAAGCCACATTCAATGAAATTGTCCTGCATATGAACACTTCAATTTGTAAGCCACAAACCTAGAAAACAAAGATCAAACTAACAAACAAAGAGAAGTAGATTCATAGACCAAGGTCTACATGGTATATAGTAGGAGGTAAGACATAAAGCAGTGGTTTATGTAACGTACCACACTGCTACTCTCCAGTAAAGCAAGAGCATTGGACTGCGAACGTTCAGAGGAAGTCAGTGCAAACCCAGGGACTGCGAGAAGATGCGGGAAAATGCTTGAAACTGGAAAGTAGGCAGCGTAGATAACTGAAAGGTAACCAAGAATTTGTCATAAATTAAGTTCAGAAGGGCTTCTAGATAGTTTTGAGACAGACGCTTACCAAAAGAGAATGTGCAAAAGACAATCGTTAAGGAAATAAAGAAAATATAAAGACACCACAAGTTAAAGTGTAATAATTCACCCCGACAAGCAAGCAAGCATGCGTGAACAGTTCAAGTTCAGCGACCAGAAACAGATCTGCCTCGTAGGACTGAGGTGCCACTTGCAGCGTTCAGGGGAAGTAAATGCAAACCCAGGAAGTGCATGTAGACGCCTGAAGCTGATTTGTAGTCAGCCTATGTACCTGAAAGGTAAGCACGAAAGTGCCCCAAATGAAGGTGAGAAGGACTGCCGGATAGTCTTTGAATAGTTGCTTTAAGGAAAAGAACGTGCTAAAGCTGAAAGGTAATGGAAACAACAAAAACAAAAGACACCAAAAGTAAAAGTAAAGAAGGTTGTGCATGTTCGATTGAGCCAGTGTATTGGACATCGATAATGAAAAGCACGTCATACAAGGCTGACTATGTAAACACTTGCCTTTGTGCCTCTCTTTCAATCTTCTACACAACTTCGTAACTACCTGAACAATAACAAATGAACACAAGGTCAGCACCCTTTGCACCAACCTCAGCTTTAATGTTTCTTGTTAGAATGTTTTTGTGCGAACATGCAATCAACGTACAACGTTTTCTTAGACATTGATATTGGTATCTAGGTGAACTGTCGTATACCGTAAAGATCTAACATAGAATTACAACGATTATAAATAGTAAAGAATGGGCAGGTAAATAACACAATGCCTTAACGGGCACAATTCCGCAATTGATAGCGCTAGTATCAACACCAGTAAAAGAACATGCCTTGTAGTGAGCATTGGCTACTTCACGTCTAAATGATTTGTCAGTTCCTATACTACAATGGTATGTCCCCTGCTTACAACACACCACCAAATTCAACATATCAGTTTGAGCATCTGAGTCCATATCAATGTGAAAGAAACCACGAAAAAATAAAAGCAGTCCAAAATCACACCAGAGACCTTAGATAAATACATTCAAAGTGAAAATATCAAAATATTAACCAACATCGTCTTCGCACCGTAATCGCCACAGATGCAGCCATAGCCAACATCACCGTTTTGAGAGTTTATGCCCCTTCGTCCCCTTCCTTTTTATCTGTTTTTAAAACCCACAGAACATAAATAAATTAAAGAATTGTCACATAAACTCAATTGAAATCAACGAAACGTAATGCTAACCGTACTAAGGGGCTACCTCATTACTGCCACCACTTTTACAAGCAACCTTCGCGCCTTCTAAATCCTCTTCGTTGCCATCATAGTAACTGAACTCCGCCAAACAACTTAGGGTGGTTGTCATTAGCACTAACAACTGCAACAACAGCCCCAAAAACCCCATATATAAGTACTAATCAGAGCAGGGAATATAGAGACAAACAGGGGTCATTGCCATACACCCCCAAATTGCCATACCTAGCAGTAGCAACCTCAGGCCCAGTACAACAACTCAAGCCTCAGCAGATAGCATCGATAGTCCTGTATATAACACCCCCATACTCCAAGTGCCTTACCAGGACCACTCAGGTATAAGGACGTTACCATCTCGGTTACCCGAGGCAATGATAATCAAATAAACAATAATGAAACGATATTTAAATAGTAATACTTTAGCGAAAGGTTACAATCCAAAAACCAAACCAAATACTAATACATGTTCTCAAAATGGTCATCTCTTGAACTAATCGAAATGTATATGAAAAACGCTAAACTACAATGGAAGACTTCTATCACCGATCGTGGCAATCCCAAATATCCCAAAGATTTCATGTCATACCCGCTCAATAACTGCTCACCATCCCCGAATGGATCACCGCAGTTTTCAAAACATTCACCGGGTCGTGGTATTTACACAAGAGGTATAATCAACAATACAATAACCAACACAACTCAAACAATCATACACGATCAAGCACTCCACTCCATCTCCGTCACCGATCGTCCACCGGACCCGCCACGCGTGGGGGACCGCAACCGTTCCCACCTAAGCCCCGCTCATCATACCGAGCGATAAACCTGTCCCATTAATGTGCACATCCCCTTCCGTGGCGGGTTCCACGAAGGGCGAAACTAGGGCGTGAAGCCACTCCCGCAAGTGACTCCACTCAGCCGAGAACGCATCTCGAGAACCACTGACAAACAATCACAATCACATGCACAACATCGTCTGAATCAACCAATTATACTAATTACAAAGACAACACACACCACATGTAAGTAATGCGAGTAGGGAAAACCCTACCTGGAAAGCACAATTGTCAGACGATCTCACAGCTGAAGTAAAAAAGCTTCCTCTACGAATCCTCCTCCTAATTATACAAGCACATAATTACTACTATGCACATAACACAACAAAATCCCCAATTCCCAATATTAGGGTTTAACTAACTTTGACGAAATACAATAAAAACGGTATAAAGGTCTTACCCTCGACGCAAGGATTACAACGGTGTAAAGACAAGTGAAATCCGACCTTCCAAGCTCCGGGATTTGTTAACAATGTGATTAAGGTGATGAACGTAGTTTGCTTTCTCTTCTCACAGTGATTTAGGTTTTAGAAAAGTGATTAGAATGAATGACGAAAAGATTATATACCTTAATCGCATAATTAAGAAACTCGAGAAAACAACCCCCGTAAACCGGCTACTCGATCGAGTAGCCCAGGTACTCGATCGAGTACCCCCCCTACACGATCGAGTATCGTAGTTACTCGATCGAGTACCCAACAGGTCAGAAACTATTTTATTTCGCAAAACTCCCTTACTCGACAGAGTAAGGCCTACTCGATAGAGTACCCCAAGACTCATAAATACGGAGTATTACAGTCTTCCCTCCTTAAAAAAGAACTTCGTCCCCGAAGTTCAAACCAACACAAAACAAAGACTCACACTACCACACTCCCGACTCAACAATCGAAACAACTAATATAAAAACTTGTTACTAACTCAAACTCAACCCGACTCAACGACAACAACTATACCGACATAACATAAAAAGGGTATAAAAACTCTTAAAACTCTTTGCGATCATCTCCTACCCCCCTAAAAGAAACAAGGTTACGTCCTCGTAACCAAACATACCTGATCAAAAAGCAAAGGGTAGCGCTCTCTCATGATCTCCTCTGCCTCCCATGTAGCTTCCTCTGTCTCGTGGTTAGACCAAAGGATCTTAAGCAACACTGTCTCACCACTCCTAGTCTTCCTAACCTTCTGGTCAAGGATCTGCTTAGGTACCTCAAGATATGATAAAGACTCATCTAGTTCTATGCTCTCTGCCTCTAACACATGTGACGGGTCACTCACATAATTCCGCAGCTGCGATACATGAAACACATTATGCACTCTCTCTAAAGCAGCAGGTAAAGCCAGACGGTAAGCAACCTCCCCAACTCGCTCTAAGATCTCATAAGGACCGATGAACTTCTGACTCAGCTTGCCTTTCTTCCCAAATCTCATAACACCACGCATAGGAGACACTTTCGGAAGAACCTTATACCCAACTCGAAACTCTATATCCCGGGATGTAGATCTCGCATAACTCTTTTGTCGATCCCGAGCTGCTCTCATGCATTCCCCGATCATCTTAATCTGTCAACCATCTCATGTACCATCTCTGGTCCTAGAACCATCTTTGCCTCGACTGTCGTCCCAACAAATCGGACTCCTGCATCTCCTCCCATATAACGCCTCAAACGGTGCCATGCCTATACTAGTGTGGTAGCTGTTGTTGTAAGAAAACTCTATCAAATCCAACCTCTGTTCCCAGCTACCACCAAAGTCCATCACACAAGCTCGTAACATATTCTCAAGAGTTTTGATTGTTCTCTCGGTCCCGACTGTCTGTCGCGGATGAAAAGTCTGTACTCATCTTCAAAGTTGTACCCAAAGATTCCTGCAACTCTTTCCAGAACCGTGATATAAACCTCGCATCTCTGTCAGACACTATGTCCTTAGGGACTCCATGTAACTTAAGCACATTCTTTCGATAAGCCATAGCCAATTGTGCTTTAGTCCATGTATCTTTCATTGGAACAAAGTGAGCTGACTTGGTCAGTCGATCCACTATCACCCATATCATGTTATTACCCTGTTGACTCTTTGGTAAACCCACGATAAAATCCATAGAAATGGATTCCCACTTCCACTCAAGTACCTCCAAAGACTGAATCTTACCTTGTGGTCGTCGCTGTTCCCTTTTTACTCTCTGGCATGTCAAACAACGAGCCATGAACTCAGCTGTTTCTTTCTTCATCCCAGGCCACCAAAACGTGTTCTTCAAATCCTTGTATAGCTTGTCTCCACCGGATGTACTTGAATATGGTGTACAATGTGCCTCTGTCATGATTGTCTTTTTCAGCTCCTCATCATTAGGGACACACCACCTACCATCAAACCTCAAACTACCATCTGTGTGAATAGAAAATCAGGACACTGTCCCTTTCTCTACTCCAGCTCTCCACTCAACCATCTTAGGGTCTAAAGCATGTTTACCTCGAATATCATCATAAAGATCAGGCTGCACTGTCAAATCTCCCACAACATCTCCTCTCTGAATCATATGTATCCCAAACTTCCCCACCTCATCTCTCAACCTCATCAAAGATAGAGCTGTACACAGGGAGTGTACACTCTTCCTACTCAAAGCATCTGCAACGACATTGGCTTTCCCTTCATGGTAGATAATATCCATGTCATAATCGCCAATCAGCTCCATCCACCTCCTCTGTCTCATGTTCAACTCCTTTTGAGTGAAGATGTACTTGAGACTCTTGTGATCAGAAAATACCTTAAAGGTCGCCCCATAAAGGTAATGTCTCCAAATCTTGAGAGCAAACACCACTGCACCCAACTCTAGATCATGTGTAGGGTAGTTCTCCTCATACGGCTTCAATTGCCTAGAAGCATAGGCAATCACCTTACCGTTCTGCATC
Source organism: Silene latifolia (assembly GCF_048544455.1). Lineage (NCBI taxonomy): Eukaryota > Viridiplantae > Streptophyta > Magnoliopsida > Caryophyllales > Caryophyllaceae > Silene > Silene latifolia. The sequence continues at coordinate 135,792,512 of NC_133538.1, read as the reverse complement.
AACACACATCCCAACCCACTCTTTGAGGCATCTGTATAAACCTCAAAGTTCTCGATCCCTTCAGTAATAAGATAGGAGCTGTGGTCAAACGCTCCTTTAATGTTTGGAACGCCTTTTCACAACTCTCATCCCAACGAAACCTGTTTTCTTTCCTCATCAACGCTGTCATAGGTCTAGCTATCTTGGAGAAATCTTTCACGAACCGTCTGTAGTATCCCGCTAAACCCAAGAAACTCCTAATCTCAGCGACATTCTTTGGTGCTTCCCACTTTGTCACTGCCTCAATCTTTGCCGGATCCACAGCTACTCCCACCTTAGAGATCACATGCCCCAGAAAAGCAACTTTCTCCAACCAGAACTCACACTTGGACAGTTTAGCATACAACTCATGGTCCCTCAACGTCTGCAACACGATCCTCAGATGCTCCTCATGCTCTTCCTTAGTCTTAGAGTAGACTAAGATGTCATCGATGAACACCACCACAAACTTGTCCAAAAACTGTCTGAAGATTTTGTTCATCAAATCCATAAACACGGCCGGTGCGTTAGATAACCCAAACGGCATCACCACATACTCATAGTGACCATACCTCGACGTGAAAGCCGTCTTTGGTATGTCCACCTCTCTAATCTTCACCTGATGGTACCCCGACCTCAAATCAATCTTGGAAAAGACTGATGCACCACTCAACTGATCAAACAGGTCATCTATCCTTGGCAAAGGATACTTGTTCTTCACCGTCACTCGGTTCAGCTCTCTGTAATCTATGCATAACCTCAAACTCCCATCCTTCTTCTTCACGAAAAGAACTGGTGCTCCTCACGACGATACACTAGGTCTAATGTATCCCTTCTCTATCAGATCATCTAACTGCTTCCTGAGCTCCTCCATCTCTTTAGGACCCATCCGTTACGGTGCCTTAGAGATTGGCCCCGTCCCCGGTTTCAACTCAACGGTGAAATCTATCTCGCAACCCCGAAATCTCGTCAGGAAAAACATCGGCAAACTCTCCCACCACTGGTATCTCGTCAACTGTCGGACTCTCTATCCGGTCATCTCTCACATGACACAAGATCAAAGGACATCCCTTCCTCAGATAAGACTTCAACGTGATAGCTGCAATCAACTTAACTTTGGGTTTGACTAAAAACCCACGATAAGACACACTAATACCCTTAGGCCCTCTCAAAGACACTTTCTTTTGATGACAGTCTATCTTAGCTTTATACTTTCCCAGCCAATCCATCCCGACTATCATCTTAAAACCGTTAAGAGGAAACTCTAGCAAGTCTACAGGTAGATCAACTTGCCCAACTATCATAGACACATCTCTAAACAACCTCCCACAAGATAGAGACTCTCCCGAAGGTATAAAAACTTTCTCACTTACAGACTCATAAACTCTCAAACCCAACCTTTTAACATGACTCGATGATACAAACGACTGGGAAGCCCCCGAATCAAACTAAACAAAGGTATGAATACCGTTAACAAGAAAGGTACCAGTGATAACATGTGCATCCTCCTCAGCTGCTTTCTTGTCCATCATGAACAGCTTTCCATTGGTCTTCTGTCCACCTCCCTGACAAGATCTTTGGTGATGTGGCCGGCTTAGCACCCGACCCCTGATTGTTGTTGTTGTTGTTGTTCGTAGCTGGTTTCTGATAAGAATTACCGCCGTTGCGGTTACCTCCACTCTAATAGCTCTGGCTCCCCCGGTTAGACCATGACCCACTTGGTCTATTGCTCGCATAACTCTGTGCTGGTCCTTGAGAATAACTTTCCCGACCCGTCCCCTGAAAAGCTCCAGGCACACTCGTGCACTCATGTCTCTTGTGGCCGACACCACCACAGCCAAAGCAAGTCACACCCCAACTGTTACTGCTACCCCCGCGGCCACGCCCGAAGGAAGCCCCAGCACTAAACCCTGACCCAGCACAAAACCCCTTAGCTTGATTGTGGTTGCCTTTCTTATGACTAGGTTGGCCACCACCCTCACTCTCAACCTTTCTTTTCTCAACACCAGACCTCTCCTGAGCCATCTCCACTAACCTCTCAGCCCTCCCAGCTCTCTCATAAGCGTCCTTAACGTCAGTAAGGACTCCTACAGGTAGCTTATCCATGATCCTAGGGGTCAACCCCCTCTCAAACCTCAGCGCTAGATTCTCATCACTCAATCCCATGTCCTCAGCATACCTAGACTTCTCATTAAACTGCTTATAGTACTCAGCCACAGACATGTCAGATGTCATCTTGAACCCATCGAACTCCTCCCTCCGCTTGCTTCTCATATGCTCTGGCACAAACTCTTTTCTCATAGCCCTACGGAACTCATCCCAAGGTATAGCAGGTAAGCCTTGGTTAGCATACATCTCTCTGGCACTCACTTTCACCTTATCCCACCACTCACCACCTCCTCTCGGGATAGAACGCAGCTTGCTCTACTCTCATCTCATTAGGACAATGAACCAGGTCCAAAGATATTCTCCATCTCACGATGCCGCTTGTCAAGAAGGTTTGGTTCTCCGGTCCCTTTGTACTCCTTTGGGTTGAACCTAGCTATGTAAAGGCTGATCTTAGAGTGATCAACCTCCTTATCCTTATTCACTTTCTTTAAGGCCTCCGTAAGAGCATCCTGGTGCTCCAACATCTTAACAATATCATCCGTATTCATGGACTCAGCTCTCGCATAGTAAGCGTTTCACTTAGGCGGCATCTTGAAGCTATATATAAGAAAGGGTAGACATAAACACATGTACTAAACCTCAAAACACGAAAATAGGCTACCCAGGTGCTACTCGATCGAGTGTCCCAACCTACTCGATCGAGTAAGAGGCTACTCGATCGAGTGCCTCCCATACTCGATCGAGTACCTCGACTCCAGAACACAAACAGACCTTCTGACCTCTAACATACTCGACCGAGTAGCCAGGCTACTCGATCGAGTGACCCCCTACTCGATCGAGTACCCCTAGTTACTCGATCGAGTACCCTAAAACTCGATTCTGGTCATAAAAACGTCAAAAACCCACCCGAACAAGTCAGTCCCACTCGATCGAGTCATGCTAACTCGAATATGCTACCCGCATGCCATAACATATTCTAACATGTAAAACAACTTATAAACACGATATCATTTCTTAATTATGCATACTACGCTACTCAACTGCTCATGCGATTAACAAACAATTATATCATGTTATTAATGCCACATAGTAATCACTCAACATGCTCCTCATTCCAACACAGTTCTATATATATATATATATATCTCTTCAATTTCATTCATATTCTCAACTTCTACTTCAAACATCCAACATTTACAACACACCTCATCACATCCACACACCAGCGAACAAACAACACATATGACTTAACAGATAATCCCCCCCATGTGACCGGTTCAAAATTGTAGGGCGAGTTCGCGACTTTAGGACGTCTTCCAAGCCTTTGCATTAGCTCCTACAACCTTTACCCCGAGTTCATTTTAATTGACTCCCTATATTCATTGGTTCATTGGTTACGTGTTTCGGATCGTCGCTCTGATACCATTTTGTAACACCCCCATACTCCAAGTGCCTTACCAGGACCACTCAGGTATAAGGACGTTACCATCTCGGTTACCCGAGGCAATGATAATCAAATAAACAATAATGAAACGATATTTAAATAGTAATACTTTAGCGAAAGGTTACAATCCAAAAACCAAACCAAATACTAATACATGTTCTCAAAACGGTGTCTCTTGAACTAATCGTAATGTATATGAAAATCGCTAAAACTACAGCGAAGACTTCTATCACCGATCGTGGCAATCCCAAATATCCAGTACTCATGTCATACCTGCTCAATATCTGCTCACCATCCCCGAATGGATCACCGCAGGTTTTCAAAACATTCACCGGGGTCAGTACTATTTACACAAGAGGTATAATCAACAATACAGTAACCAACACAACTCAAACAATCATACACGATCAAGCACTCCACTCCATCTCCGTCACCGACTGTCCACTGGACCAGCCCTGCCAGTGGGGGACCGCAGCCGTTCCCACCTAAGCCCCGCTCATCATACCGAGCGATAACCCTGTCCCATTAATGTGCACATCCCCTTCCGTGGCGGGTTCCACGAAGGGCGAAACTAGGGCGTGAAGCCACTCCCGCAAGTGACTCCACTCAGCCGAGAACGCATCTCGAGAACCACTGACAAACAATCACAATCACAACCACAACATCGTCTGAATCAACCAATTATACTAATTACAGCACAACACACACCACATGTAAGTAATACTGAGTAGGGAAAACCCTACCTGGAAAGCACAATTGTCAGACGATCTCACAGCTGAAGTCAAAAAGCTTCCTCTACGAATTCTCCTCCTAATTATACAAGCACATAATTACTACTATGCACATAACACAACAAAATCCCCAATTTCCAATATTAGGGTTTAACTAACTTTGACGAAATACAATAAAAACAGTATAAAGGTCTTACCCTCGACGCAAGGATTACAACGGTGTAAAGACAAGTGAAATCCGACCTTCCAAGCTCCGGGATTTGTTAACAATGTGATTAAGGTGATGAACGTAGTTTGCTTTCTCTTCTCACAGTGATTTAGGTTTTAGAAATATGATTAGAATGAATGACGAAAAGATTATATACCTTAATCGCATAATTAACGAAACCCGAGAAAACAACCCCCGTAAACCGGCTACTCGATCGAGTAGCCCAGGTACTCGATCGAGTACCCCCCCTACTCGATCGAGTATCGTAGTTACTCGATCGAGTACCCAACAGGTCAGAAACTATTTTATTTCGCAAAACTTTCTTACTTGACAGAGTAAGGCCTACTCGATAGAGTACCCCAAGACTCATAAATACGGAGTATTACACTGTAAGACAACAATAAATAGGCTGTTAAATCGCTCACTTCTTAGGAGTTATAGGAAAACTTCCCTCTAATTAAATGGTAACCCAGCATCTACATATCTATCCCAAATGAGCAAGCGACCAAAAGCCCTTTCATCTTTAATTTGACCTCTTACAACAATCAGAATAGCAGCTACATTATCACTCATAAACAATTCCGAAAATGCCAATACTAACTACACTAATAATTTTAAAAATATCGATCATATCTACATTATTGATCATAATAATAATAGCAACGGTGATAACAACGAAGATAATTACAATACCGATATAGCGCCGATCGCAAAACTATTAATCAATACAATAATGACAGCTATAACAAAACGAAGGCTGCGCCAAATCGGCTCGTATAACAACGTAGCCGCACCTAAAATCAGAAAATCACAAATCTTAATTGATAAACCAACTATAAAGACGAAACTGACGGCACACCAAACAAGACAAAAGGTTTACCACATAACAATAAACTGAAACGAGAAAGGAACGAAATAACTTTGGAATCATCAAAAGCGAATAGAAATTGGGATTAGCAGTCAATACCTAGGTTTTGCAGAGGGAACTCAATCGCAGTGTAAGAAACAAGAGAGGGATGAGAATTAAGTGGTGGAGTGAAATGGCTGAGGAAAAAGGTGAGATTGTGGCTGTGATTTTAGGAGAAATGGACGGACGAGATTTTGAAGAAGGATCAAACGGTGGGGGAGGCACTTGTGGCTACACTATTCATAGCTACAGTAAGAGTAAGTTTACTCTTTTTAAAGGTTAGGGATTTTGTGCCTTAGTTTTAGTTTGACTAGGAAATCGGGAAGATAAAGTTTTATACAAAGAATTTGTGTGGTTGTTTGTTTTATGCATACGTCATACCAAGAGTTTTACCAACATGCATGTGCCTCCTTATAATCTTTTTTTTTTTTTTTTTTTTTTTTTTATGACGAGGGGTTGAATCCCCCCCCCCCCCCGCCATGCATTCCCGCACCACCACATGGACCATGTAAGCCACCCCCTTCGGGGGCTGCAGTGGCCAAATGATCATCGCCCCGGCTGGTAGTCGAACCCGGGACCTCTCAACTCCTGCACTTCTGCAAGCTTCAAGGTTTAACTCGGCTACCACTAGACTAACACCACTTGGTTCTCCTTATAATCTTCTATTTTGCCTCTTTCTTATCAAATTCCAATTCCAATTCCCTTGGTTCTCGTATTACATAATGTAACGCAAATGATATAGCCTAATTTGAAACGAACTCTTCATCTCTATAGGTATGGGGATAGCTAATTTATACGTGATGTAAGATAAGGTGGGTTGCCTTATATACGTTGGGCCTATTAAAAAAAAACAGGTAATTAACGGTAGGGTTTGGTTATGAAAGATGTGTTAAGTTGAAAAGGCTTAAGAATAGTTTTATGCCATTTTAAATAATTTTTGGGAAATAAGCGTAAAGAGTCATAAACTATTAACATTGTCAATTTTCATTTAGTCATAAAATATTAGCCTCATCATCGGGTACCTGTAAGGCTAGGTAGACATTTTGAGGTGTCTACCGCTAGTCATGAGTGTAAACTAGTCATATATTACAAATGCATGCTAACTAATGCAAAACTAATTATATGAATACATTATTTGGAAGAGCTAATTTAAATTAACTCCTATTCGGATCATGTCAACTAAGTGCAAATACAACTAAAATGTAATTAAATCAAGGGAGGGTCTGTATAATGCGGTGGTTCTTTGGGATCTCCACCAAAACCCCTTCATCAAGGAGGCTTCAATCAACCGGATCACCATCTTGGGATCCCACTATCCCTTTATCAACTTCATTCTCTCCCAAGGAATAAGAGCTTCTAAGCTTTGATAACACTTCATGTACACCACTCATGGCGTGATGTACTTCCAACCATTTCCTTACCACTTCTTCTTCAAGTTTCTTCTTGTCATGAACAAAAGCTTCTTCCTTTTCAAGTTTAGGATCACATTCCCTTTTTCCCATTGATTTCTTTCTCCATCTCTTTGGTTTCTTCTTCTCAATTCTCGGCTTTGTCTTTGGAGGGGTATTGGTACTAAAATCAAAATCGGGAGAGAAGACATTGGGTGATCCTCTCCACCCTCAAGCTTCAACTCCTCTTTACCTTTTCATCTTCTACCATCAACACTTCACCTTCCACTTTTTCATCAATATTCCTTGGTGTTTCTTCGGTTAAGATGTAGTCCAGCATCTCAACATTGACCATGTTATCAATTATTGGCTTTCTCAATGCACCCGGCAACTTGAATTCAACAATCCCATCTCCAACATTGAAGAACAACCTTCCCTTTTTTACATTGATGATAGATCCTCCCTTAGGCAAGAATGCTCTACTAAGTATTATATGGGAGTGATGCGTGCCTATTTCATACATTTTCTCTATTTATTTGCACGCATTTCTATGCTGATTAAGTAGCGACTAGCTACCATTCTCCCATGAATCGGCTACTTTGGGTTATTTTGTATTTTATGCAGATTTGGACCCGAAAGAGTGTAAACAAGCCAAAACCCGTCCCCGGAGTTGCATTCGGGATACTAGTGGAGTTAAGCTCGGGAATTATCATCTTGGAATGCGTGAAGACGTAAGGAAGCACGATAAAGTGATGATGGACGCTACTGTTTCCCCAGAAAAGTCGATCGACAGACCCCTTTAGTCGATCGACTGACTTCAGCTTAGGAATAAGTCGATCGACCAACTACTACTGTTGGTCGATCGACTGGTTTTCATACTAGGCCGTCTTGATTAAGTGTCAATTAACCATCTTTGTATAAAAGGCGGCTGAACAATCAGTATTAGTTATCACGATATAGACAGAAAAACTTCCTACGTTACTTTGCTTCATTATTTTTGGATCTAAACTTGTAATTCCTTCCTTCCAATTTCGGTAATTTCAATTGTTCTTCGTTCATCTTTCTTTATTTTTGTTATTGTTCTTTTACTGTTCTTATTAGATCCATTTTATGCTTGTTGAATTTCTATTTAATTCTGTCATGCAATTCTTTGGTTTCTCCTCTACTTTAATTGTTATTTTCCATCCAATTATGCATAGCTAAATCTCTTGTGCTACGATTTAGGGGATCCGCGGTTTTGTGATGGTATTATGTTAGGTTATTAAGTCTAGCAGTTTACTCCGTCTGAATTGTTAATCGTAGCATCTGATTGCGGTTTGATTAATTAAGTGCACGTAATTAATTGACCATCTTGTTAAACCTTGACCTGGATCGAGAGATTGGAAAAGGCGAAGACTTGTTATGAACAATAGGATACTCTAATTAGGGCGAGAGCTATATTAAAATTCTAGGGCGAATAGTGGACCGACAGGACCTGTTCAGTACCCTTCAGACCGTTTATTGCTGACCGTTGACCTTACCTTAGATCGTTGTAGAACGTGGTGAACCGACCATCCTAGCTGTTTCTCTCTATTTTTGCTTTACTTATTTCTTACGCTTAATTTCTCTTCCTTGCTTTACTTTAGTTTTAGTAAACAATTCAAACCCCCAATTTTGTGACTTAGACAGACCTTGATCAACAAGTAGACTACAATTAGCCTCCCTGTGGATTCGATCCCGACTTCCCTAGCTATCCTAGTTAGAGACCAGTTGGTTATTTTTTAGAGGTGCGTGATAACCTGTCAAATTTTGGAACCGTTGCCGGGGACGCGGCGCATTTCTACTTGTTTGTTTTCGTTTGTCCTTTGTCTCAAGGAGCCCGTGTTCCTTGAGACCGATCTTACCTTTCTGTGCTATTTTTGTTTATGCCCAGGTCCCTCAGGTCAGAGATCTTACCGCTTGATCCCGAACGAGAAAGAATATTTCGAGCTAGGCGAAACTTTTGGAAGGAAGTCCGTCAAGCAGAAGACTTGAGTACGCTTGACGCTGCATACGCCAGTTATATTGCAGAAAATCAGTCTTTTGAAGAAGACACTTCAGTTTCTGCCACTACTACAATCATGCCTACTTTAGCAAGTCATTCTGAGCCCACCCTTGCCTCTGTTCCAAAGGGAGTCAAGCTCCCTACTAAAGATATGGGTACTTTTGAAATTCCTTCATCTTACATTAATCTGGTGGAGCGAAATTTATTTGGAGGAGGAGTTGGTGAGGACCCTGCTAAACATATGGAAAAGTTCATTAGTTACTGCTGCTCTGTCCCTTTGGCTGCGGGGGTGACTCAAGACCAAGTCAAAAAGACTCTTTTCCCTTTCTCCCTGTAAAATGATGTAGCGGAGTGGCTACGTGACTTGGATACGGAAGCTCATGGTATTACAGACTGGAATTCATTAGCTCTTGCATTCTACAAGAGGTACTTCTCACCCCAGAAGACAAATGCCCTTAGAAGCCATATTACGAGTTTTAAACAAGGTCCTACTGAAGACCTTAATGAGGCGTGGGTTCGTTTCAAAAAACTAGTTCGATCTGCTCCACACCATGGCTTCCAGGTCTGGTTCCTTTGCAACCAGCTTTACAACGGGTTGTATGACGATCATAGAGCCTTACTTGATTCAGCTGCCAACGGGAGATTCCAGAATGACACTAATGATGCCAATGCCTAGAAACTAATTGATCAGATAGCTACCCACACTACTGAGTATGGTAGTCCAAGGGGTAGCACAAGAGGAGGTGGCTCACATAGTGCGATTGTAGCTCAGTTAGAGGCTATAACTGCCCAAATTGCCGAGATGAGGACAGCCCAGTCGTTGGGTCCGCCGCAGACAGTTCATGATTTGATTCAACATGAGGTCCCTTGTGAGAGATGTGGTACTCATGGTTATGTTGTAGCTGGATGTATGAGTATTATAGAACAAGTTCATGCCTATCAATCTTTCAAGCAAGGTACTCCCTATTCTAATTTCTTCACTGAGAGGTATCAGAATGTGTTTCATCCTACCCCTCCGCCGACCAATGCCTATATAATCCCTCAAAATCGTGGTAATCAACCACAAGGGAACTTTAATAGGCCGCCTCAACAACAGTTTCAACAGATGCAGCCTCATCCTCAGGTCTCAAACAGTGATATGTCGGACATTAAAGCTATGTTGCAATAGCAAATGGCAGCTTCACAAAAGCAGGAAGCTCTAATTGCTCAATTGTTGGCTCAAAAAAAAGTCTTGGACAATCAACTAGCTAAATTATCAAGCCAAAGTTCAGGTAGACAACCGGGTACATTGCCGTCTCAGCCTGATAAACCACATGAGATCGTAAATGCTATAACTCTAAGGAGTGGTCTTACATATGATAGATCACAAGTGCCCATGAAAGGTGACGAGTTCGTTATTGAGGATCAGGTTGTTGATGCTATTGACGAGTGCGCTGAAGAAGCTGTTTTGATGCCTGCAAAAAGTCGATCGTCAAGACCAGATGGTCGATCGACTAAATCTGCAATTGTGAGCACTAACGACTTTGAAAAAAGTCGATCGACAGATGTAGATACCCAGTATCTGCCGAGTCTCCAACAAACACCCGATGATTATCGGACTACAAAATGCTCAGGAATCGCAGCGTTTGATCGACAGTTTTGTACAACTATACGTCGGAAAACTTAAAACGATTTCGAAAACAAAATATTTCAAAACTTTTCAATAGTACCTGGAGTGTTTAATGCATGACGACGGGATCACAATGACACTAACTAGAGTCAAAACCGACACCGGACCAAAAACCGACTCAAAAATTCAAATCCCGACTCCAACAACGAGTCAAACCGAGTCAAACACAAAAACAAAACTTTTCAAGACTTCCATGTTAAGTATTTCCGGAATGCTTCTTGGTTAAGTACAAATCATGTCATCCAAAACATAGGATAGAACAAATCATGATTTCAATTGCGTGATAGTGACAAGACACCTCGAAGACCCGCGAAATGGCTCGCACCTCTTTAAGCAGCCGATGCGGCCACGTCGCTCAAAACGCACACAACTACCCATTTCTCTATAAATACCCACCTTCACACATCATAACACCTTATGCGAGTGTCTGCCCCCTCATCTCTCCCTTAAAATTCTAGACTCGACTTCTCAAGTCATAAACCGACACGTGTTTTTGACCTACCAATCGAAAACACAAGCCTTACACATTGTTTGGTGCCGTCATCGTGCATTAAATCACTTGACCGACCATCTCGACTAACTACACCATCACTAAACTTAAAACACTCCTTTACATTGCTAAAACGGTTTTCAAACCGAGTTTTCCGACCAAACAAGTTGATACACTTTCGTCGATTTCTCGTCTCAAGCCTAGCATGTAAGTATGAGGGTGTAAAAATCCTCTTCTATCATGTTTTTCATCTGTTTTATAACTATAACATGCTAAAAAATGCATAACATGATTCAAATATAGGTTAGATGAGCCAAAACCGGATTTTAACCGGAGACAGGGGCTGCTTGTATAGCAGGCAGGCTCGCGCCTAAACCCTCTCTCAGGCCTTAATCCAGCCGTGTTTGGTCGCATCTTCCTCTTTATTTCATTTCTTATTTGTAATCGGTTTTTACCATTTCAAATATCTCAAATCATTTTCATGATAAACTTTTTACCATGAAACATTTTTCACCCTTGGTTCCTAATACCATGATGGTTTAATCCGTCTTTCGGTGATAATATTTGGTTAATTACATTTTAAAAGGCATTTTAAAACCTTTTATTTCATTTCTTTATATTTCAAAAACAAACATATTAGTCATAAATACAAAATCATCCTTGGTTCCACATACCATGTCGGTTTCAACCCGAATATGATGATAAACATTGACTAGTCACAAATAAATAAACTTAAAACAATTAGTTCATAATCATTTTTCGAAACTATTCATGTCAAGCTTGCAAAACCGAGCCCGACATCAAACATCGCCAATACAATGATGATTATTCAAGTCCCATTCTTCATATCAACACAAGAGCGGTCTAAATGACCTTTTCAAATCAAGACGGGTTCAAACACCCTCTTTTCAAACCACTTTATAAACGTTTTAACAGTCAGAAGACACCCTTGAATCGTCTGCTGACTCGCGCCTAAACAGGCTAATCATTTTCCAATTTTCAAACCAGGACAGGCCTGTTTGCATCGCCGGATGGCTAGCGCCTATATAGGCTGCCTGATGCAGACCCTGTTTCTTTCCAGCACTTTTCTAGGACGATCCCGACTTCGGATAACCCGAATACAGGACGGATCAGATGACAAAACTGCTTTGTTACATTGTATTTGCAAAATGCCTTACTAAGACAAATGGATCACGTTATGCACCATAAACCTAACTCGGTAAATGGATGTTTAATTTCCGTCTTGCATGCAAATCAACATTAAATCCAACTTGACATCAAATACTTAATACTTGGATAAAACAACTGACAAAGAAAGCTCACATGTTAGGTTCAAACCTATGGATGCGCATTCATGCATTTACCCGTTTTATCAAGTTTCGCATTTAACCAACCAAGATCGATCAGTAGAGGCCACTACCATGGGCGGGATTGGGTGTCCGATTACAGGGCTTCCCAATACGTATCTTCACCTCTTACTCAGAAACTTTGGATAGTGGACGACCTTTTCCAGGGCGTACGAGAGTCATTATAGAGATAGGATGCTAAAGAGGGACGACTCCTTATATTTAGTACCTATGTCAAACACCGCTTTTTGCCTTGGTTGACCTAGGTATAAAGTGGATTCGAACGGGTTCCAAGCATCCCACAAATGCTTGGTGGCGACTCCGAACAACTCTTGCATCGTTTCGAGACCCTTGCTGAGACGAAACCAACCAATCTAAAACGATCCGGTCGAAAGCATTTTTACGCCACCGAGCGTGGCTTTCCGACTGCTGCATGTCCACAGATTGACTGGGCATCGAAGATGGCCTATGTCCACAGATTGGCGGCTCCGCTGGGGGAAACTAGGACACTTGTGTCTTTGTGATCCCTAGATGGTGAGACTCGAACGAGGTCTTGGTTGAAATGCGTTAATTGATATTATGGTCATAGTTGGGTCCCTTGTCCGGGCTCATAACCTAACCCTTTTTGACCAATTGGCTCGTCTCGTCGGCGTGAGTTTTCTCATCCCCGCGTTTCGAATTCCGATTGAGTCAAGCATACCGTTGACGTTACACATTTCTGTTTTGTCAAAGAGCTTTCATCACCTTCGAGCACGAGTCTAGGGCACCCTCCTTACACATTTTGTTTGGATTGGTATCCCTCTCGAAAATCGGGGTTTGATCGCTTGGTGTGTAACCCACCCTTTTAAGCCAAAATCCGTGTCAACATTATGCATAATATAATGAAACTGCGAGTGCTTATGTGTTATGTTATCATAAGTCCTTCCGTGTCATTTCAAACTTTCAAAAACCCTTTTTGCCCCGTTATAATAGCCGTTTCAAACCTCGGTCTTTCGCCGATCGTCGCATTTCAAAAACACGCCTTATTAGGCCGTCGTAATGACGATTTTCAAACCCAGTTTTCTACAACCATTTCAAACAACACGTCTTTTTAGGCCGTCGTAAGGACGATTTTCAATTCCGTATTTCACAACCATTTCAAAAACACCTTTTTACGCCGTTATAATCGCTGCGTCAAGACACGAATTTTAACCCGTTTCGCGCCGACACGATGGCTCTTTCAAAACCCGAAAAGGCATACACCCCTTTTTGAAACTTTTTTAGATCCCGAGGACCATACATTGTCTCCGAGACCACAACCTTTCAAAACTAGATTTTCAAAACATACAACTTTGAATTTTAAAAACCGTCTTTGGAAACAGTACATTGTTTTCAGAGCCGACTCAAACTCAAACCGTCTTTTGAAAACAAACTTAAGGCAACTTTTCAACTGACCGACTTTTGAAGATCCCTATTCTTCGGAAGCCGTCCATAAAACGGCAAACAAATCTTTTTGAAAATCTCTATTTTCGAAAACTTCAGTCCACCATTCCAATTCCGCCTCGTGTCTATCGAGTCGAAACAAGCGTACTTATGGGTCTTTACTTATGAGTCATGTTACCTCGAGACTCATTCAACGGCGTCACGCCATTACGTTGGACGCGAGTCAAAGTCCGGTCAACACCGTCACATTAAAAATCGAGTCAACACCGAGGCACCACACACGGTCGCTCTCATCTTGTCGAGTCTGATCTATTTTTCCGTCTCCCGTGTTGTCTGCGTTTAGTCGTTAAACCATGTCGGATTGGGATGTAACGTGAGCCATTTTTCTTGTTGGAAAATGTGTCCCCAACAGTAGTGCGATCACATGATTTAATATCATAATTAAATCTCATATAAAGAATACATAAGGGATGATTCATTTATATAGTCAACTGACCAACATCAATCGGTAACGATTGGCTTGCTAGAGTTTGACGTTACTGTCGTGGGACGGTGGTGGTCAGTTGATCCCTTAAGGTCACACCTAAAGGATGATGCCCTAATCTGAAAGTTGATTAATTGTATGATGATACAAGTTAATCAATTCCTTAAAATTGAACAATTCACTTGTGAGAGAGAATATTGATATCTTATTATAATGGGATTAAATAAGATTTATTGTAGTAATTGAAATACTTATTACTAAAATTGTTTATTGTTTGTGAAACAATAGAGATGAGAATGAATGGTTAATTATAATTACAAGATGTTGTGAATTATAATTTTATGACCCATTTTATTTATGTGATCAAGTATCACTAGTCAAGTTGTTGTATGTAATTTAATTAATTTATAAAATGATATTTAGTGATAAATATGAAATAAATTAATTAATAACATGTAACGTACTACATGTGAGATATTGTGTGACAAGTGACAAATTGACAAAATAAAATGGTAGTCCATTTTTAGAAGTGGGCCGAAATATAGAGGGTTTAGTGAATGGTGGTGATTTATTTTAATAAGCTAAAACAAACATCATCATAACACTACTTACCTAGCCTTACATGCCTAAGGTTTTGATAAGAACAAAAGCATAAAGTAAGATGCCATCCTTGGCATTTTTTGCTTGCTCCAACCGTGAGATACCCCTTCATTTGGAGGCTTTTGTTCTTTAATTATTCCTCTTATACTCATTCATTCATATGCAACATTTACACATGCATTTTTCCTCTCTATTCTCTCATCTTTCTCATAAACTTGAGAAATGATGATTCAAATTGTTCAATAATATTACTAATATTATTAGTGTAATATATGAGTATTAGTAATCAATTTTAAGGTAAACTACTAAACAAATATCTAGCAAATATTATTTAGTACAGATAAGGGATAATCTTGAGTGCAATCAAGAGGAGTGACTTCTATACTTGAATTCTTTGGAGGATCATCCTATTACTCATCATAGCCCAAGAACAAGTGAAGGTAGGAGACCTTACTTGTGCCCATAAATACGAAATTTACAATGTAAGGGACATTGTTTTCTTATAAATCTCTTATTTTGTTATGCATGCACTAGATCTAAAGAACAAATAATTAAAATTTTAATTAGTTCACTATTAGAGGAGTCTAATAAGAGGTATATAAATCTAACAAGTGGTATTAAAACATAAGGATGTTGCATGCATAATCGGTTATTGTTTTTCCGAGTTAAAAGATTATCATATAAAACTAAAAATTTGTGATTTATAATAATAAGCCACGAAATCATCATACATGTTATATATTCCGGTCTTAAAATGTTTTTAGGTCATTTTTATGATTTATGGAAATTTATTGCTCATTTTAATGATTTTTGGTCATTTTATTATATTTTTATGACTAAAATGGGAATTAAAATGCTAAAAATAGTTAAACTATGTTTCTGAACTTGAAAGGTTTATATGACCTCACATGCATATTTTAAAAGTTGTGTGTGAAATCTCGTATTAATTGGATTAATATTGCATGATTTATGATTTTTATGAGATAAAAATGGATTAAAAGAGGTTAAATGGTTAAAAATAGTTAAATTTCGAATTGGGCCATAACACTTTAATATGTTGTCACATGCATAATTTACAGAGTGTATGTAAATTTCGAAATTAAATGATCTCTTTTAGCATGATTTATGGATTTTTAGAGTAAAAATGGCATAAATAGTGACTATTTTGGCATAAATAGCTAAAACGTATTGCATGGCATGAGAAAATTATTTTAGGTTGCATAAATATTCTACTAATCAGATCTAATGTTTTAAAATTTGTTGGATTAAGTTTTGGATACTTTAAACATTTTATGAGATAAAACCGATAAAATACAACTATATATTCTCAAAAATAATTCGAAAATTTTAACCATGATTTTTGACATTATGAGTGTCATGGACTTATTCCAGAATGTTCAAAGATTTAAAATTTAAATTTTGAATTTTTTATAATTTAATTTGGATTTATTTCATAAATATTATGATTTTAAGGTAAAAAATGAGCATAAAATTAAATCAAGTTGAATTATTGTCAAAAATCATGTGATGACTATTTTTTGAGTCCTAAAAAGTGTTAGAATAATTAACTTGAGCTTAGATGTGATTTAAGTGTTAATTAGTGATTTTAAAAGGTTATTATCACGCATTTCCATAAAACCGGGTTATATATATACGACATAAGTTAAATAGGGCGATTTGGCACATCATTTAGCATGATTGGTACATATTATAATGCTGAATATTTCAATTGTTGAATGTCTTTTATTTATATAATTTTGAATTATGTAATTTTATCTTTGTATGACCTTAGTTTTAATCGATATTACCCGTAATGGAAAGGAATATTGATTTGGTTGTAATTTAATGTGATCTCGTACCACTTTTATTTTTATTAGTTTTTTCATTTTACAAATGTATAATAGGAATAGCTTTGTATTTTTATTATTGTTTGTAATTATGGAGCATCTTCAAAGACGGTGCCATTCGGAAAGGTGATCCGACGAAGGCGGTGTTCTTGGGAAGCGTGCCATTTGAAGATTCAAGGGACCAAAGGTGTTGGTTTCCGAATATGTATTAGATAATTTGATTTTCTATTTTAGGAAGGTCATACTAGGAATTTACTTTATTATTGCTTTGCATTTCTTTTAATATGTTACACGCATTGCCAAATCGCCATAACAACAACATGCATATCATATCGAGTCGTCGACCGTGTCAATTATAATTATCGCAGTTCACTGCTTTAGTTCACCTAAAACGTGATAGATAATAAACTGACAAGACTTCTCACATATAATAATTGAGAATTAGCCTTGCCAAAAAGTAGAAACCATGAATCCCAATTTCATAAGGGAGTTGAGCCGGCTTTACTGTAATACAAACCTTGTTACGTTGGGTAAGTGGGTAATAAAATGTTATTACATCGAAATTTGGACTGAGCTCAACGGAAGTATTCGTGACCGTAGTAGCATGTGTTCCGGGCTAAAGATAAGAATTAGAGTAATTTTTATCGACCGAGAGTTCTAGAAGTAGAATCGATTAAAGGGTTAATCCACCGAGTTATATTAATAAGGGATGACTTGGCTTACCGTACCCGTATTAATATGAATTTGGATCTCGGAATCATTTATGTTAGTTGGGTGGAGGTCACTACATAGATGCTTAAATACTTGTTTACAAGTATTATTAAAACGATAGATGTTTATTAGTTCCTTCACTTCCTATTTTGTAGTCAAAAATTTTTATAATTGCAATGGCAACTCCAATTTCATCTAATAATCATATACCGATCACCATTAATTCATCACTCCAATCATTCAATGAAAAATGCTTCTCGTATATCGACGACCCGATTAGAGTATTACGCTTTAGCATTGGTGAAGATGGGAATCTTTGTCTTTTTTTACTACTTCTACACCTCCCACTCCCATACTCATGCCCACCTATTAGGTAAGAGGATCATATGAGGGGAATCCCACAAATTCCAAGATATCCTTGTTTGATGAAACAAGGAGAAATATCAAATTGAGTGGGAATTCTAGCAAGAATGTCCTTGCAACTGAAAGGAGTATTGGTATTAATAAAGGAAACGCAAATATGGGTGAGAAACCCAAATCCGATTGCGAATTGGAAGTTGATAGTGAGACTACCACAAAACCAGAAGGGTGCCCAATCCTACCATGAATGTCATTATTTTAATGTCATGGGTCATTTGAAGCGTAATTGCCCCAAGTATTTGGAAGATATCAAAGTTGGACTTAATACTCCAAGTGGGACTTGGAAAAGTGGAAAAGCTAAACAAGGGTGATGTGGATCGCCGACAAGGAAATGGAGCTCGGGTAGCCGCCACTTCAAGAGAGATTTATGTACTTGTTTTAGCAAACAACTTTGAGTTGTAATCTACATAATTCTTATTATGTACCCACCTTGTCTAAAACATTATTTCCATTTCTATATTAGACATGAAAGGATTTATTTTGTTTAAAATAGACATGGCTGTGAGCCATGTCACTTATCTTAAGATATACTTGATTTAGACACTTCCAACTCAAGCAAAGATATCTTCATAATACGATCCAAAAGACTCAAACAAAGTAATTCAAATGATTTATGCATTTGGCCTTTTTCGATTAGGTTACATAAATGAGAAACGCATTTAAAGGCTAGTGTCGACTAGATTTATTGAACCATTTGATTTATCAATCATATGGAATATGCGAATCTTGTCTCCTTTTCAAAATGATTCGTACTCCCTTTAGTGGTAAAGGAACACGAGCAAGTGATTTGTTAGGACTAATACATGCCGATGTATGTGGTCAAATGAGCATCACCACAAGGAGAAGTTATGATTGCTTCGTCACTTTTACCGATGATTTAAGTAGATATGGGTATATTTACTTGATCAAATATTAAGTGAAACACTTGAGAAATTTAAAGAATTTCTAAATGATGTAGAG
The DNA here is from genome assembly GCF_048544455.1 of Silene latifolia. Taxonomy (NCBI): domain Eukaryota; kingdom Viridiplantae; phylum Streptophyta; class Magnoliopsida; order Caryophyllales; family Caryophyllaceae; genus Silene; species Silene latifolia. The sequence goes on along the minus strand of NC_133538.1, from coordinate 135,773,735 downwards.
AACCAATTGAACAAAGTACTAAAGCATTACGATTCGATCGTAGTGGTGAAGATCTAAGTAATGAATTTGATTTATTAAAATATGGATTATGACCTAGTGTCACTACCCATAAAGATCAAACTAATATGAGTCAAGTTGAGTTGTTGAACTCACTTTTGGGGATTTTTATTTTAATCTGGAGGGTCAACCTGGAGATACCTAGAGTAGAGAGTCTATTTAACAGTTGACATGGATAAGACTCGTATATAATGTCCGTAAAAAGCAAATTTGGTCTTTTATGAGCTAATTCGTCAGTCTAGAGGAACTCTTAGTACTCCACTATATATATATATATATATATATATATATATATATATATATATATATATATATATATATATATATATATATATATATATATATATATATATATATATATATATATATATATATATATATATATATATGTGTGTGTGTGTGTGTTTGTGTCTCACAAAGCTATCTCTTTAGAAGATAGAGGTATTTCTAAGAGATAGAGTGGGAGTAGATGAGATCGTCACAAACATATCTTATAGTATTACTTTGTGAAGGTAATGAAACTATAATCTATAAAGATAGAGTGGGAGTATAGCTAAGTGGGAGTAGCTCACATGTCTTGTTGTTAAAATATTGCTTTGTAAAAGTAATGGTATTATGACCTTATTCCAAATCGATCTTGTTACATACGACCCATAACATTACAATCCGAAAATTGTTACTCAAGAATAGATTCACTTAAAGGCGAGGGTCTCCTTAAAGTGAATAGAGCTTTAGAGTACTTAAATTCATAGATAGACATGAAGATGTTAATCAAGATAAATAATGTTAGGAATTACCGCTTTTCATTTTAATGAAGAATGGCAAATGAGATTAAAATTCGCTTTTCTAAAATGATGAAGATCTAAGAATCCTAACATATTATGCGTAGCTATCTTAAGTTATCACAAGATGGTCTTAAGCTAGCATTAAAGGATTATACTTTTCATTAATGTGATAATAGTGGATGGGTTCATTCACATGATTGAAGAATCATGATTATATATGAAGTTAAGTGGGAGCTAGAATTTTTTCTCCATGTCTTATATGTTGATAACATATTACTTATTGAGAATAACGAACCAATGCTCTCGAGTCATTGGGAGACTAGGAAAGGGTGCGATGTATTCTAAGATTTATGAATCTGTGTGAGAGAATATTTGCATGGGGTTAAGAGTCTTATGATGATAAGATCTTTCGTATCTGTTGTAACATCAACAAGGTTTAATGGGTTATTCATGTTGATGGAAGTGGAATTACTATGATGGAGTCATAGTCGTTCACTGAACCTATTAAGTTGTTGATTACATGAAATCGTTTGCTAATGTTTCCACCATTAGAATGATCATGTATGCCAACAGACACACATGTCATGATGTGATATATGCCTAGGCCATGATGAGTCAATAACAAGATAATTCCATGATATGGCTTGAGAAAGCCTTAATGAACAATTGAAGACTTGTTCATATGTTTGGATGATAAACTAAGTTAGGTGTTGAAGGGTTGCACAAACTTTAGTTTCCAAACTTAAAGGGATTTGTTGAAATCCTAGGATATCTTATTGACTTAGGAGTAAGAGACTAAGAAAAGTGTTTTAGTTTCGCACATTGCAATATCTACAAAAGGAATCTAAGTAAATTGTGATAAAATGGTCAACATAAGGATTAAGAGTGAATCCCTCTACAAATGACTTTATCACAAGTTATGTGATAACAGTGGGAGCATCTTTCAAGTTAAAGAGCCCAAGTCTAGCAAGAAGGCTAGACAAATACTTAGAAATAAATTCAAATTATTAGAGATACCATTGAATTAAAGGAAATAGTGATTGATAAAGTTGGAATATATGGATATTGGGTATATCCACTTGCCAAGCTTTTATTGCATTTTAACTAGAGTTAATAATACACTAAAGATTATAGGATATGAAGTAGTAATATTTTATTGACTATTAATATGTGATAATCGCATTTATCATTTGAGTTTCATTAAAGTCACCCGTTACCTTGTCGTATCCGAATGGGTTGTAGAGACAAATTGAACCCCATTAAAGTGAACTGGATTGACATGGTATTCGCCCCTATTTACTTATATGAGGTGACGTCTCGAAGTGACTAGAGTGTGATGCGATTGATGGCAAGTTCAAGTGCCATAGAGTCATATGGGATGACTAGTCGATCACATAGGCAGACTGTATGGGATACTCTGTCGGGTAGTGACCGCTTATAGAGTTCTGGTAATTCATAAAGCCTGGTCGTGGCAAGAGCTACTATAGTATTCTTATGAGTCAATTCTTTTGACTAGAGACTATTAGCCCAAGTTGGCACAACTTCTGATTAGCTTTGATTTATACTCTACGATTTCGTAAATGAGGTCAAACTGGGTATATTTTGGGTTATGATGGACTGTGGCTAAACGAAGGGAATAGGGCGATAGGAATTGTCCACCCCTTGTCAGGGTTATTTGAAATCTCAAGGCCACTCGAAGAGTAGTTAACTGGAAATGCGTGGCCACGCTCAGAAAGTATCTATGGTAGATCATTTCGGTCAGACAGTTTACACTCCAGATCGAGAAAACCACTCAAGATATGATCAAGTGTAAGTACGACCTGCAAGACACCTTGCATTGAGTGGGAGATTGTAGTAGGACAAGAGAATTGGTGACGCACACTTGTCTCGGACAAGTGGGAGATTGTTGGAAAATGTGTCCTCAACAATAGTGCGATCATATGATTTAATATCATAACTAAATCTCATATAAAGAATACGTAAGGGATAATTCATTTATATAGTCAACTGACCAACATTAATCGGTAACGATTGGCTTGCTAGAGTTTGACGTTACTGTCGTGAGACGGTGGTGGTCAGTTGATCCCTTAAGGTCACACCTAAAGGATGATGCCCTAATCTGTAAATTTGATTAATTGTATGATGATACAAGTTAATCAATTCCTTAAAATTGAACAATTCACTTGTGAGAGAGAATAATGATATCTTATTGTAATGGGATTAAATAAGATTTATTTTAGTAATTGAAATACTTTATTACTAAAATTGTTTATTGTTTGTGAAACAATAGAGATGATAATGAATGGTTAATTATAATTATAAGATGTTAGTGAATTATAATTATATGACCCATTTTATTTATGTGATCAAGTATCACTAGTCAATTTGTTGTATGTAATTTAATTAATTTATAAAATGATATTTATGTTATAAATATGCATTAAATTAATTAATAACATGTAACATACTAAATGTGACATATTGTGTGACAAGTGACAAATTGACAAAATAAAATGGTAGTCCATTTTATAGAAGTGGACCGAAATATAGAGGGTTTAGTGGTTGGTGGTGATTTATTTTAATAAGCTAAAACAAACATCATCATAACACTACTTACCTAGCCTTACATGCCTAAGGTTTAGATAAGAACAAAAGCATAAAGTAAGATGCCATCCTTGGCATTTTTTGCTTGCTCCAACCATGAGACACCTCTTCATTTGGAGGCTTTTGTTCTTTAATTATTCCTCTTATATTCATTCATTCATATGCAACATTTACACATGCATTTTTCCTCTCTATTCTCTCATCTTTCTCATAAACTTGAGAAATGATGATTCAAATTGTTTAATAAGATTACTAATATTATTAGTGTAATATATGAGTATTAGTAATCAATTTTAAGGTAAACTACTAAACAAATATCTAGCAAATATTATTTAGTAGAGATAAGGGATAATCTTGGGTGCAATCAAGAGGATTGGCTTCTATACTTGAAGTCTTTGGAGGATCATCCTATTAATCATCATAGCTCAAGAACAAGTGAAGGTAGGAGACCTTACTTGTGCCCATAAATCCGAAATTTACAATGTAAGGGACATTGTTTTCTTATAAATCTTTTATTTTGTTATGCATGCACTAGATCTAAAGAACAAATAATTAAAATGTTAATTAGTTCACTATTAGAGGAGTCTAATAAGAGGTATATAAACCTAACATTTCTGCCTCAGAGCCATGACCTCGTCTTCAGCTTCATCTAACAACAACAATGACAACAGAGATAACACAATTGCTCAGCTAGCCAGCCTACTCACCGCACTTAAGGTCACCCTATACCGTGTCGAGACCCGTATCGACACCCTGGAAAATAAGGAAACCGGAGAACACAACACTCCGCCTTTGACTGAAACCGGGAAAAGGCTCAAGCTCTTGGAAGAATAACTCATAGCCCGTGGTAACAACATCCACCTTGAGAACAATCGAAGATTCGAACCCATTGAGGATCAACTACCTGACAACTTCACCTTGACTGATGTACCCAAGTTTAAGGGAGTGGAGGACCCACTCAATCACATTCCGGCCTTTAAGGATTACATGGCCATTAAGGGGGTCAAACAGGAACTTTTCACCCGGATCTTCCCGTCATCCCTGGAACCAATTCCCTGCCAGTGGTTCTATTCCCTCGACCCCAAGAACCTTACTACTTGGGACGAAGTCGCCGTCGAATTTGCCAAACAGTATGCCGACAATGTTGAAATCCAAGCTAACACCCGCACTCTTGAGGTCCTGACTCAGAATGATAAGGAAGGGTTCACAGAATTCCTAACCCGTTGGAGGAGGGTAAGCACTCAATTGGTCAGTAAGCAGAGTGAATCAACTCTGGTGGAGAAATTTGTCAACAACCTCCGCCCGGTTTATGCCAACCTGTTAAGATATCAAAACATCAAAACGTTCCAGGACCTACAAATCCTCGGGACCCGCATTGAAGACAATCTCTGCAAGGGTGTCCTAGCCAAAACCACCGGTAGAGGCTACCAGGGATCTACATCAACCGAATCTCGGCCTTATGGTCAAACAAACAAAATTGACGAGGTCAATCTCCTCGAACCAACCACAAAGAAAACTGAGCGTCCTCAAAGAATGTTCACAAACTTGGGGTCAACCTATGCCAGTGCCTTAAAAAGTCTCATGGACCAAGGGAAACTACAACCGATTGGGCCCACTCCGGACCCGTCCAAGGCTAAGAAAACCCGCTTCTGGAATCCTAATGCCTACTGCCAGTATCACCAGGGAAATGGTCACGACACAGAGGCCTGCTTTAAACTGAAGCACGCCATCCAAGATATGATCAAAAAGGGGGAGCTGCCTTTACCTTCGCCAACCAAACCGAACAACAAAACAAACCCCTTGGGAATCCATGCCATCTCTGTTGACGAGCCAACCTTGGATTGCTCACACCCCATCCTGCCAATTGATAACGAGGTGAGTGCCTTGGAGAAGGATACCCCGGACGGGATATTCGTATTCAGCGCCGCAACTATGCTCACCATGTTCCAACAAGTTGAGGAGGCCATAGCAAGTCTCTCAGAAAGGATTACCCGACTTGAGGATGCCTACCACAGGTTGATTTTCATCCCACCAACACCACGCACCCGAGGAAGGGTCCTCCAAGCACCCAAAACTGCCCTCGCCAGGAAGGAATGCTCCCGCGACCATTCTGGCACGCACCCCACAATAATCAACCCCACAATAATCGACCCCAAAAAAAATTACCCCCACAAAAACTTCCCCTACAAAAAATACCCACCAAGGAATACCCCTCCAAGGTACCCTCGCGATCCCGAAATCAATGGTATCTGAAGAGACGACGCGGAGGATGCCTACATGGTTCCGGGAAAGGGCAAACAAGCAAAAGAGATTGGTCATCTTACCCTGTCCGGACGCCCCTACCAAAACCCGAACAATTCAACAGTCATTCCAACAACGAATGACCAGGTTATCCCGGACACGGACACCCAACCCAAGGTTCCCGAAAACTCGATCCTTAAACAACTGTAAAAAGCAAAGGCCAAAATTTCAATTTGGCAACTGATTGCTACATCCTTCGAGCATCAGCAGGCATTGCTACAAGCCTTAGGAAAGTTGACAATTCCCTCTACCTCCTCTCCTGAAGAAGTGGTGGCACATATGACAAGGGATGTCCCCGACCTGAACAACCCAGTCATCTTCTCTGACGAAGATATCCCTCCACTCGGAGCCAACCATAACCTGGCCTTGTACATCACCGTACAATGCCTCAAGAAGAATATGCCTATGGTTCTAGTGGATGACGGATCCGTGATTAATGTCATTCCCCTTAAGACGACTCACAAACTAGGTATCAAAGAAGCCGATTTAGTCCCAACTAACCAAGGAGTACGCGCCTATGACGACACTCATCGTAAGGTTTCAGGGCTTATCACCTTGACCATTGCAACTGGACGCTTGGAAAGACAAGCCAGTTTTCAGGTGGTCGACATCGACGCCTCTTTCAACATGCTCCTGGGGCGCCCCTGGATTCACGTCGTCAAGGCTGTCACCTCAACCCTTCATCAGAAAATCATGGTCCCTTTAGACGGGAAGATGATCACCATTCCCGCTTCTCCGATCAAGGCTATCATGAAAAAGGGAATAGCCTTTCAAGTCATTGAGGAGGACGACATCAAATTGTTGGGATTCCAAGCTGTGAATGCCCTAACCGACGAATCAGCACCCTTTGATTGTGACCCATTCTCCAACCTCACAGTAAATCGCATTCTGATGCGCTAAGGTAACTTCCCGGGCTTACCCCTCAATCCGCTGAAGAACACCTTGCCTCCTATGAAACAGGCCAAGGTCCCCAACATCCCCTGCGGGCTAGGCTATGAGCCTACCGATGAAGACATCCAGGAGACGAACCTCCTAATACGAAGCACAATAAGCATGGAGTCATCCTCCGTCCCTACCATTTGACTCTCAATGGATACTTCGTCCCCGAGGGAGAATCCGAGCTCTACAACGGTTTTCCCGAGCCAATCTATGACTCCGTAGCTAAGGTCAAACACTCGGGTGTAGAAGTCTTTCAAGGCTGCTACTTCATCCCTGACAACACCAAAGCTGCGCCGAGTAAATCTGATTCGACCCCATGCTTGGACGGGCAAGCCGTCAGTCTCCTCTTCGGGGAAGACAATATCAAGCACCTCGGCTATGAGGCCATCATCAACATTGCTCTAAAAGATGATAAGTTCGATCCCACCGCCTTAATCTCTGATACTGACCCAGAGAAAGCTACACAAGGCTGGAGGAAAACTGTCAAGTGAACCGATCGCTAAAGCCGCATCCTCAAGGTCATGACTGGAGAAGGCCCTATGTTCAAAGAGGAAAGTGAAGAGGAGTCTGAGTCTGTCTTAGCTCCTGGTACTCTTGATGTCCCGGTCAAAGTCCTCTTTCCACTGTTTTATCACTAGCTTGTGGCTGCTTCAGAGGCCGAGTCAACTAAGGTTATCCCCACTCCCATGGAAGGTAGCAACCTGGAGCTTTTTCCAGGAGCCACCTTCTTTGTTGTGTCGCCTCTAACTGCCCATGAGATGTCTGTCCTATCCGAGCTTTTCGCTCAAGTCGACTTAATGAACGCTAAGTTTGCTTATGACTCGTTTCATTTTAACTACAATGCAATTTTGAACGAACATGAGGAATTTGACTTGAGTAACTACCCACCTCACCTAGCCAAAGAATTTGACAAACGAGAAGATATGACCCCCATCATTGAGGAGACCGAACCTATTAACGTAGGGACCGAAAACGCACCTCAAGAACTTAGGATAGGGGCAACCCTTGACCCCTCGGAAAGACAGCAGTTCATCGGCCGGGAGATTGCAGAGCACAGGATTGTGACACCCCCATACTTCAAGTGCCTTACCAAGACCACTTAGGTATAAGGACGCCACCATCTCGGTTTCCCAAGGCAATGATAATCATAAGACAATACCGAAACATATTTAAAAGTAAATAATGTTTAACGTGATTACATGCCAATATTAAAACTGTTAAAAGAAATACAAGTTCTCAAAACTGTCTACTGCCAAAATACTATCAAGTGCCAGACACAACGGAAGACTTCTAAACTACAACGTGGTGACTCATCCCAGCTATCCCATACGCATCGTCACATACCTGCTCAATAACTGCTCACCACCCCGAATGGATCACCACAGTTTTTAAAACATTTAAACGGGATCAGTACTATTTACATAAAAGTAAGCCACAACAAATCAAATGCCAAAACAGCTCAACACACAACAAACCCCAGTCTCCATAATCAATCTCCTCGTATCTGACTACACACTAAAGTGTGTAGCCCTACCAGAGTACCCATCGTAACAGGTACTCGACACCGCCAGTGGGAGGCCGCAACCGTACCCACCAAATCCCCCCTCATATCCATCGAGCGATAAACCCAAGTTCATTAATGTGCACATCCCTTCTGTGGCGGGTTCCACAGAAGGCGAATCAAGGGCGTGAAGCCAATCCCGCAAGTGACTCCACTCAGCCAGGGACGCACCCCGAAGAACACAAAGAGAGAAACAGTAATCACAATACAACATCAACAACCGTCTGAAACAATCAACAATATGAAATCACAATCGTCTGAATCAACCAACAATCACTAACTACAGCACAATCACCAATTAATACCGAGTAGGGAAACCCTACCTGAAATAAGCCATCACAAGACCGTCACAAGCAGCTAATCAAAATGCTCTTCTACGAAATCTCCTCCTATAAACACATATACAATCATGAAATTACTACTAAGCCAATCAAACACCCCAAAACCCCCAAATTACCCAATTAGGGTTTTATACAAACTTAACGAATCACTATAAAAATTATACAAGAATCTTACCCTTGACGCGACGAACTCAACAGTGTAAAGAATAAGATGATCAGACGATCCTAACCCTTGGGATTTGTTAACAACGCGAACAAGGAGAACAACGTAGCTCTTTTTCTCACTTGAATTGTTTTAGAAAAGTGAAAACTGATTACGAAAGGTGGCGGAAATCCTTTTATATTAATCACGCGTTATTAACAAAACCCGGCTAAAATAACCTGTAAGACTCACTTACTTGATCGAGTGCCCCTTACTCGATCGAGTGCCACACATACTCGATCGGGTACCCATCAGACAGACTACTGTTTCGTATAAAAACATACTTACTCGACAGAGTAAGCCCCACTCGATAGAGTACCCATAGACATAGAAAACCGTAGTATTACAGTCTTCCCTCCTTAAAAAGAACTTCGTCCCCGAAGTTCAACCCATACTTAAAACGAACATTCAAACTCGGCCAAGACACAACAACGCAACTAAGAACTCAAAACGAAACCCCAACCTATAAAACATGAACTCTTAACACCAACTCCACCAACTATTCCTACCTCTACAACATGGCTCACGATATCGTATCAATTACATTATATCTCTCTCGACACTAACTCCATACACTACCAACTACCATCCACAAACGCTGCTAGCTCCGTAACATATCATCCACCAGAAAATCCAATATCAAGACACTCATAAACAGCAAACAATTTTCTTTTCGAATAAGTTCCTGTAACAGTGCTACTCGATCGAGTGGGTTAGGCACTCGGTCGAGCTGGCCTTACTCGATCGAGTAGCTAAGATACTCGATCGAGTAGCCTAAAATCAGATTACTCTTTTAGCTACCATACCTGCAGCTACTCGATCGAGTGAGAGGCACTCGGTCGAGTGGCCACAGGTCAAATGCTACTCGAAAACTTCTCTAACGTCACACAAAGTATATATATACACAATCGCATAACCGTGAGCCAGATGATAACCCGACCATAAATCCTGCAAACAAGTCTAGGAAAGCAAATACGGTTGATACCGTCATTTTGTTCAAAATTAAATTTATAAACCGAACTAAAACTATAGATAGTGATAGTAGGGATCGAACCACAGAGAGACAAGGTTAATTCTGTTTGCTAATTTTTAATCTATAAAAGTAACAATAAAAGGGGGGGTTTGATTTGGTTGTAAACTAAGCTAAGTAAATAAAACAAACGATATAAGAAGATGAAATTGAATAAAAATAAAGGGCTAAGATGATCGGTTTACTATAGCTGCGATGGCGCATAATCCTAGGTAACTTCGAAATACGGTCGCGAAGGATGGGGAAAACAAGTCCTCTCGGTCCATGTTAAATAGTAACTACCTCTCGGCCTATGCTACTAATCCCTAAATCTCATTAATACTAACTCTCGTTCTTGATTAATGATTCCTAATGCAAACTAAATCACGTTATCTCTCGATCTTAGCAATTTAGTCGTTTTAATTCGTTAATTATTGTCCATTCCTATCTCTCGATCTACGGGATGGTCAAGTTTGAGCATCTATCAAGTCTCCTCTCGGTCTCATTGAAAGATAAAGCACTTAACGAAACAAACAAAGCAAAACCAGACGCGTAACCAGTCGATCGACCACTGTAGGTGGTCGGTCGACTAGTCGAGGCAGTCGGTCGACCAGGGGTACTGGTCGATCGACCACACCGTGAATCGAAATCGCCTATAATTTATGCCATCTACGCTATAGCTCACCTACATCTTGGCGGGGTTTATTTAGCTACTCATAATAATAATTGAAACAACAATAAAACATGAATAAACTAAATAAAGAAGCATAACAATTGAATTAAAAGGATCTAAGGGCATAAAGGAAATAACTAAAAGCAAGAAACAGAAACAACAATTAAATAAGAGAACAAGAGATTAATTAATAAGGGATTAAAAGTAGAAGAATTACAAACGAAAACGGAAGAGAAAGGAACAATGTCAGCCGTTCCAAGCAACGTCCAAAGAGCCTCCACTAAAACTGAATAATAATTGATTTTTTTTTATCCCTTTAGGTTTTATTATTCTCTCTTATATATATTAAGAGATATTATTATTTAATAATATACCAAAAATAAGACTAAGTATTATAGGTCTCGCGTAATTAAACTTCACGCTATAACCGTAACCTGGTCGATCGACCACCAATATCAGTCGATCGACCACATACTGCAGCAGTACCATTCTATCGAACATGAAATCCTCAACGCAGCTCAATATTGACCTTGACGCTTATAAATTCGACTTCACACACTCCAATGCTAGGATAATTCGGCTCCAAATATATTCTTCTCCTAAATGCAAGCTTGTGGGACGGTTTTAGGTTCAAATACCGTATACTTGACACATTCCTGCAAATAACACAAGAAATACCGAAGTACGCAATACGGGGCATAATCGTAGCAAACGACTACTAAAATAGCATAGTAATGCGTGCTAAAGAGGCCTAAAAAGACTATATAAATGGCACGCATCAAATCTCCCCAAACCGAACCTTTGCTTGTCTCCAAGCAAACTAATGCAACTAATATGAACTAAATGGAAAGGAGTAAAACATAGACAAGCTGAAAACCGTCTACTCAAACCAAGTTAATGCAACAGGATCAACTACTAAAAGCGCAATGTCAAGCAAACGAATTTATGCATATTTCAAAAAGATGTTGAACTTTCGACCTTGCAAGACTTTCAGAATTGGACTCTCACGGGTCACTCTTCTCTCAACAAAGCAAATGGTAAGCATATATGTATAAGAGAGAAAGAAGAAATAACAGTTGCTCACCTAGACTACGACCGACATATTCGTGCATGCAATATAGTATGATAAGTAATTCTAGCTACCGTGCACATACACTCCAACCATTCAGGGTCCATCACATGCCGAATACTTGCAAAGTTTTGGATAAGTGAGGCTATGAGTAAGAAGGGGCAAAACGATATGGGAATGAGAGGGTAAGTAGCCAAGCTAGCATCCTATCAAACCGAATAAAACATCCACTATTACTCAATAAATAAGCTCAAATGCCTTAGTCAATATGGCATACAAATCACTAATCCAAACTCAATACTCCTCATAAAATACAAATCGCAACATAGGAGTCAAATAACTCAATTTGTTTTTCTTTTCTTTTGCCGTGTTCTTTTCTTTTTCTTTTTTTTCGATTTTTTTTTCTTTTTTTTTCTTTTCTTTCGGAAACTTTCTTTTTCAAAAAAAAAAAAAATTTCTTCCATCCACTTTTTCATTTACCAACTCCATATCAAAATAGCTCGAGCCAAAAACTGATACAAAAAACAAATACCACTAAAACTACTAAACTAGCTCAGCAAAGGGTAGGCTTAGTTTATGGATTGTAGCAAAAGGGTCAACTGGCAATTTTTGGCTAGCTAATGGGTAAAATGAAATAAAGGGATTTCGCAAGCATTCTCCAAACATGTGATACCAACCACTAACCAGAATGTATGCAGGCAATAAGCAATCAAAAATCATACTTTGCAAATTAATGTTACACGACATGCAGGGAGTAACTACTCACAATCCTAAATAAACTGGTCATGAATGACACCAGTTACAAAGCTCTAAACCTCAGAAATTTCAAGCAGTTTGCCAAAATTTTCAAGTCAAGTCTACTAGTTCAACAAATTTTGAAACAAAATTTGAGAAATTGCAACGGACTTTTACTTAAAGATGTGAAACAATGCAAGGCTTAAGCAAATAGACAGTTAACAGCAATGAAAAACTCCAATCCGACTCAACCTAAAATGCAAAAATAAACGTGATTTTTTGAAAATTTTAAATTTTTAATGATTATTCTGAAAAGTAAGAACAATGCATGCAGAAATGCAATAAATATTAATGCAAAACAAATGCAAATGCAGACTCAAGGATGCATTACCCTCCCCAAACCAAATCGGACAATGTCCTCATTGGACCAAATACTACCTAACAAAGAAGCAACAAAAAGAAGACATATAAGAGGGCGGTAAAAATGCAAACTAAACTTAAAGGAGATAAAATAAAATGGAGTAGGAAACTCACAAGATATAACCTCCCAAAACCAGGACATGAAACGGGGAGATAAAAGCAATCGTGATACAAAGCGGGATCATGAGCATACATCGTCATGCAACAATGCGGGCCACAATGTAATAGAAGCACTAGAAGTGAATCGTGTCAATCTAACTCTGCAATAACTTGAGTTCTAATTAGCAAATAAACAATAACGCAAACCTCCCCAAACCAATTCCCGACAAAAGGGAATTGCAATAAATCAGATAAAAGTAGGGAGAAAGAACTCAAAAACCAAAACCGAAATTTGTCCAAAGGCAACTTAAATAAACTAAACTAATACTAAAACTAATCGTCCTAATAAAACAATAAATAGTCCAACAGAAATCGAAATTACAAAATAAATACAAGCCGAATAGCACTACGGCTCAACAGGAAGATACCCCAAAGTAGGGCACTTGATTAAAAGAGGTCCCCTCAGCAGGGTGGACCGCTACTCTGGGCTTCCAGATAACAGGCTTAGCCGAAGGAAGGCAATCTGGTGTCGCATAAGCAAAGCCACGCTTCTTCACTTTTCCCGGCCTATCTCTCTCAGCAGCTTGCTCAAATTCTGTCTCACTAATATCACCTGGATCTTCTATGCCCTCTCTGCCAAGACCTGCAGCAAAAGAAACCACAGCATAGTCCTTCAGCCTGCTCCCAAGCTGGGGCAGAGGTGTCAATACAGCAGAAAATAACTCAGTACTAGTAATAGGAGGATCCGTAACAGGATCTATAGAGGATATGGCGTCACAAGGCTTGATTTGCATCAGGGCCCTGTGAACGCCGGTCTGAAAAAGGGTCAAATTTTCATCCCCTACCTGTATAGTCATGGTCTTACCCCTGAAATCTATCACTGCACCAACAGTGCATAGGAATGGTCGTCCTAAAATAATAGGAGTGTGTCGGTCTTCGGGAATATCCAAAACCAAAAAGTCAACGGAAATAAAGAACTTCTCGATCTGCACAGATATGTCCTCTAAAATACCTATTGGCCGTGATTGGGTACGGTTGGCCATCTGCACGGTAATATCAGTAATACGAAATTTAGTGAAACCAAGTCTCCTAGCAAGAGACACTGGCATAACACTGACACTAGCCCCTGTATCACATAGGGCGTTATCAACTATATGGGTCCCAATACAGCAAGATATAGAAAAACTACCCGGGTCAAATCGTTTATGAGGTAGCTTATTTCGAAGATGGGCAGTGCCCGTTGCAGTGAAAGCTACTACATGAAGATCCTCTATATATCGTTTACGGGATAGAATATCTTTCATAAACTTCATATAAAATGGTACCTGGGTAATTAAATTAGTGAAAGGAACAGTTACCTCAAGACCCTTGACGATCTCCAAAAATTTACCGAACTGAAGCTCCAACTTTGCATTCTCCAAACGCTCCGGATACGGGACCGCAACGCTCGTCGTAGGATCAACAATTTTCGGCTTCCTCGTGTTCAAAACCTCCATCACATCCTCATTAGCTGAGGTATTATGCAAATCCAGAGACGGATTTCCATTCTGCACAGGATCACCAGTCGATCGACTAGTGTGCTCGGTCGGTCGAATGACAGCTTCGGTCGGTCGACCAGTTGGGATGGTCGATCGACCATCAGTGCTGCGTTCAATAAGTTTCTGATTGTCAGAATTGTTTGCAATGTCAGAGGCCTCGGTCGATCGACCGATGGAGTTGGTCGCTCGACCAACTTTACTGGAGACGATTTCTTTTTCCGCATTAGAAATTATGCTATGCTCCTCAATATGTCCCGAATCTTCCTTTGGCATTTCGGGTCCATTATATGAAACACCACTATGGAGATTAATCGCATTAACAGTCTCGATTGGCCTCTTAAAATTGCTCGAAGAACTAGCGGCTTGATTAGCCACTAAAACCGCTAACTTATTTGCCAAATTTTTGTCTTGCTCAATCCTAGCTTCCTCCATTTTCATTATTTGAGCCGAAATAAGTTGGACCAACGCTTCAAATTCCACCGTTTCATTTGTTTCATGAATGGAAGAATTCTCGAGCTTTTCGAACCGGGCATTAATAGAAGTTTCAAATGCCGCAACGGTACTCGTTTCAACACTTGGTTTCGGCGAATTCCCATGCGAATTCCCATATTCAGCTCTATGAACCGCCATCTCCTCAATAATGTTCCAACCCTTATTACCAGCTACATTATTTTGAAATCTACCATTTGCAGCCGAATCAAGGATGACTCTGTAGTCATCATACAAAGAATTATAAAATTGGTCGCAAAGGTACCACAACTCAAAACCGTGGTGAGGAACAGATCGAACCAACTTCTTAAAATGGACCCACGCTTCATGAAATTTCTCATCAGGTCCTTGCTGGAAATTTGAAATTTGAGCTCTCAAAGCATTGGTTTTCGCAGACGAATAATATTGATTGTAGAAAGCCAAAGCCAGAGATGTCCAGTCTGTAACTTTAGCTGTTGCCCTATCAAGGTAGCGGTACCATTCACGCGCATCATCCTTCAAGGAGAATTTAAACATCATCGCCTTTACTTCATCTTGTGTCACCCCAGCCGGTACGGATATGGAACAGCAATAATCCGTAAATATCTCCATATGCTTCCAAGGATCCTCATCTGGCAAACCAGCAAACTGATTTCGCTCCACTAAGGTAATATGGGAAGGACGAATTTCGAAAGGAAGAGTGAATCCTTTTGGAAGATCGTGTGCTGTTGGCTGAAGATTATCAGATATAGTAGGCATGATTGTAGAACTGAGAGTACTCAAGCCTTCCTCTCAAAAATCGTCTTCTAACTGTGCACAAGCAAAACTAGAAGCAAAAGTAAGCAACAGCCTCAAGGAACCAAGGTTCCTTGAGACAAGAAAAATAAATTAAAAATAAAACAAACAAAAATATACCGTCTCCCCGGCAACGGCACCAAAATTTGATACCGTCGTTTTGTATCAAAATTAAATTTATAAACCGAACTAAAACTATAGATAGTGATAGTAGGGGTCGAACCACAGAGAGACAAGGTTAATTCTGTTTGCTAATTTTTAATCTATAAAAGTAACAATAAAAGGGGGGTTTTGATTTGGTTGTAAACTAAGCTAAGTAAATAAAACAAACGATATAAGAAGATGAAATTGAATAAAAAGAAAGGGCTAAGACGATCGGATTACTATAGCTGCGATCGCACATAATCCTAGGTTACTTTGAAATATGGTTGCGAAGGATGGGGAAAACAAGTCCTCTCGGTCCATGTTAAATAGTAACTACCTCTCGGCCTATGCTACTAATCCCTAAGTCTCATTAATACTAACTCTCGTTCTTGATTAATGATTCCTAATGCAAACTAAATGACGTTATCTCTCGATCTTAGCAATTTAGTCGTTTTAATTCGTTAATTATTGTCCATTCCTATCTCTCGATCTACGGGATGGTCAAGTTTGAGCATCTATCAAGTCTCCTCTCGGTCTCATTGAAAGATAAAGCACTTAACAAAACAAACAAAGCAAAACCAGACGCGTAACCAGTCGGTCGACTAGTCGAGGCAGTCGGTCGACCAGGGGTACTGGTCGATCGACCACACCGTGAATCGAAATCGCCTATAATTTATGTCATCTACGCTATAGCTCCCCTACATTTTGGCGGGGTTGATTTAGCTACTCATAATAATAATTGAAACAACAATAAAACATGAATAAACTAAAGAAAGAAGCATAACAATTGAATTAAAAGGATCTAAGGGCATAAAGGAAATAACTAAAAGCAAGAAACAGAAACAACAATTAAATAAGAGAACAAGAGATTAATTAATAAAGGATTAAAAGTAGAAGAATTACAAACCAAAACGGAAGAGAAAGGAACAATGTCAGCCGTTCCAAGCAACGTCCAAAGAGCCTCCACTAAAACTGAATAATAATTGATTTTTTTTTTATCCCTTTAGGTTTTATTATTCTCTCTTATATATATTAAGAGATATTATTATTTAATAATATACCGAAAATAAGACTAAGTACTATAGGTCTCGCGTAATTAAACTTCACCCTATAACCGTAACCTGGTCGATCGACCACCAACATCAGTCGATCGACCACATACTGCAGCAGTACCATTCGATCGAACATGAAATCCTCAACGCAGCTCAATATTGACCTTGACGCTTATAAATTCGACTTCACACACTCCAATGCTAGGATAATTCCGCTCCAAATATATTCTTCTTGTGACACCCTCATTCATTGCGGAAAAATAAACACGTAATTCTAGAATAAAACTGCATGGATATGTTTGTAATAGGTTCATTTAGGTAAAAACCTGGACCTGTTATAAAAGTATCCAAATGGGAAGGTGTCAAACATGCAAGGTCTAAAATAAATCTCATAATAAAACATCGCTAAAGTCGCGAAACAAAGTTATACAACCCAAATATGATAAAGGGAGACAAGTAATAACTTGAGAAAGCTTCTAAAACCCAAAATTACTCTCATCTTCAACAACATATGAGTCACCTAACTCATCTTCAAATTCTTCACCTATAAGAACAACAAAAACACAATTATTAAGCTTTAAATTCGAAACCCTAAAAGATGAGTCTTAAAACAAAATTGGGGGAAATGAAAATAAAGCTTACTAGTAGATGAGGATTGAAGAGAGGATTGCAAATATATAATTTTTATGAGATTTGGTGGAGAAATGAATGATTTATGAAGGATTTGGGAATTGTAAGGAGGTTATTTTGATAGATATTTGGTGTTTGATGAAAGGAAGAGAGAGAGTGAATTATGGAGGAAATGAAAGATGAAGAGGAGAGCCATGGAGGATGGAGGGTGCATGGTTTGGGGTAGGGTGTTTGGGTGAGTTTCAATTGTTTACGTTTTGGTTCGTTTCGACGGAAATTAGAAATATTCGTCGAACGCGATTTCCGAGAAAATTAAAGTTCTTAAACACGATTTTACTAAAATATTAAGTACTCATATGCCCAATATCCAAACTCGTTTACCCAACGACCGTAAGAAATGGGAAAATCCCAATTTTACGACTTTTATCCGAAATCTATTTTATCAAGGGAAAAAGTTTAAATATAGTTTAAATCACTTTTAAACATTTCTAAACTATCAAAAAGAATTACATTTCTTCAAAATAAAATAAGATTATATTTTATCAAATAAATTTTATTTCAAATAAATTAATATAAAATTAAAATAGATTAAAATATTACTTTTAAAATATAATAAAGGTCTTCAAATTTACGAGATGTTACACTTCTCTTAAATGCAAGCTTGTGGGACGGTTTTAGGTTCAAATACCGTATACTTGACACATTCCTGCAAACAACACAAGAAATACCAAAGTACGCAATACGGGGCATAATCGTAGCAAACGACTACTAAAATAGCATAGAAATGCGTGCTAAAGAGGCCTAAAAAGACTATATAAATGGCACGCATCAACGGCCTGATGGCCACCAATACAAACCGAACATAAAAAGGTACGAAATGGAACAACTAATATCCAACATAACCAACATCCATAATCAAAAGAGAAAGAAAGAGTATCACTCCTGCTGCTGCTGCTGCTGCTCATCCATGACATAATCCTCATCTCCACCACCACCTGAGGTGCCAGCTCCTGAAGTCCCAAGTCCCGCATCATCCCCTGCTCTAACCTCTGGACTCACGTACCATGGAGTCAAACCGTCGTAAGGGTGAGACTGAGGTGCTCCCCATGTGGACGCGTCCACCCCGTAAGACTAGAAAA
This sequence comes from Silene latifolia, assembly GCF_048544455.1. Lineage (NCBI taxonomy): Eukaryota > Viridiplantae > Streptophyta > Magnoliopsida > Caryophyllales > Caryophyllaceae > Silene > Silene latifolia. Next base: position 135,755,174 of record NC_133538.1, on the reverse strand, counting down.
TCCTCTGTAGTCCCCAACCCCCCTCCACCAAACTGGATGCGGTCCCGAGATCCCAATACCCTGAGCATATGCCATCTCGTGCATATTCCGCAGCGTCAAGGTTACCTCTCGCCCGAGCTTAACTCGTATGCCTCTCATAACACATTCTCCCATTCGCACAACAATTATTTCCTGCCAAACGTAACCATAACATTAATACTAAACTACTAGCAACCACCATTCTATTACCATATCTTATGCTCCCTCACAACCATACACATCAATCATGTCTCTACAAAATCAACCTCTTTAGAATGGCCATCTTTCCTATTTATCATCACCCTTAAACACCTCAATACTACCATCGTTCGGACATCAAGCCTCTTACACTCATCTCTAAACATCACGGTTTCTTTCCTATCTTTGGTTAACATCCCGAATAACGAACATCAAACCCATCAACCAAATTACCTCAACATTATCTCCAAATCCATCCTTAATTGTATCGTCACCCAACTCACCACCAAGATCTCATATCGTGCAAATTATTTACTCGGCTTCTTACTTTCCTTAATTCCCCGAAACTCATGACTAATCATGTTGTCCTGAATCTCCTATATAACCGTTAACTCAAATCCTCATGATACCACTTTGTGACACCCCCATACTCCAAGTGCCTTACGAGGACCACTTAGGTATAAGGACGCCACCATCTCGGTTTCCCGAGGCAATGATAATCATAAGACAATACCGAAACATATTTAAAAGTAAATAATGTTTAACGTGATTACATGCCAATACCAAAACTGTTAAAAGAAATACAAGTTCTCAAAACTGTCTACTGCCAAAATACTATCAAGTGCCAGACACAGCGGAAGACTTCTAAACTGCAATGTGGTAACTCATCCCAGTTATCCCATACGCATCGTCTCATACCTGCTCAATAACTGCTCACCACCCCCGAATGGATCACCACAGTTTTTAAAACATTTAAACGGGGTCAGTACTATTTACATAAAAGTAAGCCACAACAACTCAAATGCCATAACAGCTCAACACACAACAAACCTCAGTCTCCATAATCAATCTCCTCGTATCTGACTACACACTAAAGTGTGTAGCCCTACCAGAGTACCCATCGCAACAAATACTCCACACCGCCAGTGGGGGAGCGCAGCCGTACCCACCAAATCCCCGCTCATCTCCATCGAGCGATAAACCCAAGTTCATTAATTTGCACATCCTTTCTGTGGCGGGTTCCACAGAAGGCGAATCAAGGGCGTGAAGCCACTCCCGCAAGTGACTCCACTCAGCCAGGGACGCACCCCGAAGAACACTGACAGAGAAACAGTAATCACAATACAACATCAACAACCGTCTGAAACAATCAACAATATGAAATCACAATCGTCTGAATCAACCAACAATCACTAACTACAGCACAATCACCACACATTATGTAATTAATACCGAGTAGGGAAACCCTACCTGAAATAAGCCATCACAAGACCGTCACAAGCAGCTAATCAAAATGCTCTTCTACGAAATCTCCTCCTATAAACACATATACAATCATGCAATTACTACTAAGCCAATCAAACACCCAAAAACCCCCAAATTACCCAATTAGGGTTTTAAACAAACTCAACGAATCACTATAAATATTATACAAGAATCTTACCCTTGACGCGACGAACTCAACGGTGTAAAGAATAAGACGATCCGACAATCCTAGCCATTTGTATTTGTTAACAACGCGAACAAGGAGAACAACGTAACTGTTTTTCTCTCTTGAATTGTTTTAGAAAAGTGAAAACTGATTAAGAAAGGTGGCGGAAATCCTTTTATATTAATCACGCGTTATTAACAAAACCCGGCTAAAATAACCCGTAAGACTCACTTACTCGATCGAGTAAGTAACTTACTCGATCGAGTGCCCCTTACTCGATCAAGTGCCACACATACTCGATCGAGTACCCATCAGACAGACTACTGTTTCGTATAAAAACATACTTACTCGACAGAGTAAGCCCCACTCGATAGAGTACCCATAGACATAGAAAACTGTAGTATTACAAGGATACCCATTAACCTGTAGCTAAGCCCGTGAAACAAACGTTGCGCCGAATGCGCCTTGAATGGGCCCTGAAAATCAAGAAAGAAGTGGACAAACAGTTCAAATCCGGGTTCATCAATGTGACTGGGTGGCCAACATAGTTCCTGTACCCAAGAAAGATGGGAAAATTCGAATTTGCCTTGACTTCAGGGATCTAAACAAAGCAAGTCCAAAAGACGACTTCCCTCTGCCATATGTTGACATCCTGGTGGATAACACCCCCGAGCACGCCCTATTATCATCCATGGAAGGGTATGTTGGTTACAATCAGATCAAAATGGCTGAGGAAGACATGCATAAGCCTGCATTCACTACACAGTGGGGTACATATTGCTACACGGTCATGCCCTTCGGCTTAATCAACGCCTGAGCAACCTATCAAAGAACCGCCACCACACTCCTACATAACATGATGCACAAGGAGGTGCAGGTATACGTCGATGACAAGATCCTCAAATCTAAAGAGCAGGACGGCCACATCAGCGCCCTTCGAAAATTCTTCGCTCGCGTTCATAAATACAACATGAGACTAAATCCTCAGAAGTGTGCATTCGGGGTTACCTTCGGAAAACTCCTGGGACACGTCGTCAGCAAAAGAGTCATCAAAATTGATCTTACCAAAATCAAGACTCTTCAACAAATGCCTCGGCCTAAGAATGAGAAAGAGATTCGAGGGTTTCTCGGTCAAGTCCAATACATCAGCCGCTTCATAGCCAAGCTCACTATGATTTGCGGACCAATCTTCAAGAAGCTTCGCGCCTCCGATCACACCGATTGGGACGACGACTGTCAAAAGGCCTTCGACAGGATAAAGGAAATCCTATCCAAACCTCTTGTCCTCATGCCACCTCAACAAGGAATTCCCATATCCTTATACCTGACTGTCACCGACACAACCATGGGAGCAATGCTAGCGCAAACAGTCGACGGCGAAGAACGAGCAATCTACTACATCAGCAAAAAGTTCATCGAATACGAGACGAGGTACACCCAACTGGAAAAGACGTGCCTTACCCTGGTCTGGTCAACAAAGAAGCTGCGACACTACATGCTCAGCTACACGGTTCACATCTACTCCAAGATGGACCCGGTCAAATACATCTTCGAGAAACCCGTACTAAACGGAAGGCTGTCTAGATGGACACTCATGCTATCAGAATTTGACCTCAAATTCGTACCCCTCAAGGTTATCAAGGGAAAGGCAGTCGCTGATTTTCTAGCAGAAAATCCCGTCAACGAGGATCCAACGACCGACACATGGTCACTTCCTGACGAAGACATCCTTTATGCCGACACCGATGCATGGGACCCATACTTAGACAATGCATCAAATCTGGGAGGCTTCGGGGTAGGAATCCTTCTAATATCACCAGAGGGAGAACATGTTCTGATCTTAGTCAAGCTAGACTTCGCCGTCACCAACAATTCCGCCGAATATGAAGCATGCCTCATCGGCATGCAAGTAGTCATAACACTTGGCATCAAGAGGCTGAGGGTCCACGGCGATTCCTCACTCATCATAAATCAGGTGTCCAGATCATGGAAAATCCGAAGTGACAGCTTAGAACCCTACCGGGCAAAAATCAATCAAGAGGCCGAGTTCTTTGACCAAGTCGACGACTTCCACTTACCACTAGAGGAAAATCAATTTGCTGATGCCCTGGCAAAACTTGCCGCGCTCGTCAACATACCTGATAACATGACATCGATGCCCTTATGTGACGAGAGAAGGAGCGAACCAACTCACATCTGCGCCATCAACAACAACGAGGAGAACCATGTCGAACCTTGGTACCAAGCCATCCTCAACTACAAAACCAAAAACGAATTCCCTCCCAACTCTGATACCAGAGGACAAAGAGTTATCCGTTTACGTGCATTACAATTCGTGATAAACCAAGAACAACTATATAAAAGAACACCCCAAGGAATTCTTCTCCTTTGCATTAATCACCATAAAGCCAAAAAAGTCATAGAAGAGGTCCACGACAGAGAATGCGGCCCTCACATGAGGGCAATGATGCTAGCCCGAAAAATCATGCGGTTAGTCTACTACTGGACCACCATAGAAGCCGATTGCAGAAACTATGTCAAACATTGCCACAACTGTCAAATGTTCGCCAACATACAACATATACCACCATCCCTTTTATACACCATGACATCACCCTGGCCTTTCTCGACCTGGGGCATCGACATCATCTGGAAAATCAACCCGGTAGGCACCAAAGGGCATTGCTTCGTCCTCGTCGCCATCGACTACTTCACCAAGTGGGTGGAAGCACAGTCCTATGCAGTCTTGACTACCAAACAAGTGGCCAAGTTCATCCAGGACAACATCATCTGCAGATATGGGGTACCCCATGAAATCATCAGCGACCAAGGCTCCCACTTCCGGGCGGAAACACAAGCCTTGCTGGACAAATACAAAATCAAGCGACATCGATCATCCCCCTATCGTCCCCAAACCAATGAAGCGGTAGAGGCAACAAACAAAACTCTTGTCACCGTCATCAAGAAGATACAAGATAATTACCGCGATTGGCCGAGCAAACTCCCATTCGTACTCTGGGGATACCGAACCTCCATTCGAACACCAACAGGAGCCACACCCTTCTACCTAGCATACGGTATGGAGGCGGTTCAACCAGTAGAGTTGGAGGTCCCATCTCTACGCATCCTACTGGAGAGTCAAGTTCCTGAGGTAGAATGGACCCGTCAAAGGTTCGAACAACTCACGCTTTTAGACGAACGGCGATCAACGCCTTGCACAATGTCCAGCTATACCAACGACGTGTACAACAGGCATTCAACAAAAAGGTCAAACCCAGAAACATCAAAGAGGGTGACTTGGTCCTCAAGTCGGTTCGAGCACCACTACCCTTCGATCCGAGGGGGAAATTTAAACCCAATTGGGTCGGGCCATACCTTGTCAAGAAAATACTTTCGGGGGCGCAGTGAGACTGAGTGACCTAGACGGGGAGGATTTCACAAACCCGACCAACCTAGACCAACTCAAGAAATACTACCCTTGAACCCTAGTAACCACGAACCTTACCCTAGTTTCACAACTAGTGACCACCATATCCCTTTTAAGTCAAGTTCCTCAAACGTGTTCCGATTTGAAATTCCATGTTTTACGGAGTCTAAGTCACAGCACCCTGCCATGTTTCGAACGTCCTTTGATCTGTCAAATGCAACATCCATTTGCACTCATACAAAAACACCTGAACTACGAGCATGGTTTGATTTCACCTTTTCAGGTGGATACGTAGGCAGTCCTTTCTTACACAAGAAGGATACAACCACAAAACCCAATCAAAATTTACAAAAAATTTTGAACTACGATCATGATTTGATTTCACCTCTTCAGGTGTACGTAGGCAGTCCTTTCTTACACAAGAAGGATACAACCATCCCCACACACAAAAAAAACATCGCCCATATCAACTTAAAAAAAAAAAGAAAAGGGAAAAACATTCCCCTTTCCACAAAAATACAAAAAAAACAAACCTTTCTCCCTTCCCACAAAAATCCCTTTCCCAAGTGCAATTTTTAGGATAATTCAAATCAAATTGCTTTTACAAAATGGATGGAAGAAATAAGCGTTCAAAATTTCTTTCAACACAAGCAATCCTCTTATTTAATTAATAATGAGAAGGATTACAAATTTGACAACAAATAAGGCTAAGCAAGTCTACAACTTGTCAAAGCTAGAATGTCGACTAAGACATCCCACATAATAAAACTAGCACAAAATACACAATACCTAGCTAGTACAACATAATGAAAACTTACAACACTAATACAACATAATAATAAAACGGGTAATGGAGGTCTTCATTCTTCCATTCTGCCGTTGCCTTTTCCCTCGGGGTACATCTTCCCCTTGTTCTTCTTGTTGGCCCGCCTAGATTGAACTTCCTCTTCGGAACGGATCCTTTACGGATCTACAATGGCGACGGCCTCTGGTCTCTTGCAAGGCCCCATATTCGGTCCAAGTCGAGCCCATACACGGCCCACTACCTCTTTCGGACCCGAGCTTCTCCTCTTTGGCGGCCTCATTACATCCGGGCTAGCTCCATCAACAAAGTCGTCAAAGAAGGCACGGTTGGCCTTGCCGACCTCTCTATACTTCAAGTCGACAACCTCGTCCTTACGAGACTTGGACCTTTCCTCCAAGGTTTGAGCTGTTGACCACTAGACATAAGCGGGAGTCACTTATGTCGTGGCAACGGGGTTTGGTACCTCCCAAATCGGCCGATTGGTCCATCACCTTTTCGAAGACTTACACAAACTCAGAGTTTCGAAAAACACTCTCTTGGTCGAGAGTATCTTGATCGGGCACCTTTTGTTGACGCCCCATTTGCCTCATAAGCCTTTCGGGATAAATGAAGGAAGCAACCTTCAAGCCCACCACCATCAAAGAACAAGAACTAGCGGCCGAGCCGGGCAACCCCGTGAAGGACCTCAAGTGCCACCATGGCACCACGCAACGGATATGAGGACCACCCTCCTCCACCAATCTCGAGGTCCAATAGGCCTTGGTGGATGCAAAACTATCTGAGTACAATATCTTCCTCATAGTAAGGTGACGGAAGGAGTATGAAGAAGAATTGGCCGGAGGCTCTACATACCTTAGCCTCTCCAATAGCCACACTTGGAGGATCCTTGGATATCCGACCGAGGAAGCTTCTCCACAAAAGCCCTTCTTGTCCAAAGCTTGGATGATCTCGCCAAGCACCAACCATGATGGATCCCTACCTTGCTCCATTTGCTCAACTATGTGCACAAGGGTCGTACTACCATAACACTTTGACCCCTCCTTCTTCAAGGCATCGACAAAGAGTTATGCATGCGCTAGGCAAAAGGCAAGAGCCCTTCTCCTAGCCACCTCCAAAACATTAACATCCAACCGGTTTGAGAAAATGTTGATAAGAGCCAACATATCCACACCATGGGGAGCAAGGAGAAAGTTCACTTGACTTGTTGACAAGCCCAACATTGAACGAGACTTCTCTTTGTAACACAACCGAGTCGGAGGAAGCACCGGAGAACCCGACCATCCACCAATGGCGCCTACTTCTTCGGCAGAGGACAAATTTCATCTTTCGGGAAAACGAAAACATGATGTTTCGAATCCCAAAACCGAGAGCATGCTTCAAGAAACGAGGATTTCACCTTGACTTGACGAAGCACCAATAATTGACCAACTCCCATTACAACGAGTTGATACTTCTTGGAAGGCGACAAATCCCGACACCAATGTCGCAACTTATTTTCGAAAGCATCCATGAATTATTTTGTGGAAGAAGAAGAAATATTTTTGTAGAGATGTTTTTCATGTTTCGGATGATAAAACAATGAAGCACAAACATCCCTATTTATACAAAACAATCAGCACTTTTTTCCCGAAAAAAGAGGAAGCTCACTTCCATCGCCTATGGCCTCGCGCCTCTTTGGGCTGGTCCTTAGGATCCGCACCTTGATTTGTCCCTATCAAGTTGTGTTTCTTCCTGACACCTAGATTCTCTCGCCCTAAGGCTCACGCCTCTTCGGGCCTATCAGGGATTTTTTGTATTTTCTCACACTCACATTTCCTTGTTTTTGCGTTTCTTGAAATCCGACACAATTTTCATGACGTAGCTTTAAACATACGGGTGTTTTCTCTCTTTTTTTTTAGGGGGGAAGGGCTAGTCACCCCGATCCATGACGGATCGTTTCCATGCTCCAATCCACGGCGGATCGTTTCCATCTCAGTCAAAAATTCCGTAAATTTTTCACTTTTTCGCATTTTTCCACAAAAATCGAAAATTGATAACACGACGTCAATTTTCTTCAAAAATGCAAGCTCTTACAAATCTGAGTCTTGATATATCAAATCAAATACACTCGCAAAAAATTCTTTTAAAATTCATCCGTGACGGTTTGAGTTTTATTTTTTCGAGTTGCAAATCAATTTTCAGCAAAATTTGATGCAATTTAATTCAAACACGAGTTAATTGCTCAAAATTTCAAAACAATTTCATTTGAAAAATCCAAACGTGACGACATGTCGCGGAATTTTCAAAATCTCAAATTTCAAATTTTAACTTCGAGTTATCGTCGTTATTTTTGTCAAATGCTTTTGCGTGTTTACGTTTATGCGTACGTGCCACCTGTTGCTTGTTTTCTACACTAACGATGCAAGAACAAATGCAAAGCAAAGGGAATCAACCACTGATCGTGCCTCTCCGAAACACAAAAAAAAAAGCCAAAACAAAATAAACTACAATCTAAAAACACACATATACAGACCGCCTCACGCAAAATACATCGACACACATTCGATACAAACAACTGACCATACAAACAGGATCCGTTACAAGTATTTATCATACAGACACCGGCCTAAAACAATGAACTGGGGGCTATCAGCCACCTACCGAACTAAGCATTCCCTATCCTTCTGATCGGAAAAGAAAAGGAGCAACATGGAAAAGAAAGGAGTAACCACGGAAGCAGAGGTGGTTACCATGACGGTAATACCCCATTCCTACTCCATGACAAAAAGGGAAACAATGCCTGGTAGATTTCGGACGACATGACAATGAGGAATTGTGACTCAGTGCATCACCCCGACGTTAACCCTCAATCGTCGGAATTCGGCGATGAGAAGGAGCCATGACATTGGGCGCCACCCCGATGTTGAACCCCAATCATCAGAATTCAACAACGATCGAAGACGGTAACATGGAACGATGCACCCGTCTTAACCCCCAATCATCAGACGTCCGAATCTCTGCAGACAACAGCCAATGATCAAAATTTGATCAAAGGCTGGAAAACGGCCACCAGGGAGAAACACAACTCGAAGAGGATAAGGCAACAGCCATCTCTTCTCCTCCTGGATCATCCTCCTCCTCGAAAGCCTCAGCAACGGACCCAGTGGGCCCAGAACACTCCCCTGCAATCAGGACAAAACAAAACACGTCAGTCGAAATTTCGGCATTGCGACGGCACTAAATGGACAAATCCAAAAAAACACAAACCACCTGCAAATGAAAAACACAACCAGGGCAAACCCGCCCAAACATATCCAACAAAAACACTCCACAAAAATCGCACAAAAAACGACTCGCCCTTCTTTTCAAGCAAAAGACGAGTCAAAAGAACGACAAAAATTTCAAAAACCACCCAACACCTCAAGGCCCATACAAGGCCCGCAAAATAAACAACAAAAATTACCGACACAACTGGGTATTTTTCACAGCTCAAAAAAGGCAATTTTACGGCAATTCGGACACAACCAGGTCAAAAATTCAAAATATGACCACTACAAAACAACGTGATTTAATCACGTTTCAAAGTGACCTAAACTACCGTTAAGTTCTATTTCAAGACAAACCGGCTCAGTTTGAGCCCAAACAGACGTTTATTTCGTCAGCATGAGACCGTCTCACAAAGGCAAAAATTCAAATTTTGCCCACAACGCCCAACGAAGGTTCAATATGACAAAGACAGTCTTCCGCGACTACAATGCAACCTAGTGGGGCACACAACTCAAGCAAACAAACACGGCATTGTAAAAAAAGACGGTTTTCCATCTCACTCACGTTTTTCGAACCTAGGGAGCGGGAACGGGGACCAAAATGCAAATAAAAAGGACCCATATACTCCTAAACAGGTTTCTAAGGTAATGCAATCATCAATTTCACTCGAAGATGGGCTAAACAAAAACTTCCAAATCAATTTTCGAAGGGTTAGGGTTTCGCCCTAATTAAATCAACTAAAAGACAAATAAATTCAAATGGATTCAAGAAGATTTACAAACCATGAGATGACATGATGACAATAGCACAAAGTCAAGCAAGAAACAAAGACGAAAATGGCGTGTTTCGTGGTTTTTTGTGATGTTGTGTCGAAGAAGACGACTGAAATGGGGAGCGTTCTCTTCTCGCGTCCTTTTACTGGAAATAGGTGATGTAGCGGGTCATTGTCCGCCATCAAACACATTTCTACCCAACTACTAGCATAGAAAGCAAGTCGGGGCGATCCACGGGACGGGGGTACTCAAATTGTTCAATCTAATCGTAGTTGTGCTTCGGGTTGTCACAATTGATTTGAATTGATTGATTCTAAACTAATGCAAGCAATAAAGTAGAACAAGCAATAAAGCAAATAAAGATGTAAACAAATAATAAAGGATACTAGGATGTCATGGGATCATAGGGGAATCATGGTCAGATAGCATAAATGAGTTATATAGATGCAAGCAATTTTATTATTGTTGGACTTAAGTTAGTTCATGTCATATAATTCATACGAAGATTTGGGTCCCGGAGCCGAGTCATTTGTGACTGTACAACACCTACAAGTCGACTTAATTCTTCCTATTAAACTACATGCATGATAAACCAAATCCTAGGGAAACTTACGTCTCGGAGCCGAGTCGGTTAAGACTTTACAACACCTACAAGTCGACTTGGGTTTTCCCTATTCAACTATATGCATGTTCTAATGAGGCTCGAATTTGTTTATGTCTTACAAGCCTCATTGAAAAGATAAGAGATGGTCAAAAAATGCAAGGTTTCATAGTCTAGCATTTCATCAAACATAACATGTGCATAAGTTGAAAAACAATAACCAAGCATTCATATGAACTCATTAAGCATAAATCTATCCCATGATTAACTCCCCTAATCCTCCACTAATCCTAGTTAAGTAACTACTCACTTATTATCATGGGAAACATGTTATTAATGGTGTCAATCATCACAACAAGTATAAACATGATAAGAGTGAGGAAATAAACAATAAAGAGTAAAGAGATTATACCAAAGTTAAGATGAATAATTGGAAAGGAAAGAATAATAGAAGAAAACTTGATTGATTGATGAAGAGTTGTCAATTCTCCAATAATAACCCAATAATCTTCAATTACCCAATAATAAACTTGAATTACCCAATAATAAACTAGAACAATCATTTTTTTTTTTTTGATGACGAGGGGGTTTAATCCCCCCCCCCCCCCTCCGGGCTCATGCATTCTCGCACCACCACATGGACCATGTAAGCCACCCCCTAACTTGAACAATAATTAAGGAAAGATTAATGTGTAATTTTGTGGAATTATTGAGATTAATCTATTCTAATCTACTCCTAATCTAATCTAAGGAAGGTTTGCCTCCACTAAGAGGGCTTGGTCTTTTGGTTATTACAAATGGAGTATATATAGTGGTACATCATTAGGTTAAGCAAGGATAGATTAGTAAATAACAATGCAAAGTGTTGAGTAGAGCTTTGCAAGTCCTGAGGGAAATGCGCGGATCCTAGGTCTGGGATGCTCATCCTGAGCTCGGGATGCGCGGATCCTCTTACAGCATTTTCTGAAATGGCAAAGCAGCTCGAGACGCGCGGATTGAGTTCGGGACGCGCGGATCCTGGGACAGCTTGTCTATTTGAGCTCGGATTGTAAAACGGACGTCATTTCCTCATCCGGACTCCTATTGGAGTGATTCAAAAGCCTACACCACTTGATTTTTCGACGCCGTTTCATCTAGCATACTTTCAGAGCCAAAAAAGCAAATCTTGGTTTGGTTCCGAGCAATTTCTTCTTGTAATGCCTCCTTCTCGTCATCCTTGCTTTTAAGCCTATGATCCTTCTATATACTCTTTATTCCTATATCCTTGATCATCATTCTTGCCTCCTCTTCATAATAGTCTATCCAAGATCGTCAACAAGCTTCCGAATATGCGCGAGAGACAGGAATTTCGCCTCATTATCTTCTTTCCTACAAGACATATACAATGCAATAAGAAAGCAAAATAGGAAGGAATTGACGGATAAAATGGTCATGAAATGCTATATTAGTATGAAATATGGGTTCAATTAGGGGACTAAATGTGCGCAATTAAGAGTCACATCAAACACCCCCAAACCGAACCTTTACTCATCCCGAGTAAAGAGGTGACTAAAACTATGACTTTTATTTAAACTATCCTAATAATATAACCGATGTGAGACAATTAGCGGGTCTCACTCCGCCCCTTCAACTCACAACAAGACATCTATGAGATAAGATGCCTTCTGTAACACCCCCGCACACCAGGAAGCCTTACCCAGGACCATCCCAATGTATGAAGGTGTTACCATCTCGGTCACCCGAGGTAGTAGATCAAGTAGACAATAAAAGAACACTTATAATAAGTTACTTTAACTCTTTACAACCAATTACAAAACTAATTACAAGTGATAGGTATGACTACTATAGAACTTATACATCAGAACATCTATTCCAGTAGCGTGATGACTCGATCCCCTCCATGCCCAACAGCAACAAACCAACGGTACCTGCTAAGCCAACTGCTCACCATCCCTGAATGGATCACCACAGGTTTTAAAACATAACACGGGGTCAGTTACTGAACAATTAAGATAAGACAAGTACGATAAGTAACCAGCTGATCACCCACATTCTCCGGTTTTCCGATCTCACACGGTAACCGACTACACACCGCGATGTGTAGCCCTGCCAGACTACCCATCGCAATAGGTAGCCCATGCCACCAGTGGGGGACCGCAGCCAATCCCCACAAAAATCCCGCTCATCAACGAGCGATAAACATGTCCCTTAATGTGCACATCCCCTCTCGTGGCGGGTTCCAAGGAGGGCGAACTAGGGTGTGAAGCCACTCCCGCAAGTGACCCCACCACAATCATCACAACATCATCACAACCACCACCACACCAACACTCTGATGATCAGCAGACAACAATCATATACAATACGATCACAATCTTAAATCAATTAACAGTAAACTGAGTAGGGAAACCCTACCTTATCGCCAACCATGAAAAAGAATCTACAAACAGCCAAGCAAGACTCTGAGACGCATCCTACAATGATGGCCATATCCTATTATACAACTACTCCCAACAATCTAATGAAAGAGACAACAAAACAGCAACTTACCTAATCACGCGGACCGACGGTGACACGGACGACGACCACGCATACATCCTTCCTATGAAAACCCCGTCCTTCCCATCATTGAGGTGTAGGCTACATATAAGAGATTGTACGGAGGTAGGGGTGATAGGTGAGAGATAGGTAGGCTAGGGTTAGAGGAAGAGAAACTATCGAAAATGGGAAATGAAATGAAACCTGCGAACTTGCGTTTTTATATCGACGAGTCAACAGCAGCCATACTCGGTCGAGTACTACCATACTCGGCCGAGTAGGCTCTACTGAGTAGTCCCTTCTAGGTCGAGTAAACACTCTTGTAAGGCAGCTATCCTAACCTAGTCTCTCACCTATCTCTTCCTAAGGTCTTTTCTGGTCAAAGGGTCGGTCAAAAGAGTCCTTAAACATCGTGGGTATTACAGTCTTCCCCCCTTAAAAGGAACTTCGTCCCCGAAGTTCAGCCTACACATCTCAACAACGAGGTTAACCACCTCGCAGACGATCTACATACATAAAGACGTACCAACTTCGACCACTACGAGACAACACCACAGGTATTATCACAAGATACTCATTGCATAAGACTGCGATTATTACAAAACTCGCAACCAAGCTACCCAAATATATCCTCAATTTCTGATTCTCTTGTCAGTTCTCACACTTTAGCTCATGACAACATAGCCGGAAAGATGCACATAGAAGGCAGCATATAAGGGAAGAGGGCTAAACACTCAAGAACTCTGTTTTAATTTTTCAAGAACTTTGTTTTAACTTTTATTTATATGGACTTTTATATCGCGATATGTTATCTACCCCTCTAAAAAGGAACTTCGTCCCCGAAGTTTAGTGCACCCCAAAGACAAAGGTTACACGTAGTTGGACACTATCACAAATCATACATTTAGTACACGGCCACAACACATCTCTACTCATAATCCGCAACTATCCTACGACTACTAAACAAGAAAAGATGCACACATGCATTCTACTAAAAGGGCTACAGAAACATAAAACGTCATGATACCACTGTCATCTCAACCTAAGCAGACCTGAACAAGGTACTCCACACAAGGACGTGAAGATAAAAGCAAGTTACCATAATACACCCAAGACAAAAGAATTAAACGTAAAAGTACAATGAGTTACAAGTACCACGCAATACCCTGATACTCGGCCGAGTATAAGAGTGTACTCGACCGAGCAGACTCTACTCGGTCGAGTATGCTGTATACTCGGTCGAGTTTTCACGGGCAGAGAGCAATTTCGGTAATGAAACCCATTTCACTCACAAACTAACCTGCAAAAGTCATGATTGCCATACCGAAATGCATGTCCAAGTCTAACAAATCACCACCATAGTGTGCTAAAACAAGTAACGGCCTTAAGGCCAAGTACAGTCATCCAAGGTAAAGAGTTCAACATAAAATGACAAGCATCCACAACAACTGAAACGAGTCTAGAAATACAAGAAAAATCAAATGCCAGGACCCTCCTCCATATCATCATCACCGCCTGTACCTCTGATGCTCCGGCTCCCGAGGTACTAGCTCCCTGATAACCCGCTGCTGAGTAATCACCTCTTCCTCGCTGACTGCCGTAGTTGACTCCCCACGGTCCCGCGAGGCAGCCAAACTCAACCTCCTCTAGTGGCCTCCAAAAGCTGGGGTCGACTCCATAGCTATGGAAGATACCTGTGTCCACTATGGGTCCTCTCCACCAAACAGGTTGTGCCAGCTCAGTCCCTATGCCCAGATTAAGGGCCATCCCATGCATGTTGTGGAGCACCAAGGTGGTGGAGATCCACTCAGTCAAGTCGCTCACCTGCATCCTAGGGTCGTGTACTGTAGGGTAGGGCGAGTACTGCTGAGAGTAAAAGTCCGAGGTGGAGTAAGAGGGCTCAGTCTCGACTTGGTGCACCCTAAGCTGTCTGAACCTATCACGCTCACGAGGTGGGGGAGGAGCCTGCTATCCCTCAGGCACTAAGGTAGGCTCAGGCAGGTCCAAAAGAATGGTGGGATCAAGTAGTACTGAGGTCCAGGTCTAATCACACCACCTACGGGCTCCCACTCAGCTAAGTGATCAACAACGGGAAGGCGTGTAGGGTCGGGAAGTACCATCCACATAGATCCTCTCACTCTTTAAGCATAAGACCCATCTGCCATCTTCCTCAACCAATTGTTGTGACACCAATACTTGGCGTTCATGGTAGGCACAGTCTCAACAAACTCATCCCCAGAGGGAGGTGGAGCTTCAAAGTCAATCAGGCGTTGGGCTAGGCCGGTCACTATGGCCCCGCAAGCAATGTGACGATTCGGGGACCGTGCCATGTGATCTAAACTAGAGCAAACCACCCCCGGTGCGCTATAGTAAAAGGGTTTCCTACGGTGCAGGTTCAGGTAAGACATCAACAACATAACCTCATGGGAGTTTAGCTTACTCACATCATCTCTCAAGTACAAAAGACAGGTCATCATTCTAAGAAACATACGGAGGGACACGGGATGCACATCATTAATCAGCATAGCACCAGCACTAGGAGCAGGTCGTGTTGGAGCCGTGTCCTCCAGTTAGTGCGGATAACGTTATTGCACATACACTTGTACGGACAAGTGGGAGCTTGTTGGGGCTGGTGTCCCCTACAATTAGCGCAATAACATTTAAATCTCTAAAAGGATCAAAGGGTATACTTTTGTATTATTATCAGTTGGTCCACGTTTATCAATAACGGTTGGCTTGCTAGATAAGTTTGACGTTATTGTCATACTGATGGCGGTGATCAACTGGTCCCTAAAAGTCACACCTATAGGATACGTTTGAGAGATGTGACGGTATGAAAATACAGTCATGTTGATGGCTAATTTGACTAAGCAGTTAGTCGGAGTTATTGACTAATAAATAGTCAAACGCGATGTTGAGATAATTATTTAATACGGATTAAATAATAATGGCTAAGACGAATTAAGCGGTTAATTCGTAAATTGAATAGAAACGATTATATTCAATTAATGTATATTGAATTAATTAGTTATACAATATTGTCATTGTCGGACAAGTATTAATATATCGACTGAGTCATATTACTAGTTGATATTTTAATAACTGATAACCGATGACGATTTATAATAAAAACCCGTCATATACATTTTAGCATTTTGAGTCGGACCACGAGTTAAAATAAGGAGAAAGTGGAAAGCCCACTCCCTCCTTAATGAACCTCACGTCCGAAATGAACAAAAGGAGAGGGGCTCTCTCCTTTTGACCTAATCTTTGTCATTTGCACAAAAATTAGGGTTTTGGAGCTCTCTTCTCTGAAATCCTAGATCTCTCATCGAGGTGATTTAAGTCTATTTAAAATTCATTTTAACGTGTAGACTCATTGCACTTGCATAATTGATCTCCCTCAAGAATAATACAAGTGATCCCAAGACTCAATTTCCGTAAATTGATAAGCCAATTGTTTAGCTAGTTCTATCGTTAGAACTCTTGGTCGATAGATTTCCGTAAATCCTATCTATAGTCCACCATAATCACAGGATCGTACGAGTGACCATAGTGTTGAGATAAAATAGGTCAATCAGTTCCAACTTACCCGACGTAGAAGGGGTCATATTATGCCTACCGACGAAGAAGGGATTCATTGGAGTTTGACCTATAAAGACTATTCTCAATTTTTTGGTTATACGAGGAAGATCCCATCAACTTAGTTTTAATTCATTTTAAGTGAACGAAAAACTAGCATTGCGTGAATGAATTAATTTAAGTGATGGCTTATAAAAAAAAACGTGCGATATCTGTATATCAAAGAAAACTAACGCGTGACCTCTATATGAGTCAGTTTTCATGCAATTATTAGGTGGTTTGGTTTTAGGCGGAATATGATGCAAACTATCGTTACGATGAAAACATAAATAAAAATGCAATACGTAAATAAAAGTCCTAGTGTGGCCTATCCTAGTAAAAAGAACAAAATACAACTTTGGAATCCACTGTTGGACCCGAGAAGCTTGTCTTGATGTTCCATCTTTGTCCATGCAGCGGGAGTGAGCATCCGATCTCCATCTTTGGTCTTCTCAAAATTACAATTTAAAAATTACAAAAAACTGTAATTACAAGGAAAAACCAAAACGGAGATACAAGATCTCAAAATACAACCAAGACCGTGTTCCATCATTACGGTAACACGTTCTACTAAGGCCACACTAAGTTACAACCGTTTGTAAAATTAAATACGTAATTAAAAACATTCAAGGCATTCAAAATAATGATAAATAAAAATGCATCAACTAAAAAAAAAATTATTCGTGACATAATTCCGTAATTATGTTAAATTTATCCAAACCACCTTTTGACGATTAAAATTATTTGACAAAACCGCTTCTATCAACTTAATTTTAATTCATGATAATCCGTTACTTTAAATTGCTTTAAAATAACTAAATGGTACGTGAGTGAACCGTTTCACTATCAAGCGAGTGTACAAAATCCGTATTATGTACATATTATGGCCAAAAGAAAAATTAAAACATGAAAAATGATTTTTCAACGCTGCCACAACTCATTTCCTCGATCGAGACACTAAAGTCCTCGATCGAAGAACAAAAAGGCTCGATCGACTGATGCTGCAAGTCGATCGAGAGGTTTGACAAACAGAAAGTGCTCGATCGACTAATCTCGTGGTCGATCGAGTACGAGGACTTCTCGATCGAACAGTTAGGGTTTTAAAACAGTTCTGAAACAACAAAACCCTCGTGAAATCGATTGAACAAAACAAGACCAATTGCAATTATGATCTAATTCATATACAATTAAATCTACAATTGATAATACTTTAACATATTGCTATAATTATCGTTTAAAATAACAATATGCAAAGAACAAATCGAAAAGCAAAACATATCAGCCGTGTATATGCATGTCACGGTTTTCAATGCACGGAAAAAACAGGTAAACAGCCGTGATGCTCATATGGCCGCACGGTTTTCTAGACAAAAATTATCGTTTCAAAATGTTTAATGAAAATCAACATGAAAAATTTACGTGGCCTCGCTCTGATACCACTTGTAGGGAAATATCCGTAAAATTCCCTTAAATTTTAGGACTATAACGTATCTTTAACATGTGATTATTGTCATAAAACAAAATTACAAGAGAAAACGATAAGAGAATAGAATCAACCTCGGGTCCTTTGAAATTCGGCCTAAGAACAGAAATCAAAGTAGATTTCCTCCTAATCGTTGCACCCAAGACCGTCTGAGACTATGCCCCTTGTGCTAGAAATGCTCTCTAATTGCCTTGCAATATTGAGAGAGCTTTTGTGAGATTTTTCGATGAGAGATCTAGGATTTCAGAGAAGAGAGCTCCAAAACCCTAATTTTTGTGCAAATGACAAAGATTAGGTCAAAAGGAGAGAGCCCCTCTCCTTTTGTTCATTTCGGACGTGAGGTTCATTAAGGAGGGAGTGGGCTTTTCACTTTCTCCTTATTTTAACTCGTGGTCCGACTCAAAATGCTAAAATGTATATGACGGGTTTTTATTATAAATCGTCATCGGTTATCGGTTATTAAAATATCAACTAGTAATATGACTCAGTCGATATATTAATACTTGTCCGACAATGACAATATTGTATAACTAATTAATTCAATATACATTAATTGAATATAATCGTTTATATTCAATTTACGAATTAACCGCTTAATTCGTCTTAGCCATTATTATTTAATCCGTATTAAATAATTATCTCAACTTCGCGTTTGACTATTTATTAGTCAATAACTCCGACTAACTGCTTAGTCAAATTAGGCATCAACATGACTGTATTTTCATACCGTCACATCTCTCAAACGTATCCTATAGGTGTGACTTTTAGGGACCAGTTGATCACCGCCATCAGTATGACAATAACGT
Source organism: Silene latifolia (assembly GCF_048544455.1). Lineage (NCBI taxonomy): Eukaryota > Viridiplantae > Streptophyta > Magnoliopsida > Caryophyllales > Caryophyllaceae > Silene > Silene latifolia. The sequence continues at coordinate 135,736,226 of NC_133538.1, read as the reverse complement.
CAAACTTATCTAGCAAGCCAACCGTTATTGATAAACGTGGACCAACTGATAATAATACAAAAGAATACCCTTTGATCCTTTTAGAGATTTAAATGTTATTGCACTAACTGTAGAGGACACCAGCCCCAACAGGTCGGCTAGTCAAGTAAGGAAGGTAAAGAGGTGCACCACTATTCTTAGCCACATCACTAAGATACCCCGTCCCCTCCGCCTCTAGGCCTAAGTGGTCATCAAACTCATCCAAAGTCAACTCATGGTCCTCGTTTATGAGGCGGAAGGAGACAGTTTTCTCCTTCGCATCATAAACAAACGAGCTCATAAACTCCAAGGTAAAATAAGGGTAGGACTTCTTCCTCAGGTGATACAACCCCTCCATTCCCAAGGTCTCAAAGGAATGGGTTATGTCTCCCTTAATTCCCAAGGTCTCCAAAATATCGGGGTTCACACACCGAGTAAGTCGGAAAGGACGACTCATCAAAGCTATGAAGGCCTTACGTTGCTTGAAATCGGAAAAGATTATCGATGGATAAGCTTCCACCGGTGGAACAACAGGTTCTTGACTGGATTGGTCCGTCTCAAATTGAACATTGGCACGGGTCCTCTTGTTTGCGATGGCTCTAGTTTTCGGCATACTGCAAAAAGATAGGTTTTAACAAGGATATTCTAACCAGAAAATTTAGCCATGTATACAATTTTGAGACGAACTTTTAAGACAAAATTTTCTCACAAAACACAAGGTATTTTAATCAAAAGAGTCATTTTTATCATCAAGAAGCCTTGAAAGAGTATCTTAAAACAATCAAAAGGGGCAAAAATTCGACTTAAGCCAAACCCTAAAAGTTTTGTATTACACAACAAGCGATTTGAGTCATGGAATTGCTCCAGTGACGACATAGACGATGTTTATAAGCATTTAAATTCAAATTATCAGAGGAAGAAACCCAATTTCAGTTACACATGATAGGGATTCGAAGTTTGAGCAAGGGTATACCATAACTTTAAGAATAAATGAAAGAAATTGGTTTAAAATCTTACCTTGAAGGAAGTTTTGGCAAGCAAAAAGGGAAAATCCACAAAAAACCACCAAGAAATCACCCAAGGTTTGAGATATAAGTGATATGGAGTTTTGGAGGAAGAAAGAAGAGGAAGTTGGAGGCGGAAATGAGAAATAAAGAAGGGATATAGGGTTCTTTTAGAATAACCCGGCTGAGTCACGAAAAGACCGTACTCGGTCGAGTATTGGGCTTACTCAGCCGAGTATGGACTACTCGGTCGAGTATTAATAATACTCGGTCAAGTTTTTGAGGTCAGTAGTGATTCGTAATCTGACAAAATGGTCACTCGGTCGAGTGCTATTATACTCGGCCGAGTGTGGCCTACTCGGTCGAGCATGCATCTATACTCGGTCGAGTGTCACAGAACAGGAATGAAATTTCGAAGTTATTGAGCCTGCAAAACAAGTAACAATGTTCGGAGTTCCGTACAATCGGGCTCGTCACCGTTAGAACTTATTTCTACCACATAAACATGTATCGTACACGAATTATACATAACCATTACCAAATCAATAAGCGTTCCACCTACGTTCCTTACCTCTACTACAGTAACAATTATGTCACAATCCAACCACATGTCTAAAACTAGCTACATACCTGCAAAGGTCAGTCTATAATGCCACAACATCACAATTTCCACAACTCATCCTATACTCCCACTAATCAAGACATTCATGTAACATTAACCATCGTATGATGCCACAATTATCAAACGGGTCATTCAACTTAACCTTGCCATACACAAAAGGGTTCCACATTTCATCAATCATAATTTCTAATCATAACTCAACGACCATTCCAACCAATTCAAGACTTCATCACTACCATCGTCACTGCATGTAAGACTCACATTGGTACATGTGATACGATTAACAAACATACTTAGCAAACACTCTTCAAGCAATTACTCCTATCCTCTATCCTTTCCAGTGGCTGGCTTAAGCACGATGGGGCCGGGATTTTGAAATGAGGGCGCCTACTCACCCAAAATCTAGCATCGGCTGGGGCTCCCAACGCACATACACCAGGTTCATTTTAATTCGACACCCTATATTCATTTTGTTCATTGGTTCAGGTTCCAAAATCGTCGGCTCTGATACCACTTTGTAACACCCCCGCACACCAGGATGCCTTACCAAGAACCATCCCAGTGTATGAAGGTGTTACCATCTCGGTCACTCGAGGTAGTAGATCAAATAGACAATAAAAGAACACTTATAATAAGTTACTTTAACTCTTTACAACCAATTACAAAACTAATTACAAGTGATAGCTATGACTACTATAAAACTCATACATTAGAACATCTATGCCAGTAGCGTGATGACTCAATCCCCTCCATGCCCAACAGCAACAAACCAACGGTACCTGCTAAGCCAACTTCTCACCATCCCCGAATGGATCACCACAGTTTTTAAAACATAACACGAGGTCAGTTACTGAACAATTAAGATAAGACAAGTATGATAAGTAACCAGCTGATCATCTACCTTCTCCGGTCTCCCGATCTCACACGGTAACCGACTACACACCGAGGTGTGTAGCTCTGCCAGACTACCCATCGCAACAGGTAGCCCACGCCACCAGTTGGGGACCGCAGCCAATCCCCACCAAAATCCCGCTCATCAACAAGCGATAACCCTGTCCCTTAATGTGAAGCCACTCCCGCAAGTGACTCCACCACAATCATCACAACATCATCACAACCACCACCACCACACCAACACTCCGCTGATCAGCAGACAACAATCATGTACAATATGATCACAATCTTAAATTAATTAACAGTAAACTGAGTAGGGAAACCCTACCTTATCGCCAACCATAAATATGCATCTACAAACAGCTAAGCAAGACTCCGAGATGCATCCTACAATGATGGCCACATCCTATTATACAACTACTCCCAACAATCTACTGAAAGAGACAACAAAACAGCAACTTACCTAATCACGCGGACCGACAGTGACACGGACGACGACCACGCACACATCCTTCCTATGCAAACCCCGTCCTTCCCATCATTGAGGTGTATGCTACATATAAGAGAGTTTATGGAGGTAGGGGTGATAGGGGTGATAAAGGTAGGCTAGGGTTAGAGGAAGAGGAACTGTCGAAAATGGGGAATGAAATGAAACCTGCGAACTCGCGTTTTTATATTAACGCGTCAACAGCAGCCATACTCGGTCGAGTACTACCATACTCGGTCGAGTAGGCTCTTCTCGGTCGAGTATACACACTACTCGGCCGAGTAGTCCCTGCTAGGTCGAGTAAACACTCTCGTAAGGCACCTATCCTAACCTAGTCTCTCACCTATCTCTTTTTAAGGTCTTTCCTGGTCAAAGGGTCGGTCAAAAGGGTCCTTAAACATCGTGGGTATTACACCTTCTTGCAAGGCAAGGTGGGGCTTGTCAAAATGGTGGTACATCCAATCATTAAGCACACAAAACAAGTAATGGATGCATCTACAAAAGAATAACCACTTTCCTCATCTAAGTGGCAAAAATCATCTAAAGGTGAAGCAATCTAAGGGTACACACTTCATTGTAGATATCATTTCTCCAAGCTACTAAGTCTAAAAGGATACCAACAAATCACCTCCAAGTTGTGTCAAACTCGGGTACTTTTATCCTCAATCGCTAAATGCTTTTGTCAAGAGTAGGCTACCTATGGTATTAGAAACACTGTAGGTTCGCGGAATTCCCCCTCTTGCCTAGACAAGAAGAAAGGTCATCCCCTCTCCACCATGCAACAAATATGATCAATGGATAAAAAGGGATCAATATACTTTGAATTTCACAATGGTAGTTTGCTTTTGATTTGTTTTTCCCCCCAATTTCTTGTGGTATTTGACATTTGAAGAACATTTCTGGCCATTTTTTATGATTGGCATTTTGATACTTGGCAATTCTTTCCAATATTGCATTTTTGAACATTTTTCAAAGTAACCCCATTTTGTAGCAAGGGTACTTTTATTGAAGCATAGAAATCTATTTTTGCTCCTCTTTTCATTTGATGCAATTTTCAAACATTTGAATTTTCATTTTGGTACTTGAACTCAAATTGGCGATTATTGTGCTCATTCCCTTTTTGTTGACAAAATATGATAATAGAAGTGAAAGAACGGTTGCATGGTTTCAAAGGTCACCTTGGAATAAACGGTAGCCAAGGAGTTATCACACCACAAGGTACTCTTGACTAGGCCTTAGTCCATGGGTCAAAAGATACTAGTATGACACATCCTAGGGTGTCTTGACAGTATTCTAGCAAACAAAGTCTCAAGGAGAAAAATTATCTATAGGGGCCTTATATACACTTGTCAAGCTTCCCAAATAGGCATTTTCACAAAATTTTCTAACTATGCAACTACATGTCATAATGCAACTAACATATATACAACTCTAATGCATATGCTTCTATCAACTATTATGTCATGTAATCTAAATGCAACTCCTAATAACACATTGGTTCATACCGAATCAATCAAAAGATAGCCACATTGTCATTAACATCTAAAAAGGAGGAAGGAGATTCGGAAAGATCATACCATGCGGTCTTCTATTTCCTTTATGCCTCGAATGTGGCGTAGTCAACCCAATGGGAAAAGTGTGACAAACAAACAAACAAACAAACAAATATATACAATTTTATACTACAAAGGAAAGAACATGTTTTTAATTTTTGAAATTTTCAAATTTTTATTGATTTTGAATTTATGAAATTAGAGAACATATTTTTGAGTTTTTTCGAAATTTTTCAATTTTTATGTATTTTGGAATATAAATTCCCATCCCCCACTTTATTTTGGACATTGTCCTCAATGTACATGTAGGAGTATGAATGAAAAAGAAATAAATGTTTTCGGATTTTTAAAGTTTTATGGAAATTGAAGTACAAATGCAATTATATGATATGAATGAATGCATGCTCTAACTAAATGCAATTCTATATGATATATATAACAAATGAATGCAATCTAAACTACACTATATGATGCATGCTAAATGCTTAAGTCACCTATGATCAAACCTTCCCAAACCGATTTAAGCGCTATTTCTAGTGTAGAAATGAATAGGTTTGGTCATTAGTAGCTATGCATGAATGCAAGTCTATATGCAACTAACATATGAAATATGTGAGATATATTACAATGCAAACTATACTATATGAATTAACTAATACGCAAGGGTGATATGAAATATTTCACAAATGCAAGCTAAATATATATGTATAGAACTAAATGCAAGTGTAAATATAATGCAAAGTCAAAGGATAGGATATCTTACAAATGGTGGTTTGAGGGAGGACTCCACCAAACTCATTCCTTGTTGCCATGGTTATTGATGTTGTCCATGTTGGTCAATGCTCTCAATAACCGGTCAAAGGCTTGGGCACAATCTTCAAACAAGCAAAGATAGAACCATGGCCACTTCAAAATGGAATAGAGCCAATCCTCCACAAGGGGCTTTTTATTGAAATTTCTCCCCTTCACCTTAGCCTTTTCATCATAGCCTTTTTGGCTCTCCAAACTAGCAAGCTTAGAATTTTTGTCATCGGGAGGCTTTCATTCTCTCCAGTCTCCCTCAAGTATGGTGATGGTGATAGCATTTGAATTTATCAATCCTTCAAGAATAGAAGGAGAATTCTCATAACATTGATGACGAGGTACCTTAGTAATTGAGATTGTTGGTGCCAAGTCTCCACAAGTAAGCTCATTTGCAAGTTTGTTCTTGAGCTTTTCCACCAAGTACCTTTTGTATGACGATTTGACTTTTTGGAGAAGGTCCACCATATCATCTTCAACAATCATAGGTTCCATAGTGGGTACGAAATGGTCTTCATAAGCAATAGGAAAGAGACATTCATTTTCTTCATGGAAGCATACCTCAAATTTCTCAAGGATGTGCTCCTCAAGTGAGGCAATCTCACAACTCTTTTCCTCCTCTTCACTCCATAAGTCCTTTCAAGACACATGTTCCTCATAAACTTCTTTACAATGTTGTCATCATGGCTATCTTCATATGAATCATAAATGGGGGCTTCACACCTCTTCAATAATTCTTCCTCCACCATCTCAATATTCACATCAAAAGACACACCCTCATACTCACAAAGGCTAAGAGTATTTGGCTTACTCAACCTCATATCTTCTTCATCAAATACCACACTTTCATACTCACAAGAGCTCGAGGAGATTGGCTCTTCCCACTTCTCATCTTCCACATCAAAGGTTACTCCTTCAAATTCACATTCATGGTCAATGCTCAAGAATTCGTGAGGAGTGGTTGCTTGGGTTGCCTTTATTTGGGCAATTCGAATTTCCAACTCCTCACCTTGGGTAACAATGTCTTGAAGAACAGTGTCCCTATTTTGGCTTTCCTCTAGCATTTGTTTAAAGAAGTTTTGTTGATCTCCCATCATTTGGAGAATCACATTTTGAATGGGCTCATCTTCTTATTGTGGGTGGGTGTGAAAATGGTTGTATTGTGGCATTTGGAATTCATTGTAAAGTGGTTATTGGGAGGGTGGTTGTTATGGATATTGGATGTAGGGGTTTTGGTGGGAAAAGTTGGGGTAGTAGTTAGGATTTTTATTGTATGAGTTATAAGGTAGATTTGTGTTGACTTGCTCCTCAAACTCCCCTTACCCATTGTAGTCATACTCAAAAGATCCACCACATACTCCATGTACCAAGTCTTGGGCCATCATCATAGCTAAGACAATGATACAACTACAAACATGGAAACTACAATAAAATGGTAAGAATGTACCTTGAGGAACAAGTTCCTCAAGGTTAAAGCATAAGAAACAAAATTCCCAAGGAACCAAGGCTCCTCAAGAAGAAGCACAACTAAAACTAGACAAAAGAACGATTCAAATACACAACACCGTCCCCAGCAACGGCGCCATTTTGATGGTGCGGGTCGTTGTCTGCCATCAAACACATTTATACCCAATTACTAGCGTAGCAAGCAAGTCAAGATCGATCCACGGGACGGGGGTACTCAAATTGTTCAATCTAATCGTAGTTGTGCTTAGGGTTGTCACAATTGATTTAAATTGATTGATTCTAAACTAATGAAAGAAATAAAGTAGAACAAGCAATAAAGCAAATAAAGATGTAAACAAATAATAAAGGATACTAGGATGTCATAGGATCATAGGGGAATCATGGTAAGATAGCATAAATGAGTTATATAGATGCAAGCAATTTTATTATTGTTGGAATTAAGTTAGTTCATGTCATATAATTCATAAGAAGATTTGGGTCCCGGAGCCGAGTCATTTGTGACTGTACAACACCTACAAGTCGACTTAATTCTTCCTATTAAACTACATGCATGATAAACCAAATCCTAGGGAAACTTACATCTCGGAGCCGAGTCAGTTAAGACTTTACAACACCTACAAGTCGACTTGGGTTTCCCTATTCAACTATATGCATGGTCTAATGAGGTTCGAGTTGGTTTATGTCTTACAAGCCTCATTGAAAAGATAAGAGATGGTCAAAAAATGCAAGGTTTCACAGTCTAGCATTTCATCAAACATAACATGTGCATAAGTTGAAGAACAATAAGCAAGCATTCATATGAACTCATTAAGCATAAATCTATCCCATGATTAACTCCCCTAATCCTCCACTAATCCTAGTTAAGTAACTACTCACTTATTATCATGGGAAACATGTTATCAATGGTGTCAATCATCACAACAAGTATAAACATGATAAGAGAGTGAGGAAATAAATAATAAAGAGTAAAGAGATTATACCAAACTTAAGATGAATAATTGGAAAGGAAAGAATAATAGAAGAAAACTTGATTGATTGATGAAGAGTTGTCAATTCTCCAATAATATCCCAATAATCTTTAATTACCCAATAATAAACTTGAATTACCCAATAATAAACTTGAACAATAATTAAGGAAAGATTAATGTGTAATTTTGTGGAATGATTGAGATTAATCTATTCTAATATACTCCTAATCTAATCTAAGGAAGGTTTGCCTCCACTAAGAGGGCTTGGTCTTTTGGTTATTACAAATGGAGTATATATAGTGGTACATCATTAGGTTAAACAAGGGTAGATTAGTAAATAACAATGCTAAGTGTTGAGTAGAGCTTTGCAAGTCCTGAGGGAAATGCGCGGATCCTAGGTCTGAGATGCTCATCCTGATCTCGGAATGCACGGATCCTCTTACAGGCTTTTCTGAAATGACAAAGCAGCTCGGGACGCGCGGATCCTGGGGCAGCTTGTCTATTTGAGCTCGAATTCTAAAGCGGATGTCATTTCCTCATCCGGACTTCTATTGGAGTGATTCAAAAGCCTAAACCACTTAATTTTTTAACGCCGTTTCATCTAGTATACTTTCAGAGCCAAACAAGCAACTCTTGGTTTGGTTCCGAGCAATTTCTTCTTGTAATGGCCTCCTTCTCGTCATCCTTGCTTTTAAGCCTATGATCCTTCTATATACTCTTTATTCCTACATCCTTGGTCATCATTCTTGCCTCCTCTTTATACTAGTCCATCCAAGATCGTCAACAAGCTTCCGAATATGCGCGAGAGACGGTAATTCCGCCTCATTATCTTCTTTCCTACAAGACATATACAATGCAATAGGAAAGCAAAATAGGAAGGAATTGACGGATAAAATGGTCATGAAATGCTATATTAGTATGCAAAATGGGTTCAATTAGGGGACTAAATGTGCACAATTAAGAGTCACATCAATAGGGATGCCTCCTTCCCTTGCAAAACAGCTCGCGCCTCAATCAGGCGTTCCCTGCTTTATTCAGCGGAATTTTGGGGCTTTGGCCCAATTCTCACTCAAACCACAAAATTTCAACGGCGGAATTAAAAACCGTCATCTTTCAAATGCAAGAACAAAATAGTAAAATTCAAATTCGCTATTTTCACAAAATTTCAACGGCGGAATTAAAAACCGTAATCTTTCAAAAACAAAATAGTGAAAATTCAAATCGCTATTTTCACAAAATTTTCAACGACGGCCATAAAAACCGTCATTTTTCAAAAATAAATAGTGAAATTCATATTCGCTATTTTTACAAAACTTAAATGACAGAATTAAAAACCGTCATTTCTCGAACAAAAACAAAATAGTAAAATTTAAAATTCGTTATTTCCACAAATTTCAAATTTTCAGCGATGGCATTAAAAACCGTCAAACATTCAAACAGGATAGTGAAATTCACTACCCTTCACAAGTCTCAAATCATGGGAAGGCGAAATTGAAACCGCTATCCCCAAACACACATCGAATGGCAGAATGTACTTCTGCCATTTTCTACAAACTTCCAACAAACGGCAATAAAAATCGTTACCTCCCTTCGAGATTCAAAATGATCGCCAACCACGGGAGCCAGGCTCACGAGCCTATCCCTTTCCGGTGCCACAAACATCCAATACAAACACCGAGATTCCCCAGTAGCATATATGAGGCTTCCTCACGGAGCCCGCTAAACTCAAACGACCTCCCGAAATAGACCCGTCCGACGCGGCTATTTCCCACAGTTAATCACATTCAATGCGGCTGGCGAGCCTCACAACGCACATTCAACGTGGCTGGCGAGCCTCACAACGCACATTCAACATGGCTGACGAGCAATTATTGACGTAGGAGCGAGGACATTCAGCATTCCTTGATTTTGTTGTTTTGAACATTCCTGAGGATTACATACCCCTATTATCTTAGGGAGACCATTTTTGCACACTGCTAGTGCAATTATTGACGTAGGAGCGAGGACTCTGACATTTAAGGTGGGGGGTAAGAAGCTGACCTACACCCAATCTAGTGTCCGTAGGGCACCTATGCAAGTTGTACCTTGCCATGTAGTCTCCACTGTACAATCTGATAGGGTAGCCAATAGTCCTATAGTTGAGTCATGTTTTGCTATTACTGTGACACCTCCGCCCGATGCTGGGAGTAAGATGGAGGACCATGTTTTTGTTTCTCTTTATGTAGGACATGACGGGTTGAGCTACCAGGAGGATTTGGGAGGTGGACTTGGTGTGTTGGGTGTCATCTCTGAAGCTGGAGATGTAGATTATGGCGGACGAACAGGAGAGCCCATACCGCGTGCAAAGAAGGAACGGCCGCAGGCTAAGTGTTGTGAGGAAGCCTGTGCTGCGGGGCACCTTTCTATTTCCAAAGCCAAGTTTAAGTGGTGGCCTAAGGTCAAGAACGCTGAAGGGACTTCATTTAGTCAGCGGCTAAGCTGTGCACCACCTGATTGTTAATGACTTATGAAGTAAGGTCGAGCGGGACCTCAAAAACCAGCGCTTAATGGGAGGCAACCCGTTTTGTAATAGCTTTGTAATTAGTAAAAGACTTTCCAGCTAATTTGTTTTGATTGCTTTAGTTGTTTAGGGACATTTTACCGTTTGTTTTTGGAATAATTGGGATGAGTGTCCCTAGTCATTTTGTTGGGAGTTACACGTTTACGTTTCAGATGCATTAGAGAAGAGGCAAATGTCGTTAGGGAACTGCGCCTAAAGGAGATGGAATACGCTTAGTACGCAAGGCATAAAAGTCGATCGACTGAAGACAATTGTCGATCGACTGGAATACACTCACGAGAAAATTCGATCGACTACTCCTGCCTGTCGATCGACTACCCTGGTGTCCAGCGTGAAGTAACAGAGCTGTTATCTCTATTTTCTCGCGGGTGTTGCATAGTGGCAGCTGGCCACAACCTCCCCTTGTTGTTGGCCGATTTGGGGGAGGTCATTAAACTGTAAGTTCCTGTTGCCTCTACTTTCCGTTGTTTGTTTTCATCTTGTTTTGCGTACCCCTCCTCCCATATATTTTGATGCTGCTGGTGTTTGCTGAACACAATGAGGGCATTGTGTGATTTGATTTGGGGAGGGTATGCATCTGTCTGTTTTCATCCATTTGCATTTTTATTGCATTTATGTTTGCATATTTCTCGCATTTCCGCATGCATTGTTCTTTCTTTTATATATACAAAAAACAAAAAACAAAAAACAAAATTTGAAAAAAATACAAAAACATGTTTTATTTTGCATTTTAAGTCGAGTCGAAACGGTTAGGTAATAATGATGAAACCGCGTCTATGCTTTTATTTATAGCCCAAACCTTGCTTTGCCATTGCCTTTTTTCTGAACGGTCATTGCATAGTCTACGAGTTTTTGATCGGCTTTTCTGAACGAATAGACTTGACTTAATATTGGCAACCTACTCAAAATTTCTGAGGTATAGAGCTAAACAAACTGATGACATTTATGATCAGTTTCATTCTAGGATGAGAGTAGTACTCTTTATAAGACATGTAACATAATATTGCATAAACATGATTTTTGTCTCTTAGTACCTGTATGCATTCGGGTTAGTGGCGGTGTCACATGTGGAGAGGCATCCTTTTTTTTTCTTATTTTACCCTTGAGTCTCACATTAGCCAAATTGACTTGTTTTGACCCAATTGTTAACTACATTCCTATATAGCCGACCTTAGTTAAGCTAGTACAATTAATATTTTTGGGTACGTGTGTATCTGTCGATCTTGGCATTTCTTTTTGTTGTGAAGGGTCTGGGAAGAAGGAAGAATGGAAAAAAAAAAAGTCGAATAAAAAAGAAAAAAAAAGGAGTTAAAAAAAAGATGGTTTTACTCCTATGCTATTATTCCATATTATCCGAGGAGTATTTTCTGATTTGGTGTGTGAGTTTTATGCCAGTTGTGGCATCATTTTATTCTATACGGTTTGGTTTTTGAGCGGGATTTGTTTACTATTGGTTTCGTTTGGTATTAGCTTGGCTCTTACCTCCACATTTCCAAAATGTATTGCCCCTTCTTACCCAATTACCTCACTTCACCATATTTGTAAGTCCTCGGCATGTGATTTGGTCTTGTTTGGTTGGAATGCATATGTACGGTCGGTAGAGATAATTATCATGTTAGACTGCATGCATGTTCTTATAGGTTGCAGTTAGGTGAGTGTCTTATTTCCTTCTTGTCTTACAATGAATAATCTCACCATGTTCTTTAACGAGTGATGAGCGACCCGTGAGAGTCCGATATATACGAGTCTTCCAAGGTCGAAGGTTCAGTAGTTGTATCATTAGTACAACTCGTTTGCAATCGATTTGGTAAACTGGTTTTGGCTACTTGCATTAAATCGGTTTGGGCGTGTAAATCATAGTTAGCTTTGAGCTTGTCTACCGTTCTATTAGTTGTCTTTGTCTTTAGTCTTTGCTTGCTTGGGGACAAGCAAAGGTTTGGTTTGGGGAGGTTTGATGCGTGCCTATTTCATACATTTTCTCTATTCATTTGCACGCATTTCTATGCTTATTAAGTAGCGACTAGCTACCATTCTCTCATGAATCGTCTACTTTGGGTTATTTTGTATTTTATGCAGATTTGGACCCGAAAGAGTGTAAACAAGCCAAAAGCCGTCCCCGGAGTTGTATTCAGGATACTAGTGGAGTTAAGCTCGGGAATTGTCATCTTAGAATGCGTGAAGACGTAAGAAAGCACGATAAAGTGATGATGGACACTGCTGTTTCCCCAGGAAAGTCGATCGACATACCCCTTTAGTCGATCGACTGACTTCAGCTTAGGAATAAGTCGATTGACTACGACTGTTGGTCGATCGACTGGTTTTCATACTAGGTCGTGTTGATTAAGTATCAATTCGGCCCATTAGTGATTTAATTAATAATCTTAGACATCTTTGTATAAAAGGCGGCTGAAAAATCAGCATTAGGTGTCACGATATAGACAGAAAAACTTCCTACATTACTTTGCTTCATTATTTTTGGATCTAAACTTGTAATTCCTTCCTTCCAATTTCGGTAATTTCAATTGTTCTTCGTTCATCTTTCTTTATTTTTGTTATTGTTCTTTTACTATTCTTATTAGATCTGTTTTATGCTTGTTGAATTTCTGTTTAATTTTGTCAGCAATTCTTTGGATTCTCCTCTACTTTAATTGTTTTTTTCCATCCAATTATGCATAGCTAAATCTCTTGTGCTAGGATTTAGGGGATCTGTGGTTTTGTGATGGTATTATGTTAGGTTATTAGGTCTAGCAGTTTACTCCGTCTGAATTGTTAATCGTAGCATCTGATTGCGGTTTGATTAATTAAGTGCACATAATTAATTGACCATCTTGTTAAACCTTGACCTGGATCGAGAGATTGGAAAAGGCGAAGACTTGTTATGAACAATAGGATACTCTAATTAGGGCAAGAGCTATATTAGAATTCTAGGGCGAATAGTGGACTGAGAGGACCTGTTCAGTACCCTTCAGACCGTTTATTGCTGACCGTTGACCTTACCTTAGATCGTTGTAGACCATGGTGAACCGACCATCCTAGCTGTTTTCTCTATATTTTCTTTACTTATTTCTTACACTTAATTTCTCTTCCTTGCTTTACTTTAGTTTTAGTAAACAATTCAAACCCCCAATTTTGTGACTTAGACAGACTTTGATTGACACGTAGACTGCAATTAGCCTCCCTGTGGATTCGATTCTGACTTCCCTAGCTATCCTAGTTAGAGACCAGTTGGTTATTTTTAAGAGGTGCGCGATAGCCTGTCAGGGAGCTTTTGCCCATAGGTATGTCCATCATTACAAAATCGGTGAGAATAGATAGAGTTCCCACCTTAATCACTATGTCCCTAAGGACTCCAATTGGAGTTATAATCCTCCCGTCGGCGAGCTTGATGGTTATAGAAGCGCGAGATAAGCTTTTGATTTCAAGTCGCTTCATAATGGCAAGTGGAATGACGCTCACACTTGCCCCTAAATCACACAAGGCATTGTCAACCTTTTAATTGCCAGCGGTGCATGTGATTGAGAAGCTTTCGGGGTCGCCGAGCTTGATAGGCATTTTGCTTGATATGACTGAGCTACACTCTTCTGTTGGGGCAACAAGCTCATGGTCATTTACACTCCTTTGCTTCGAGATAACTTCCGCTAGGAAGTTGGTGTAGTTGGCGCCTCTTCCGTGGATGGAAGGGTGGGTTCCATCTTTTTCACCAAGTTCATGAATTTCTCGTATCGTGAGTCTTCATTGGCCACCTTTCCCTTTTGAGGAAAAGGTAGAGGTGACACATATGGAGCCTTTGGTTTAATCACGGGTTCCTCAAGAATTACCTCACACACCAAGTTACAATCACTTCTTCTAAGGAGCTCTCCTCCAACATAACCATTTCTTCTTTTTCCGGGTCGGTCTCAACTTAGACGCTCACATTTGGTGCTTCCATTATTTCTTCAAGCACAATTTATTCATCAATTTCACACTTCCTTGGTTCACCAACTTTGGGAGTGGTGTGTATTGTCATTATCATCTCTCCTTTTTCCCTATTGGCTTCAACTTCTAAATTTTCATCAAGAACCGTCATTATTTGCTCAAGCACAAAGTCATCTTCCATGCTCTTTCTTTTGGGTTCATTGTCAATGTTGAGAGTTGTTGACATCATTGAGCTAACATTCTCCTTAGCCATCAAAAGAGGTGTTGCATTTAATGACTCTTCTTGTTTTGGTGATGCATGAGGTCCTTGTTTTTCCACTTCAAATCTCAACATAATTGCATTCACTTCCCCTTATTTCATTGGATCCCTTGGATTTTTCCCTTGTCCTAGCAATCCACCCGGTGGTCTTATGGGGTTAGCAAGACCTTGAGAAGCCACTTGGGCTTCAAGGTTTCTTTGAGAGGCAGGGAGGTTCTTCATGCCTTGTTGGGTTGAACTTGCCAAGTCTCCTATCATTTTAACCAAGTTGTCATATTTAGCATCTTCCATGGAATTACTCGCTTGAGGTGAATGCTCTTGATTGAAAGGTTGGCTGGCAAGTGAAAGAGGAAAGCCATATCCTTGATCTCTAGAGTTGGAAGTTTTGTTGTTCCTATGTTATTGATATCCGTGGTTGTTGTTCCATTGTTGGTTTCCTTGGTTGTTTCCCTTATACCCTTGGTTATATCCTTGATTTTGTCCTTGTTACATTAAATTATTATTGTTGTACCCTTGGCCTTGTCCTTGATTTTGGCTTTGATATCCTTTATTGTTCCCTTGGCTGTTGTTGTTCCATTGATTAAATCCTTGATTGTTGTTGTTAAAACCTTGATTTTGCCCTTGATTATACCCTTGATTCCATTGGTCATTGTTGTTCAAGTTGTTAATTGCTTGGAAGGCATTTACACCTTGTACATTGTTCCCCTCAAAGTTGTTGTTGTAGAGGTTGTTGCCACATATATCATAAGTGTTCCCCGTTCCTCCACATGACTCACATGTGGGTCTTTGCATCGCTTCCTCCATGGGTGGCCAATGAGATGTGGTAGCTTGGTTCACTTGCTTCCTACTCAACTCCTCTATTTTCTTGTTTGGCATATCAAGCTTAGCATTAGTTTCCCCATTCACTAAGAGCTCGGAAGGGGGTTTGCTTGTTCTCAACATATTCCCTCTTGTGCCATAGTTTGCTTCGGAGTCCACCATTTTCTTGATCAAAGCGGTGTCATCGGCATCTCCAAGATGGTCAAATCCACGTTCCGCGGAAGAATGTTTGAGTGATATACCAAGTCGGTATTCCATGGTGAGGACAACGAGCAATCAAATCTTGTAATCTATCTCATGCTTCACCCAAAGACTCCCCATCTTTTTTTTTTGGAAAGTTGTGATTTCATTGCGAAGTATTGCAGTCTTTGAAGAGGGGGTAGTACTTGGCAAGGAATGCCTTGGCTAAATCATCTCATGTAGTAAAGGTGTTCGATGGGTGGACATTTAACCACCTATCCGCCTTGTCCTTTAAGATGAAGGGGAAAAGCATGAGTCTCAATGTGTTCTCCGGCACCCCATTTCTCTTCATTAAGCTCACTTTGATCTTGAATTTCCGAAAGTAAGCATGGGCATCCTCATCAATGTTACCATGAAAGCTATCTCTTTCTATGACTCCCAATTGAGCTGGATGAATTTCAAATTTGTTTGGGGCTAAGGCGCCGAAGTTGATCGGTGGAGAAGAGTCATCCGTATTCGGGATGTTGTGGTCTCTTAAAGAGGCCATATTTCGTGGTATTGGAGGTGGTGAATTTGGTGGTGTATCGGGTCTTGGGAAATTGTGAAATGGGTTTATGAAAAGAGGATTTATGGTGTCATTTGTTTGTTCTTGAGTTGTGGTTTCAAGGTGCGATTGGTGGATGTGCTAGCTTGGTTTAAAGTTGCCAAGTTAGAATTTCTAACCCTTGCTAGAGTCCTTGTTCTCAAAGCTTTAAATAGCCTCTCCGGTTCGGGATCACTAATAAAATAATTACCGACTCTTCTAGGCATAAACTTCAATAAACCGTTAGTCTCCTACTGTTTTTAGGCACTAGGGGTAAGCAATAACACACTCACTCTACAAGAAACAAGTAACTATTCAAACAAGAAAACAACTATACTAAGACTAAGCCTAGGACTCTAACTAACTAAGTATAACCTAACACCATTCCCGGCAACGGCGCCGTTTTGATATCGGAATTAGTCGTCATCTCTGTGTCAAAAACAATTTGTAAATAACCCAATTAAAAGTAGTAATAATCGGGATCATTCGCAAAGATGGCGGGGGTTAATACCTAGCTCGTTCAAGTCTCGATTTAGTCTAACAAGTGAGAGAGGTTGATTGATTGTAAACTAAGATGCAAACAAGATTTAAAATTAAACTAAATGAAGTTGTTTCAAATCAATGAAGGGAAAGTTAATGTCTTTGGGTTCACTAGGGTAAATAAAGGAAGAAACAAGGTTTAACAAGAGATGGGTGATGATAATGGTCAAGGATTTAGGCCTAATTTCTTAGTCACCTTAAGTTCATTAACAAGTTATCACTTAGTTAAGACAAACTTATTAAAAACATGGCATAAAAACCAACCAATAGCATGAGCACCAAGATAGGCCAAACATGTCAAAGAAAAGTTCAAACTTTTATTTAAACAATTCACACAAATACTTCATATGCATGAGAGTAAAGACTAATTAATCACCCAAATTAAAGTGCTAACAACCCAAATTCATCCCCTTTAATTAACCAAGATCCCCCTAAACCCCAGATAATATTACTCACATATGTTTAGAGTGGAGAAATCAACAATGAAAGAAAACAACATGTAAACAATAACAAACAACATGATAACTTTGAATAAACAACAATTTAATAAGATAAAAGATGTAAACAAATGAAAGAAGATGTAAATAAGAGAGATTGTACCAACAAAGAGGAAAGGAACAAACTAGGATGATAAAAGAAAATAAATTTCCTCAAATCTTCAAATTACAACCCAATAATTCAAACTAGAAATTGATTAAAAGCTAATTAAAAAAAGATTATAACTTTAATTAGGGAAAGATTGAGAAACTAATTAAGACTAGGGTTTAATATGAGATCTAAATTATGCTAAATATTATCTAAGTATATGGTCATCTTTAAGGTGTATAATAATAAGGTATATATAGGAAACAAGACAAAAGGGGGAGAAAGGGGACGAAATGCAGCACAGAGGGCGGCTGCCGGCTGGCCAGTGGCCGGATGTGCAACCGGCACCGAGTGCATTGATGCAAGGGAAGAGAAATAAAGCTTGTGTGTTGGTAGCCGGTGAGGCGGTAGAGGGGCAACCGGCTGGGAGCAGCGAGGGATTGCTTCACGTGTGCTTGATGAGGGAGACGGTGTTGTATGTCGGGTGGCTGGTGCCATGGGCCAGCGCCGAGTGTAGTTGAGAAAAAGGGGAGGAATATGTGGTGTGTAGCGAGAAAAGGTGGGCAGGGGGCGGTGCCTTGGCCGACCAAGGGTGCTTGTTCTAGTTTTGGTTGTTTTTATCCTTTCTACTACACTAGCTTGCTTTCGTTCCTTCTCGGCTTAACTTGGTCTTCCCCTTCTCTGCTTGACTCAGTCTTCCCTTATCGACTCGATTCCTACAAAATATATTAATAGAATAATAGTAATACTAATATTATAATAAAAACCGACTACTTACCAAATTTAACTAAAAAGGTTAATTATTACTCAATTAATTAATGTTATTATTAACTAGATTTCATGCCGTGCGTTGCACGATAACTAAATTGGTTCGTATAAATTTATAATATTGGTAATTACTACTCTCATAAGTTAGAGTCCAATCTTTATGTATTAATAAGTGAGGTTATGAGAAAATGTATATTCTTACATGTTCAAAATGTAATTTGATGACTCTGAGGTACAACTTCATATATAAAGAACGTTTTATGGGTAAATCTTAGTTAATTAAGATGGTCAAGCCATTAATAATTTATATCTATGGAAAAATACTTAGGTCCTTAGGAGTACAATTAATGTGTCCTCCGACCCTAATCAATAAGAGTTGTTCATTTATAATGTTTTCCTTCGATTGTGAAACTGTTTAAACTATAATTTATCTTTATTTAATAGAGTTTTCATAGTTGTTGGTTTCTAGTTAGAATCTTATTACAATTAGAATTGCTATATTTAATGATTTTATATTAAAGAATCATCGATCCTTTTCGTTTTATAATGATTTTATTACAACGTCTTACTATCAACTTGAAAATGGGAGTTTGAAGTGTAACAATCCTCCGCACAAAATAACAACATCTAATACTTCTTGTGTTAAAATTTAACTTATGATGGAGTCATGGAGTAATAATTACTTCATTAGTATGTAGTACTTAACATAGTTTCTTTAAACCGAGGAATCACAAGGATTGAGCTTTAACAAATCCAAGTAATACTTCTTTAACTTACTCTTCTCATTGTACTGTTAATATTATGATTATAGAAATAATTCCCTCATTTACCTCCACCACCCAAATTATGATTCCATTCTCATTTCATAAACCATCTCCCATCCTTTTTAAGTCCTCGTAACTCGTGAGTGTATTTCTTATTTTCTCACGATATCTTCATGTGAGACGGTCTCATAATAATGATATAGTTTATTATATGATTCAATAATATTCTAATCCTTGTGAAATTTGAACTAAAAAATAAGTTTCTCAAATGTGAAATATAGGTATAGTTCTAGTGGTTGGTAAGTTATGTGTTTAAAAACTATACAACAACAAGAAAACAATTAACAATCTCTAATCTTCATATCCATGTGATGCCCTCGTTTTGACTCGTGTTTCCGAATGGCATCTCTGCAAACACAAAAGAACTATGTGTAAGAAAATCATTAAAAGAGTGCTTTTTTATGTAAATGGATCGTCTCATTGTGAGACGGTCTTATATGATTAAAGCCATAAATTGGATTGGAGGAAGAAACATTAGCATATAAGCATTACATATCGTTAAAATCACATAAATTTAAAGTATTGTGATATGTAATCCTAAATTATGGGCAAAAAATATGATATCTAATGAAATACCATTTGTTCCGGGTGTAATTCCAGAGCAGTGTTGTTTACCACGCAAGCTTGGTGAATGGATGTCCTTCCTTGCCTTGACTCTTCCTCTCGGTCTCTCCTGAAACGATGAACAAACTGTGGGCTCGGCTTTGCACTGAGCGTACTCACTCCGACGCTCAAGTCAGTGAACTTAAAGGGATTAAGTTATATGTTACTTGACAAAGTATATTGTAGAGAGATAAGGGAGATTATACCAGATGAATAGTGAGTTTTAGGTTAGATTGTGGATCCTTTCCTCAATGAGGGTTGAGGAGTATTTATAGACTTTCACCTTTTGTCACGTAGTGGCCAAGTAGGCCAAGTGGCGTAGCAGGTGGAAAGTCTGTTCTACCCTCGGCCGAGGGACCCATGGCAGGCCGGCGGGCCCTGTTGACTCCATGCCGAGGGGTCTTGGATATGAGTACGCGGATATGTCTCCCGGCTGGCGGTTGCCCAGCCGAGACCCAAAGTGACCGGCCGACAGGCTGCGTCGGTTAGGCGGTCTAACATGTTGACTTGCTGTCTCTTGATCTTTGACCTTGCTCAATATGTTGACTCGGTCAGCGGGTGCAGAATATGCCCCATCAATTTGCCCCCAGCGTAGTCTATGTCGTGGTATGGACCTTCGATGAGTGTTGAGCGTATTCTGCGCAAGTTGAGATTTCTTCCCCGACTTCTTCTTCCTCGGCTTGTTCCTGGTCATACCGTACCATATCCCCCCTCCGCATGGATATGCAATGGACATCAAATGTGGAAAAGAGGATGTCGCTGGCCGGCGGGTCCAAGGTTGAGAGTGCCGGATGCTTTGATTGCCCCGGCCGGTCTTTGCGCAAGCTTGGTGGATCACCCGTTTGGCAAGTGGATAAGGAGCGTGTTGAAGAAGATACGTCGATTGGCATTCTGCCAAGTAGCGTGTCAAAGAAGATTGGGAACTGTTGTGACGATTGACATTCCGTGGCTGCATGCTTGACATGTGTCTCGTTGTTGATTGGTTGACGCTTCATGGGCTTTGCCCTGATTGGTCGGATTGAGTGGGCTTTGCCCTATAAATAGGAGAGTTAGCCCCTGAATTTGGCCTTCCAAATTCATTTTCTCAAAAAATTTTCTTCTTCTTGCTTAATTTTCTTTGACGAAACTTCTCTCTAGTCTTCGAAGCGTTACTCGGCGTAACACTCTTCCCAAGGTAAACAAACAAATTTTCCAACTTTTTAATTGTTTAAGTTTTTTTTGTTGTGAACATGTCTTCTGCTGATTCCGGACCTAGTAATCCTGCGCCGGGGGGTTCCCCGTCGCGCCTTGATGAGGAGGAGGCACTGGCCGCCATCCCGATAAGGTCTGGGGGCCCTAGGTCTCCTTCTCCTGAAGTTGATCCAAAAGTTCTGGAGGATTGAGAGGATGATGATGATGTTGATGATGACGGTGATGATGAGGAAAGGGCTCATTCTGATGACGAGAGGCCGTACGTCTAGATCACGGCAACGCACAGTAAGATCGGCCCCCGACCGTGCTTGGACCCACAAATTTGCCGATTCTTACAGTCCCGACTTCTTCGAACATCATTTCTCCTTCGGCAGGGAGTATAAGATTGTTATTCCTACAGAGGGTCATGCCGTCTGTTGCCCTCCTCCGGGTTGTATCGGCGTGTACATGAGACACCTGGAGTATGGGCTCCGGTTTCCTCTCAATGTATACGTTGCTACCATTATTAAAGCCATGAACGTCGCTGTGGCACAGCTGCATCCGTTGGCCGTTAGGACGATCATTGGTTTTGTGTGGCTATCTTGTTCAAGGGGAGATTCCAACGGTGAACCTATTCCGCCGGCTTCATCACCTTCGATCGAACGTCGCGGTGGCGGGGGTGGTATAGCGTACAGACCGAGCCAGGTTATCTCACCGTCCCCAAGCTCACTTCCCGCAAGGACCGGAAGAAACGGTGGGTATATGTTGAGGTTCCGGGGATTATCCACGCCTCGGTCCTTCCAAAGACACCAAGTCAATTTGCGGTGCGAGAGCAAAAGGGAGCGTGAGAAATATGTCTCCCGGGGCAAGCTTAAGATGGACGCCTTGAAGGTCCCTCTTAATCCGGACGAACGGCGGGCGATGAAGTTGTTTGAGATCGAGAAAGATGGGTCGCCGAAGGGATGGATGCCCCGACGCAGATCATTCTTCAAGACGAGCCGCTCTGCCACGTCGGCCTCATACCGGCCCTAGCACAGGGTGAGTGGGGTCGGTGTGAGGCCCATCTCTGCTTTTAATGTTTCTGTTTTTTTTTTTGAACTTTGATTTATTTCTTTTGTTTAACTCTTGCTTCGTTTCTTTTACAGACCGTTTTGGCCCGGATCTGTCTGAGGAAATCCTCTTGAAGATGGGACTTGACAAAGACAAGAACGTTGTTGAGATGCATCCGAAGGCCGATACGCGTGATCGCAGACCGGTGATACGTGCATTTTATATAGTCTTTTTAGCCTATTTTATGCGCGTATCTTTATGCTTTTATCGTGGTTTTAGGCTACGAAATGCCCCGAATATGCTACTTTGGGTTATTTTGTCTTATTTGCAGGAATGAACCAGGAAGTAGTGAAATCGAGCCTTTTACCGTCCTTTTAGCATGCATTTGGAGGAAGAGTGAATTTAGAGCGGAAATGAAGCTATTTTGAGATGCGCATTTGAGTAAGGAAGTTAGGCGAGCCAAGAGAGTGCTTCAATTTTCTAGTTCCTGCTTGTAAGAGCCATATCTCGAGTTCTACGACAGATATTCAGGTGATTCCAATTGGAGATGAAAGTTTGTCCTTTTAGCTTTCCAATGCCACCGGAATCACCCTGTTTGACCAAGTAACGAAGAAATGGCAGCCGTTTGAAGTTCAGTGTGCGAAGCAGGAATTACGCGCTGAGAAGTGCTCGATCGAGAACTATTTCTATTCGATCGAGAGCCCATTTGCTCGATCGAGAGCTACCTATTCTTGATCGAGTGATTAAAGGGAAAGAAGTTCTCGATCGAGAGGAATTGCTCTCGATCGAGAGGAATGCTAAGGAATATCACTCGATCGAGAGCCTTTAGTTAGTCGATCGAGTGGATTTTGCTGACGGGCTGGGCTTTTTAGGTTTAATTCCGTCATTAGGTTTAGCTAATCCTATTTTCTTATAAATAGGGAGTCAGTATGTTATTATAAACTCTCTCTCACACACTCTACTTCTCTCCCTTTCTCTCTTTTCCCTCTGGTTCGAGTACGCTGTTACTTTCTTCCTTATTTTTCCGGATCATTTATTCAGTAATCTTTTCTTCCCTTTTCTCTCTTTAATTTAATTTAATGTTTATTATTTGTTCTTCCTTTATTTCTCGTTCTCCCTTAATTATGAGTAGCTAATTCCCCGTAGTATGTTAGGATTAGGGAAGCCGTGGTAGCGACGTTTTAATTGACTTATATAGATTAGTCTTGCGATAGGAATTGTATTAGGCAATTTAATTGTTATCCGGTCGAATGAATGCATGCAGGAGACCATAAATTTAGTTAACCCCGACCTAGATCGAAAGATTGGAAGGGAAGGCTTGCTTAATTACAATAGGGTATTGCAGTGAGGGCGAAAGTTAAGCTGTTTACGCTCTAGGGCGGTTTAAGGACCGAAAGGTGACGACCATAGCTCTTCTTATCAATAGTCTAATCGCCTTAGTATTCCCGATAGTATAAGATCTGATAGCTGCCACGGTAGACCGACTCCTAGCATACTTCCTTTCTCTTATTTTTAATCTCCTTTATTCCCTTCTCTTGCCTTTAGTTTCAGTAGTTTAGTTAGTTCACAATCAATTCAAAACCCCCATTTCGTCGACACCCCGACGGACCGAATTAAACAGATAGATAGCAACTTAGCCTCCCCAGTGAGATCGACCCTACTTACGCGACTGTTAGTAGTAACTTAGGTATTTATTTTTGGTACGAAACGACAGTATCAAATTTTGGCGCCGTTGCCGGGGAGGCGACGCTTTTTATCTGTTTTATTTTGTTTGTCCTTTCGCCTCAAGGGAAGACTAAGTACCTTGAGGCTGTTCTTATCTTTTTCTTTAGTGTTGTTTTGATAGGCTTACGGGTTTATTAGACAAAGCTCGAGGGAGATTATCGAAGGGAAGGCTTGAGTACCTTCGATCCCTCTTGCCAAGATGACATCTGTCTCCCGACTAATTGCTCAGTTTGAAGCCCAAGCTGAGAAACCTGCTAGTTGGGAAAGGAAGAAATCTTGGGGATGTGGTGTTCAGCGAGCACAATGCGGCTTGTAGTTGTGTCGCCACATCCACCCTATCAATGGCCACCGCAACAGGATCCTCATGATATACGAGAAAAAGAAATCGCGGAGTCAAGTCCTTAATTCTAGAATATGATAGATATATGGGTGCTCAAGTCACCGAGTTGCGATCAAATTGCTCGGTTAACAATGGGTTGAATGATCGGCAACCGGAAGAGGTGTACTTGACCAAGAGCGGTTTTTCCCATGAAGAACCCGCGTTGCCCAATGCTGAAAATGATTTCTATATTTCGGATGACGACTTTCTATCGTATTTCCAGAGTGTATGCGAGGATATCAGCGCTGTACAGGAAGAAAGTCCTCGATCGAGTAATATCTCTTCTCGATCGAGTGACATGCAGGAGGATAGTTCTCGATCGAGTGATTTTGTTACTCGATCGAGTGAGATGCGGGAGGAAAGTGGTCGATCGAGTGATTATTTTGCTCGATCGACTGAGTTGGCCATTGGGAGCTTAAATTCGTCACTTGGGTTCATTTTGGATGACGAGTTTGACGATGATGAAGGTTACGGTGAACCTCCCTTATTCACAAATAGTCGGATACACTTGAAGCTGCGATTTACGGGATGGATTCCACTGAGGAGGTTGATGAAGAAGCAGCTGAGACGGTAATTGCTCCTAGCACGGATGAGGTAATCCATTCCTTTGTCAGTGATTTCGTCGTTGAGAGCGACCAACCCGAGGTAGTAAGCGATAATTTCATTATTGTTTGTTTTAACAGTATATTGCCTCGTTTAATTTGTGCTCCTTCTTTTAATGCTACACCCTCTCATATGTGGACGCATAATTTAACGAATTTTCACCGTCCTTATCATTTCAAGTTTGCTAATCTGAATCGGGACCCTTATATATTGACAATTGCTCCCGCGCTCCTTTATTTTGTGGATAAATTTAGGAGCGCTCATAGGAAATTTGTTCGGCTTAAAAAGTTAAACACTTTCATTTCCTATTTCTTGATTCCACTTTGGTGCTACTTATGCTGTTGTGTAGCACATGCGCAGCTATTTGACAGGTTGCTGCGCGCTTTGAGTTGTTTTGATTGTGATTAGTTTGAGTGGCTCGAAGAATAGAAGGTCGAGCTGGGACTGATCAAGCTAGCGCTACCGGGAGGCAACCCGGCGATTTATTTCTGCATTTTTATTTACCTTAAGTTGTAATAAATGGTTTTTATACCATAGACTATCTCAGTTTACTTGTCTAGTTAGTTTACGGGCTGTTTACATTGCGTTTTTGCAGGAAATACGATGAGAAGTACTCGACCAAGTACTTTTTGTACTCGATCGAGCACTTGTGCTGCCAAATTCACTCGATCGAGCAGATATTCCACTCGATCGACCACCTGCAGAACTGGAACTACTCGATCGACCACAGCACCATTCGATCGAGCAGTTCTTGGATGCCCACTCACTCGATCGACCACTGTTGGACGGATATCGAGTGTATTTGACTTTAATTAGCTTACTGAGACGGTTTTCCGGGCCTTTAGCAACCTCCCATGTTCATGGTCGGTTTGGGGAGGTCCCCTTATTCGCGCATTTTGTGAGTTTTTTTCGCTTTTACTCTCTTTCTCCTTCAGTTTGCATTTCCTTTCCATGTTTTGGTACAATGGGGGCATTGTACGGTTTGGTTTGGGGAGGTTATGCATCCATATCTGTGTCTGCATCTTGTTTTTATTTGCATTTTTGTTATCACGTTTAATTTTCTGTTTGCATTGTTATTTACTTCATAAAAATTCAAAAAATTCCATAAAAATTGAAAAATTGTTAAAATTCAAAAATTTCACGTTTAATTTAGCATATAGGTTGAGTCGGAACGGTAGATTTCAATGATGATATTGCTCTATAATTGTCTTTTTGCTTAAGCCTTGCATTAAACTGTTATATTCTTTTAGCTTTGTCTTTTGCATATCTACGAGTTAATGTTTAATTTAGCTGAACGAATAGACTTGACCTGAAATTTTGGCAACCTACTTATAATTTCTAAGATTTAGAGCTTTATAAACTGGTGACATTTATGACCAGTTTCATGTAGGATTGTGAGTAGTTACTCCTTGCATAGCATGTTCATCAATTTGCACGTATATGAAATTCAATTGCTTTTTGCCGTCATACATTCGGGTTAGTGGTTGGTGTCACATGCAGGGAGGTGCTTACATATTCCCTTTTCTTTCATTTTTACCCATTTAACTCCACATTAGCCAAATTTGCCTATTGACCCTTAACTACATTCCAAATTTAGCCTGCCTTGTCAAGCTAGTTTAGTGTATGGTTTTGCGGTTTATATTTCATTGCATCAAATTTTGGCGCATATTCTGTTGATTCGGAGTTGGTAATTTATGAAGAAAGGGAGGATGAGAAAAAAAAGAGAAATGAAAAGGAAAATAAGACGTGAAATTGAAAGAAGTATCGAAAAAAAGAAAAAATGTGAAAAAGAGAAACCGAAGAAAAAAAAAGAATAGAAAAGAAAAAAAAAAAAAAAAAAAAAAGAAAGAGATGTTGTTTGATGAGACGGTTTCACTCCTATGTTCTACCTTATATCTTTTGAGGAGTTAGTTCAGTTTGGTTTGGTGAGATTTTATGCCAAATGAAGGGCATGTATTTATTCATAATTGAGTTAGGAATTGGATGTTGATATATGGTTCTGTTTAGGTACTAGCTTGATCACCTATACCTCCACATTCCCATAAATGTTTTGCCTTTTCTTACCCATTGCCTCACTTTACCACATTTTTGTAAGCCCTCGGCTGTGACGGACCTTGCTTGGTTGGAATGTGTGTACGGTAGCTAGAATTGTCTATCATATCAGTTGCATGCATGTTTATGTGGGTCGTAGTTTAGGTGAGCGACTATATTTCTCTCTTTCTTACATATATATGTTCACCATTTGCTTCATGAGAGAAGAGTGACCCGTGAGAGTCCATTATTAAAGGTCTTGCAAGGTCGACTGTTCAGCTATTTTAATAACATCTTATAACTCGTTTGCATTCGACTGTCCTGCTATAAGTGTTTAGTTTGCTTGCATTAAATTGGCTTGAGTGGGCATTTGTAGCTGGCTCTGAGTTATCTTTTCCGTTCCATTAGTTGCATTTTAGTTTACTCGGGGACGAGTAAAGGTTTGGTTTGGGGAGATTTGATACGTGCATTTTATATAGTCTTTTTAGCCTATTTTATGCGCGTATCTTTATGCTTTTATCGTGGTTTTAGGCTACGAAATGCCCCGAATATGCTACTTTGGGTTATTTTGTCTTATTTGCAGGAATGAACCAGGAAGTAGTGAAATCGAGCCTTTTACCGTCCTTTTAGCATGCATTTGGAGGAAGAGTGAATTAGAGCGGAAATGAAGCTATTTTGAGATGCGCATTGGAGTAAGGAAGTTAGGCGAGCCAAGAGAGTGCTTCAATTTGCTAGTTCCTGATTGTAAGAGCCATATCTCGAGTTCTACGACAGATATTCAGGTGATTTCAATTGGAGATGAAAGTTTGTCCTTTTAGCTTTCCAATGCCACCGGAATCACCCTGTTTGACCAAGTAACGAAGAAATGGCAGCCGTTTGAAGTTCAATGCGCGGCGAGAATTACGCGTCCGAGAAGTGCTCGATCGAGAACTATTTCTATTCGATCGAGAGCCCATTTGCTCGATCGAGAGCTACCTATTCTTGATCGAGTGATTAAAGGGAAAGAATTCCTCGATCGAGAGGAATTGCTCTCGATCGAGAGGAATGCTAAGGAATATCACTCGATCGAGAGCCTTTAGTTAGTCGATCGAGTGGATTTTGCTGACGGGCTGGGCTTTTTAGGTTTAATTCCGTCATTAGGTTTAGCTAATCCTATTTTCTTATAAATAGGGAGTCAGTATGTTATTATAAACTCTCTCTCACACACTCTACTTCTCTCCCTTTCTCTCTTTTCCCTCTGGTTCGAGTACACTGTTACTTTCTTCCTTATTTTTCCGGATCATTTATTCAGTAATCTTTTCTTCCCTTTTCTCTCTTTAATTTAATTTAATGTTTATTATTTGTTCTTCCTTTATTTCTCGTTTTCCCTTAATTATGAGTAGCTAATTCCCCGTAGTATGTTAGGATTAGGGAAGCCGTGGTAGCGACGTTTTAATTGACTTATATAGATTAGTCTTGCGATAGGAATTGTATTAGGCAATTTAATTGTTATCCGGTCGAATGAATGCATGCAGGAGACCATAAATTTAGTTAACCCCGACCTAGATCAAAAGATTGGAAAGGAAGGCTTGCTTAATTACAATAGGGTATTGCAGTGAGGGCGAAAGTTAAGTCATTTTTACGCTCTAGGGCGGTTTAAGGACCGAAAGGTGACGACCATAGCTCTTCTTATCAATAGTCTAATCGCCTTAGTATTCCCGATAGTTTAAGATCTGATAGCTGCCACGGTAGACCGACTCCTAGCATACTTCCTTTCTCTTATTTTTAATCTCCTTTATTCCCTTCTCTTGCCTTTAGTTTCAGTAGTTTAGTTAGTTCACAATCAATTCAAAACCCCCATTTCTGTGACACCCTGACAGACCGAATTAAACAGATAGATAGCAACTTAGCCTCCCTGTGGAGATCGACCCTACTTACCGCTGACTTCTGTTAGTAGTAACTTAGGTATTTATTTTTGGT
This sequence comes from Silene latifolia, assembly GCF_048544455.1. Lineage (NCBI taxonomy): Eukaryota > Viridiplantae > Streptophyta > Magnoliopsida > Caryophyllales > Caryophyllaceae > Silene > Silene latifolia. Next base: position 135,707,859 of record NC_133538.1, on the reverse strand, counting down.
ACGAAACGACAGTATCAACCGGCGCCAAACGACCTTATGGACCAGCAGTTGAAGGGCCTAGATACGACGGCGGCCCAGGCGAAGGTTGCTGGTAACATACCGCGCCGAACGCGAAAAACAAAGTCTTCGGCGGCGACGGCGTCAACATCAGTTCCACCTCCACTCCCTTCAGTCCAAAAGGAGACGGTGGAGATCGTTGATATTACCGAGGAGGAGGTCACCTTGGCAGTGGAATCTCCTCTCTTCCGCAAGAGAAAAGAGACTACTGCTGCCGCTGCTGCTACCGAGGCCGGCAAAGAAATGGGTCCTCCGGCCAAGAAGGCCAAGCCTGGTACAGATCTATCCTGTGGCTCAGACTTAGCCGGTTCATTAGGCGTTCCTGATGACAGGCTCTCTGGTATGTCCGTGAATGTTGACATGGATGCTTTGATTGAATTTTTGTAGATCAACCGCCGCTGTCTACCGGACACACTGTTGAACGGCGTGCTGAGAAGCGAACTGCGCAGGCAGGTGGTAAAGATGCCACCGTCGTCTCCTCCTTCCCGAAGCCTACCCCCGCCCAGATTAGGTTGGAGGGCCTGAGTTTGTCCAGGGTGTTGTCGAAGTGGGCTGAGGTGGCCGGTGCTCATATTATGGAGCAAGAAAAGGTCATGGCTGAAGTTGCCCCACAGCTTGATCGGCTCAGGCTTGAGCTCGATGCTGCGAAGAAGGAAGCCGAGAGGGCCAAGGCCGAGGCCGAAAAAAGGCGGTCCGTCTTTGAGCGAAAACTTAGGGAGGACGCCGAAACGCGGTCCTTCTTGAGAGAGCTAAGGTTGAGGCTGGCAATGGGCAAGCGCCAAGCTGCTGGAGGAGCGTGACAAGCTTCAGGCTATCGCCAACTTCAATGCTGAGAAGAGGGAAGAATGGAGGTCCATGTTTAAGGCCCAGGGGAAGGCGCTTCAGAATAAGAAGGCCATCATCGCCCAGAGGGAGTTGGACATTGAGACGCTCCAAAGCAAGATTCTTCCTAACATGTGCGCCCAATACCGGGACCTGGCCGAAGAAGCCGCCAGGGAAGTGATAGGGGAGCTCTTTCCTGATGGCTCCTTTCCGTGGCAAAAATTTGACGAGCTGCTTGATGACAAGATTGATGCTAAGGAGAAGGCCGCGGAGGCGAAGGCCGCTAAGGAGGCAAGGGTGAAGAAGGAGGAAGAGGAAGCCGCGGAGAAGGCGGCCCATGCTGAGAAGGCGAAGGCGGCCAAGGAGGAAGCTGAGAGAATGAGGGCAGCTGAGGCTGCTGAGGCTGAAGCTGCCAAGACAGTTTCTGGGTCGCCTACCAAAGATGATGCTGCTGACGTCGCCGATGGCGGGCAGCAACAGGCATAGGGAGACGGGCGGTCATCACCAGGTTCACCCGGCATCTCGGATAGCTTCAGCTGTTCGGGGGCTAATTATTAAGCCTTTCCTCCCTGCCATCTTTTGGCGCTTCAAATGATATGTCTGTAACCTTTTGTTCTTCTTTTCCTTGTTTTTTGTAAAACTTTGGTAGGTTGTGTTTTGGCTTATCCCTATGGGGACGGCCGTCGTCTGTATTCTCCTTACTTGTAATCATTTTCAATAAAGCTTGTTTATTGGCCCTCGGCTTGGCCGGGGCTTTGATCACAATCCTTCACTTGTCTTCTTACGTTATTAATTGAGCGCTTTTTTCGTTTTTACCTTCGGCCTGGCCGAGGCAGTTAGAATGCGTATCTCAACTGTGTATAACGTTTTTTTTTAAACATGTTGGCATGTTGGTCGCTTCCTCTTTCACTCTCGGTCTGGCCGAGGCATCCGATTTGCGCTTTCCAACCGCCGCTGTGAACATGTTAGCGTATCGACCATTGTGTCCCCTGCCAGGCCTTCGGTTGGCCGAGGCGGCTAGAGGTTACGGCTCGACAGCGTTCGTATCTGTAGACATATTGATCGCTTCCTCTGCCAGGCCTTCGGTTAGCCGAGGCGGCTAGAATAGCGTCTCAACTGTACTTATACGTTCCTAAGGCATGTTGGTCGCTTTCTCGAGTATCAAATGCGCTGGTAGTGACTGCCTTGGCGTCTACTTCTTGGGGTGACTGCCCGGCTTGGGCCGTGGCGTCTACCTCGATATGACTACGGAGGGGATAAACACTTTGATGGAAAACTTGGATGATTTTTCAATAGATATAAACACGCGTTGGGGTGCCAACAACAGTTTTTGGACACCTTCGCCGCTAAACAAACTATTTCCTGAGGTTGTCAGTGTTCCAATGGCTCATCAAAGGCACACCCTCCATATCTGTCACCGGTATGTACCCGGCCTCATTTCTTCAACCACTTTGTAAGGACCCTCCCAGTTGGCCGTCAATTTACCATGAATGTTCCCTTTGTTGGTGGCGGCCGACTTTCTTAGGACTAGATCCCCTACTTTTAAGTCCCTTTTGTGGACTCTTCGGTTGTAGGCTCTTCTCATTCGGTTTTGGTATACTTTGCCAAATTGAGGCGTCTTGTATCTCGGCTTTCTTCGACCAGGTCTAGGGAGGTTCTCGGACCTTCCTCATTTTCAACCGGGTTAAAGGTGGCCGTTCGAATGTCGACCGCCGCTTCAATTAGCGGGATCGCCGGACCCGTAGACTAAGTGGAATGGACTGTACCCGTTGCTTCTTTCTCTCGTGGTCCGGAGGGACCACAGACGCCGGTAGTTCATCGGCCCATCTTCCCTTTAGGTCTTCAACTTTCTTCTTCAAACCGTTGAGGATTGTTTTATTGGCTGCCTCCGCCGTCCGTTGCTTGCTCTGTGGGTGGCAGACGGAGGAGTATGCAAATTTGATACCAAGTTCTTCCAACCAGTTCATTATTGTGTCACTCCAAAACTCTCGGCCGTGGTCAAATACCATGACTTGGGGTAACCCAAAACGAGTTATGACATTTTCCCAGTTACCTTTCTTACGGCCGCCGTGGTCTTGGCGAGTACCGCTACGACTTCAACCCATTTGGTGAAATAGTCAACGGCGACAATCAAGTACTTTCTTCCTCCGGATGCCGTTGGAAATGGCCCTAGTAGATCCATCCCCACTCGTGCGAAAAGGAAGGGGACTAAGTACCTACTGCAGTCTCCTAAGGTGCATGTATCACGGAGCATGCATTTGACAGTTGTTGCACTTTTTGGTTTTGGCTCTAGAATCCTCAAGCATGGTGGGCCCGAAGTAGCCGGCTCGGAGAGCTTTGTGGGCTAGTGTTCTTGCCCCCATGTGATGACCACGATGCCTTCGTGAATTTACTCGTCAAGATTAGCTCCGCGTCGACTGGGCCGACACATTTCAAGAGTGGCCTTATCACGGACCTCTGTATAATTCTCCTTCAAACACCAAGTACCTTGCTTTGCGATCCTTTTTATCTTCTCGTGAGAGACTGCGGTCCTCCCAGAAATCATTCATCGGTTTGTACTTCATTATCGGAGTCATCCACGTTGTCTCGGCCTCTATGTCGCCCACCATGCCGACGGTCTCGGAAATGCTTTTGGCATTCCCGATGTCCACCAAACGGTTCGACCGACATTCTTGATGGTTGAACTGGCAAGCTTTGAGAGAGCGTCGGCTCGGTTGTTCTCGGACACAGGAATGCATTGTATCTGGAAAGATTTCAATTTTGAAGTGTCATCTTTTACCCTTTCCAGGTATTTTACCATCCCGTCGTCTCGAGTCTCGTACTCTCCTCTGATTTGATTAGCCACTAAAAGTGAATCTGTTTTCAAAATGATGTGCTCCGCCCGCAGCCTCTAGCTAGCTCGACTCCGATTATCACCGCCTCGTATTCGGATTCGTTGTTTGAGGCCGAGAAGGTAAATTTCAAGGCGTACTCAAACTCGTCCCGTTTGGGCCGATGATAAGTATGCCGCTCTGAGCCGTTTGCCGTGGAGGACCAGGTCGGTGTATACTTCCCATACTCCGGGTTTTGCTCTTCTTGATATGTGCACTCGACCGGAAATCTGCAAGTGTCTGTCCCTTTATCGAGGGCCTCGGCTTGTATTGAATGCCGGCCGGGATAGCTCTCGCCCATTTGATGAGGCTGCCGGATTGCTCAAATTTTTCCAATGCTTTCTCCAATGGTTGGTCGGTTAAGACCGTCACGGGATGTGCGTCGAAGTAAGGTTTCGGTTTCCTTGCGGCAACGACGACAAGCAAAAAGGCTTTTTTCAATCGGTGGGTAATTTCTTTCGGCGGGCGGCGAGTGTATGGCTGAAAAAGTAGATTGGGTGTTGCTTTGTTTGTCTTCTTCTCGATGATCACGGCACCGATCGTGGCGAGGTAATCGCTATGTATAGATATAGCGTCTCCCCAAAGATCGGCCCGGACAGGGTTGGGAGAGTTTGAAGATGAGCTTTCGATTGCACGAAAGCGTGCTCTGTTCCTCCCAGTGAAGTCTTTATTTCCCTTCAACGCTTTGAAGAATGGGGTGCTCTTGTCGGCGATCGAGAGATGAAACGGCGAGAGCCGCCATCCTCCCGTCAACATCATAACCTCTTTTCGATTCCTCGGCTCCGCAGTCCAAAGTGTGCTTGGACTTTTTCGGATTGGCATCAATTCCCCACAGCGCCGACAAGCACGCCGAGGAACTTACCTGACCGGACACCGAAGTTGCATTTCATTGGGTTAAGTTTCATCTTGTATTTCCTTAGTGAACAAAATGTCTCGTGTAAATCGGCTAAGTGCTCGCTATCAGACTTGCTTTTTACAATAGCATCGTCGACGTAAGCCTCAATGTTTCGCCCTTTCTGATTTTGGAACACTTTGTCCACCAGTCTTGTGTAAGTTGCGCCGGCGTTCTTCAAACCGAACGGCATCATTTTATACATGTATGTGCCGTTACCGGTGATGAATGCGCATTTAGGCATGTCTTCTTCGGCCATGAATACCTGATGATACCCTGAGAAGGCGTCCAGCAGGCTCAGCATTGTGTAACCTGCCGTGGCGTCGATTAAACTATCTATTCGAGGCAAGGGATAGCAATCTTTGGGGCACGCTTTATTAAGATTGGTAAAATATACACACATCCTCCACGCCCCCGATGATTTCTTCACCATTACAACATTAGCTAACCACTCAGGATAAGTACAAGGCATGATAAAGCCCGCCGCTAGTAATTTATCTACCTCGGCTTTGATGGCCTCATCCTTCTCGGCTGAGGAGTTCCTCATCTTCCGCTTGACGGGGCGGCGGTGGAGAGTACGTTCACTTGTGAACAATTACCTCCGGCTCACGCCTGGCATCTCTACTTGAGTAAGCGAAGACGTCTTTGTTCTTCCTCGGCAGGGTCTAGGAGAGCGGCCCTGAATTTTGGCTCCAGTTGACACCGACGATTACGGTGCGCCCGGGTCAATTTCCACTTCTTCGGTCTCCGCTCCTTCGACCATGCCGACAGTGGCATCCATGAGGTCGCCCTCCTGTTGTAAGGATGGGCTTTTCCCCTTCTCTGACTTCTTCGCCACTTTGAGGGATTGCATGTTGCACCCTCTGGCAGATATCTGGACGTTGACTACTTCGTCTTTTTCGTCATTTGAGACGAGCTTATGCGCTTCCCCCCGGTCCGAGACATACATCAGTGTCAGGGCCCGGATGGACATTACTGCATCGGCCTCGCTCAGAGTGACTCGGCCTATGAGGACGTTGTAGGCGGACGAGCCGTCAATGACCACGAACTCAGATAGGACGTTCTTAGCCGCATTCCCCTCGCCGAACATCACCGGCAGTCTGATTGACCCCAGGGGTACCAGAGCGGGCCCGGAAAAAGCTGTACAATGGATTGGTGCGGGGGCTCAAGTCCTCAATCTTCGACCGAGATTGAGAAAGCACTCCCTGAACATAATGTTCGTGTAGGCGCCTGTGTCAATCAGGCACCTCTTGACCAGGTGGTTGGCTATGTCCAAGTGGACTACAAGTGGGTCGTTGTACGGGGCGATGACTCCCTCGTAGTCCTTCTTCCCAATAGACATATCGGGGATGTTGGAAGCGGGGATCGCTGTTTTGGGCACAAAATTGATGGCCTGATATAGCTAGTTCAGGTGCCGTTTGTGCCCATGAGCGGACCCACCGTTCTCGTTGCCCCCGATGACAACATGGATTACTCCTATCCGTTCAAAGACGGATTTTTTATTTGAGCCGTCGGTATTAGTCTTTTGGCCTCCGGCAACATATTTGCTGAGGCTCCCCTTCCGGATCAGCTCTTCAATGACATTCTTCGGATGCGGCGGTTGTCGGTTAAGTGACCGGTGTGGCCGTGGTACTCACAGTACTGGCTCGTGTCACCGTCCCCCCTCGCCTTGGGAGGCCTTTCCCACTTCTGACCCTCGTTCTTGCTCAGGGAGAAGACCTCGGCAGCAGATACGACCAGGGGGGTGTGACCATTGTACCGCTTTTGGTAGTACGGTCCCGAACTCCCCCCGGCGCCCGCCGAGTTCTCATTTCTGGCGGACTTGTCGGACCGTGACCTATTATTGTCACGGCGTCCTTCATCCGGGTTTTCCTCCCGGCGCTCTTACTCTCTGAGTGCCCGGCCTTCTTGTGGCCTACCCAGGTTTTGTGATAGTCCTCCACCTTTATGGCTTGGTCGGCCATCTTCCCGGCGGAGTCTAGGCTCGGGCCCCGCACTTGATGAGCTCGTTCTTTAAGTCCCCTCTTGGGAGGCCTTTCATCGCGTGCGAAGGCCGCCAGCTCGCTTGTTCGGCTCGCGAATCTGAACCTTGGCATCGAACCTCTTTACATAACCCGGAGAGACTCGCCCCCTCTGTCGATAGTCGAGATCCGATGTCTCGACGGCCCTCCTCTTATTGCAAGAATACTTGGGCCAAAATGTGTCCCTTAGGTCGGCATAACAATATACCGACCCATCGGGTAGCCCCTTGTACCAACTTTGTGCCATCCCATGCAGAGTCGTTGGGAAGACTCGGCACCATACCTCATCAGGTTGCTCCCATACCGACATGTAAGACTCGAAAGCCTCGGCATGGTCGGTTGGGTCGCTTTCTCCTTTGTATGATATGGGTGGCAACTTTAGCTTAGTCGACAGGGACCTCTAGGACATAGGCACCGAGGGGTCAGTCGACCACGTGTCGAGTGACACGCGGCGATCGGCTCCTCGCATCCTTAGTCCGGCTCCTCTCCCCGTGGCGGGAAGGGCTTTTTCTCCGACTCTGGTGAGTCGGACTTCTTCTCCGACTCTGGTGAGTCGGACTTCTTCTCCGACTCTGGTGAGTCGGACTTTTTTTCCGACTCTGGTGAGTCAGACTTCTTTCACTCCTCTAGGGCAGGCCTCGTGGGTGCCGCGGCGATGCTGTCCTCCCGCGGGTGCGGGAAGGACTCAGGTCTTCCACTGGCGCTCTGGGTTCCCCCGGTGTCTTGACATGGTCAGCTTCCTCCAATGCTCCGTTCAAGTTTCTCGGAGTCACTTTTTGGACCCTGGTCTCCTGTGGGGGTACCGCCGCTCTTGTCGTCGTGACAGTGTGAGTCGGCGCGCTACCCATTAGGTCCAGGATTAGCTTTAGTTTAGCTGCATCAACCACATGTCCCATGATAGTGACTTGGTCGGTGGGCAGCGGTGTTTCTGGTATTATTGGCATCCCGAACGCCGGTTGAATTACTCGGCCGGTGGGGGACTGCCCAATCCCAGAATTGTGGACTGTATCATCCCGGCAGAATTCGGTTTCGTCAGTCACAACCATTTCTTGTTGCTTTGACATTTTCTTAGCTTGTTGGGTGGGTTTTGTGTTTTTTTTTTTTTTTGTAAGGGATTTGACTAGCTTCTAGTATCTTTTCCTACAGACGGCGCCAATTGTTCCGGGTGTAATTTCAGAGCAGTGTTGTTTACCACGCAAGCTTGGTGAATGGATGTCCTTCCTTGCCTTGACTATTCTTCTCGGTCTCTCCTGAAACGATGAACAAACTGAGGGCTCGGCTTTGCACCGAGCGTACTCACTCCGACGCTCAAGTCAGTGAACTTAAAGGGATTAAGTTGTATGTTACTTGAAAAAGTATATTGTAGAGAGATAAGGGAGATTATACCAGATGAATAGTGAGTTTTAGGTTAGATTGTGGATCCTTTCCTCAATGAGGGTTGAGGAGTATTTATAGACTTTCACCTTTTGTCACGTAGTGGCCAAGTGGGCCAAGTGGCGTAGCAGGTGGAAAGTCTGTTCTACCCTCGGCCGAGGGACCCATGGCAGGCCGGCGGGCCCTGTTGACTCCATGCCGAGGGGTCTTGGATATGAGTACGCGGATATGTCTCCTACCGGTGGCGGTTGCCAGTAGAGACCCAAAGTGACCGGCCGACAGGCTGCGTCGGTTAGGCGGTCTAACATGTTGACTTGCTGTCTCTTGATCTTTGACCTTGCTCAATATGTTGACTCGGTCAACGGGTGCAGAATATGCCCCATCACCATTTGTATGTCAATTTTTTGAAGATTAAAGATTGCGCATATTGTACCTGCAAAACAATAAACTGAATAAGACTTTGTGAAGGGATTAATTTTTGCTATATGAATCATGAAATTAATAAAATAAGCAAACATTAAAGAAAGAATTAAAGCAAAGAAAAGAATGACGTAGTTGAATTGACGCAAAATTATTATGGTGTGCAAATATATATAACCAATTAACCAATGTAGCTAACGTAAAACTAATCATATAGACAAAGAAATTGATGCATCAAGAAGTTGTATTTATAGCACTAAAGAATCATAGTGCGGATTAATAAATATCCAGTTACTGTCCTACTTTGATTACTTGCCCTATGCAAATAAAACTCTATCTAAAAAAATATAGTTAAGATTTAATTTAACTGGGATTACATGCCCTATGCAAATAAAACTCTATCTAAAAAATATAGTTAAGATTTAATTTAATTGAGGAAAATAATTTATTTGTTTTATTTATTTAGGTGTTTTAACTCTATCTAAAAAATATAGTTAAATCTTAACTGGGATTACATGCCTATGCAAATAAAACTCTATCTAAAAAATATAGTTAAGATTTAATTATTGAGGAAAATAATTTATTTGTTTTGTTTATTTAGGTGTTTTAGAAAACTTGGAGTCTCTCAGAGTGTCTGAAAAAAACTTCTTTTATATATATATATTAGATTTAAAGCCCGTGTGATGCACGGGCCTAGAAATAATATCGTTTCGTTTAATTTTCCTTATGTCTGACGATAGATGCTATCATGAAAGAAAATGAGGGTGGCGATTTTTTTAAATCATGATTTAATCTAAAGGAATTAAACCCTGTCATTTAGACTCAAAAAAGTTGAACTAAACTGAATTTAATGGAGCCAAACCATATTGAACTGAATGGAGCTAAACTGAACAGAACTGAACTAAAGTAAGTCCGTGTTCTTTCGGCGGAAAATAGTTAAACTGAACTGAATGGAGCTGAAGTGAACTAAAGTAAGCAAGTGTTGAACTGAAATAAGGCCCTGTTTTTTTTTGCTGAAAGAGTTGAATTGAACTGAATTAAGATTTATATCGTGAAGAGATTAGTTGTACTTAAGCGAATGAAACTAAATTAAAGTGAATGTAGCTAAACTGAATAGAATAGAGCAAAAATAACTGAATTTTAATAAGCTGAAATTAAGTGCGAAGGAACAGGGTCTTAATATACTTGGTCAAAACTAAATCTATTTTTAGATTTTGATTTGCATGCTGGTAGCTAGTGTTCATACGTTTCAATGGTTTAAGCCTCTATAAGTATCTATTTTCCTTTAATGTTCATAATAGTGACTTATCTCTAAATTATTATTAAAAATACAACAAAATCATTTATATAATTTTCATGCCATATACTCTGTAATATGGTTTGACTTGCAATGTTAAAACATTCTAATTTCATTCTAAACAATATAAAATCAATTATTAGTTAAATGAAATGTAAAAGCCTTGTTTATACTTCTATCAATTTAAAGTCATATACTCTGTAATATGGTTTGACTTGCAATACATCTATAAATCTTATTTTCAATTCACATTATCTATATATTTATACAAACTATTTAGCAGAGTTCACGTTATAATTCTATCTTGTATAATATAATCTTATATAACTAATAACGTAATATACATACCCCCAAAAAAATATAATAACGTAATAAATTTTGAAAATACTAAGCTTTGCGCTTACTATTTCATTATTTCATATATACTCCTTGTAATTCACACCGATGGATCATTATTTTTGAAGTGAGATGTTATCCTTTCATTTTAATGCACTTCTACTCAATATTGGTCATCATATTTTTTATTATTATATCCTTTTGAATATTTTATAGTAGTATACACCAACTCATATGTAGAGTACTTTGATTCGAATAGAAATTACATGATTAAGATAAATATATATAAGCTTTTATTATTATCCTTTTCAATATTTTATACTCATAGTAGTTTACACCAACTAATATAAAAACACCAACTCATATGAAAACATATGGCATAAGGGTATGTATATTTCTCATTGAAAATTTTTGATTTCAATATAACCTTAACCAAGTACCAAGTTATTATCTCGATTGTTTAAATAAACTAAATGACAATGTTATAAGTATGTGTAGAATCTATTGTTTAATATGAATAGTTTACATTTGCTATATTTTGTAAGAGTGACTTAAAACAAATGTAAACTATATACTGAGATGAGGGAGTATTTGTAATAGCTTTGAATGAGCCCGATACAAACTTAAAGAGGATGAATTTTTTATCATTGGTTACATTTTAATACCATTTTCCTAACTCGAATAGTAACACAATTAGAGGGTATAAAAAATGATATTCAACCTTAGAATTTGGTTTTGCATGAAACTCGCTTTAACAACTGCCATGGTCGAAGACTAAGATCAAAGCAGTGGGATAAATATGTAGATAACTAAATTTCTAAAGTTGGTGCATGGATATAAAATTCCATTTGTAGATTTGACTATAATTACTTATCAATGACTTGCCATTAGCAATACATACACACAGGGAGATAGATAGAGACATACTTAGTTACGTCTGAGTAGGACGTTGAACTTAATTAACGAATCAATTCTAACTCATTAATTTAGTTATAGAACATTGCATGAACACTAAAACAATCTATGAGATTGATTATATACATCAAAAAACTATAGAGAAATAATATAACCTCACCGCACAGCCACAAACCAAGCAATCCGCAATCATAACCGTAATCTCCATTACTATATAACATAGATTTTGAAAACCAACAAATAAGAACGCTTATTGTCATGATGCTTCGAAAAACGTTTAAAAGTTTGCCTCTTTTTAAAATTGGAGTTAAGCTCGTTAGCCTACAATGAGACGATGAAGCCTAGGAACATGGTTGTCAGGAACTTTGAGTGATATGAACAGCTCGAGGGGGAGTGTTGACGTGTTGTAGATCGTGTAAATTTTTGCAATGGTGCCATCACATGATCTATCATCTTTACGGAACTACGGAGTATAAATTGTTTTATACTTTAGTTTTATAGTAAAAGTAATTCACTCAACATACCTAACTCATTATACAATTACTCCGTACTCTATCAACGCAATCGTACTGCAACGAAAAATAGAAACCGATATCAATACCATAAGCAAATAAAAAAAAATGACGTTTTGAAGATTAAACTTTGTAATAGACTATACAGACATAAAAATTACATCTGAGCATTAAACATATAACAAACTAAAACAAAGCAAACTATTGTGGGTGACTATGGAGAGGAGGAAAGACAATCGGATAGAACAAAAGAAAAAATGCTATGGAATAAGGTGTGGAAAACGCAGGTATGGCCAAGGATTAAATTATTTTTCTGGCACTTGTGTAATGAAGCTCTTGCGACGAAGAGTAACCTAGCTGCCCGGGTGCGTGAGGTGGATACAGGCTGTCCACTCTGTCAGAGCGAGGTGGAGACGAGTCTTCACTTGGTAAATGGGTGTGGGTGGGTTATGGGGGTTTGGGATGGGTTGGAGCTGACTGTCAGGCCGGGAAGGGGATATGAGCGGGTGAGGGAGTGGGTGGAGGATACTTGGTACGATTTCGATGAGAGGGAGAGGGAGCTATTCATGGTGGGTTGCTGGGCTATTTGGGAGGCACGAAATAAGAGCGTGTTTGAGAAGGAGAAAGTTTGCCATGATAAGGTTGTTAAGCGGGTTAAGGGAGTTTTGAGGGAGGTGCGAGGGGAAGAGGGTGCGGTCATAATACAAAATATGGAGGAACAGAGGAAGGGAACAAAACGAGTCATGACGGGTGCGATGGTGCGAGATAGGAGCTTGGGAGAAGCAGGAGTTATCATCAATATTGACGCGGGAGTAAAGGAAGGGTCAGGAACGGGGTTTGGGGTGGTTTGCCGGAATAGTGAGGGGAGGGTGATTTGGGGCATAGCGGAGAGACGACGAGACGAGATGGCTCCAAGGCTTGCAGAAGCGGAGGCCGTTCTGATTGGTGTGCAGGAAGCTATTCGACGAGGGCATAAGGAAATGATCGTGGAATGCGATTGCAAAGAGGTGGTGGATGCTATTCGATCGATGAAGAAGGGTCGTAGTGAGTTAGATTTGATCATTGAGGACATTTTATCTTTGTGTAATAGTCTTAGTTCTTTTGTTTGTTGTCATGTTAGCCGGGATTTCAATCGGGTCGCGCATGAGTTGGCACATCACTGTCCCAGTGGCTCATCTATGCGTTTCTCGGATGATTCAGTCCCAAGTTGGGTTGTCGAGTTATGTTCGCATGATCATTATAATATAATATAGTCCCAAGTTGGGATTATTTTCAAAAAAAAAAAAAAAAAAAAAAAGTATTAACCTCATTAACTACAATTATAATGCAGATTAGAATATACTCGTATAACTAAGAAGAGAAAACGACGTAGTTGCTTACACTTTCAGTCTTTCATTGAAGATTTGTGCGTAGATAGAGTCTATATTTTCAATAAAGTCTTCTCCTTGTAAATTTGTAATCAGGGGCAGATCTAGGGGTCCGGGTGGGCACGTGCCCACCATGAGATCCAAAAAATCAATAATAAGTATTTAACATAGGCTTTAATATCAACAAGGTAAAATGGCGCAGTGGTAAGAGTAATGTGCAAATACTGTGTTTGTAAAAGGAATTTTAAAATTGATAAACCAGAAATTTAAAGTTATTTCTATTATATTTAAATTATAATTTCTTTTCATTTGAGTTTGTATAATTACTTTAATTACTAGTTTTAAACTCGTGCAAATTGCACGGGTATGCTCTTTTAAACTATTTAGGGGGCGTTTACCGGAAAGGAAAAGGGAAAAGGAATAAGAAAGGGAAACAAGGGGAAAAGAAATGAAAGAAATGGGATACCCTTAAACTTAAAAGGTTGTTTGGTTTGCATCATATTTATTAGAAGAACAACCACAGTGCTAAGGTGTCGCTTTGTGGTTGAAAGTCAAAAAGTCAAAGTTCTTTTGCATTTGCTAAAAATCAGGGGCCACGATCAGAGTACCCTTTAATTAGATTTGCTAAGACTACATGGATTTGATGCCCACGCATACTTCAATAAGAAATTACATAAGTTGTGATAATAAAATTTAAATATACAAATACATAAATTACCATCATATTATAAGAATTAAATTACAATAACTACAATTTAAAATCACAAATTAACATCATATTACAATTATAATGATCTAAAATGACATATGTCAACATTAACAATCATCCGCTTTAAGTCTGTAAATAAATTACAGGTGATAATTTCATGATTTGATGCCTTACATCGGTCTGAAAATTCAAAACCCATAAAGAATGAAAAATTAACCTGCACTATTGATGTTATAATCATTACTGAAAAACATTAAAATTTAACTAAAATTTAATAAACCTTCATCCAAATTAAAATGCATGTTTTACAAACAAAAAAAATGACTAGCGATTAATCCATTGTTAAAACACCTTAAAACTCAAAAATACATTAAAATTATATATTAAAGTAAACAGATCTTATAAATTTAATCGACCACATGCATGTACTTACCTAATTGATGAGTCGATCAAATATTTAATATCACATCAAAATCATCACAAGTATTTTAACGAATGAGAGAATTTAATCAAATATGAAAATACTTAGACTACAGAATAACAGATTTTCATCTTTTAACTTGATCGGATATTTTTCTGGTAAAATATTTTGATAATGATTTTCAATTTACAAGATGGATTCATTAAGAGAGGGGGAGAAAGATAAAGAAAAATGAATTTAAAATAAATCAATGAAAAAAAGGGGAAACAAATAGATTAATTAGCATGAGTGTGGCGGTGGGATGAAGTATGGATTAGGGTTATGTATACAAGTATTTGATTTGGGTTGAAACAGGTACGTTGTAAGTCTATTTTGTTCTCTCAGTATTTAAGTTGGGTTATGCCCAATATATAATGGGCTCATTTTGTATTTTTAGATTGTTTTAAATTTAGTCGCCATTATAAGATACTCTCTCCGTCCCGGTTATTTATTGTCCTTTGGTTTTGGCACAAAGATCAAGGAAATGGTAGGAGGCCAATTATTAAATGACAAGTGAAATAAATTGAGTATGAATAATCAAATTACTCATCAAATTCATTTTTAAAATAGAAATAATAACAAATGATTGAGACACCCCCAAAGTGAAAAAGGACAAGAAATGACCGGAACAGAGAAGTAGTTGATATGCCTTAGTATTAGTCATTTAATGATTTTAGTACAAAGATCAAGAAAATAGCTCCTATTATTATTATTATTATTATTAACAAGTAGATAATAAGTTATGCGGACTTAATTAACTTTTAAAAATATTCTCTATATAAAAAAGTAAGCATATGTATAAGACACTCATAAATGGAAAAGATAAATAAATGATTGAGACGGAGTAAAAACTTCGTATTAATTTGTGTTAACAAGTATTTTCTCTTATAAATTTTGCGTTAGGAGTTTTAACAAATTGATATAAGAGTGTAACACAATATTATTGAGTAACAATTTAATGTCACTTTTGATTAAATTATTTAATAGACAAATAACATAACGTTCTATTTTGATATCTTTTACAAAATATTTTATATTGGTAAACTATTATGTTAAAATATGTTAATTTTTATTATAAAATCGTTTTATATGATACTCCTTCCAAAAAAGGCAAATTGTAAATTGCTTAATTAAGATTTTTATTTATTTTGTTTTTAGTTTTAATGAACGAGTTTTACAACTAAATAGTGATAAAAGTATTTAAATATACAAAATCAAACTTAAGCTTATATT
The DNA here is from genome assembly GCF_048544455.1 of Silene latifolia. Lineage (NCBI taxonomy): Eukaryota > Viridiplantae > Streptophyta > Magnoliopsida > Caryophyllales > Caryophyllaceae > Silene > Silene latifolia. Next base: position 135,692,574 of record NC_133538.1, on the reverse strand, counting down.
CCCTTCATTTCGGTTGTTTGTTTGCCTTTGGTTTTGACACAAAGACTAAGGAAAGAGGATAAATTACTAGATGTAAGTGAACCAAATTGAGAGTGGATGATTTAGTTATCCATCAAAGATGGATAAAATTTGACCCTAAAAGATGGATCAAATTTACGGAACGAGTCAATTTTGATGGTCGGTTAAAACTCTAATCTGTATGATGGATCAATTTACGGAACGGGTCAATTTTTACGGAACGGATCAATTTACGGAACGGTCAATTTTGTTTCAATTTTGACCATATTTGTATAGGCTAATTAACATCTTCAAAGACGAATACATTTGTGGAAAAAGCACTGGTTAAAAGTTTTTGCGATTTAAAATTATATCACTGGTTCGTATATTAAATTTTGCATATTTGTATAATTATACGACGGATTTGTATATTTAACAATTCGACAAAATTGTTCTAAAATATGCACGGGTCACAATTTTCATTTTGTCCTATTTTCATTGGTTAATACTACATGATTTGTGCTAGATGATAAACGGGCCAAAAGTTCTCATTTTAGTGCACCGGATCTCCAAACATGCACGTACAAGTTTGACTAAATTAAAAACGAGTATAACAATTTGCACGGGTGACTCGTGCAATTTGACTAATTATGTGTTATTTTTTTTATCTAAGTACTTTTGTTTCATACGCCGCTTTATATCATATACGCTAATTGTAATTGAAATTTATAATCCAAGGAGTCGTTTGGTTACATATGGGAACTTACAATGCCTAGGAAGTGTCATATCACATGATTTTAGAATTCATGTGAATTAGAAAATGTTGTTTGGTTACATGTAGGCATTCCCACTTACTTAGGGGGATCTAGGTAAGCAACTTCCTCCATTATGAAGGAATTGGAATTCATGGGAAGTTCCAATTCATGTAAATTGGGGTAACCAAACAACCTACCCATTTTGCAATTCACATGAATTAAAGTTCCTGTGTAATTTATTGGGCAACCAAACGACCCGCAAATATAAAAACATAATATGACTATGCGAAACTCGACTATTACTTAGCTTTTGTTATATAAAATTTTCTAAAAAAAAGGCAAAGAGCTATTATTGCTTTATTTTTAAATTTTATTTCTAAAGATAATTAACTTTAACGGAAAGATTATTAATCAATGTAAGACGCAGCTTAAAAATTCACATTTTTGTATAGTAACAAATTTAAAAGAGCATACCCGTGCATTTTGCATGGGTTTAAGATTAATATAATTAATATTAATATTGCACGGGTTATACAACAATTCACATTGCTACAACATTTACTTTTGTTATGCTTTGATATATGACTATATAAATTGTAATTTTATTATTACCATATTTTAGATACCCTCGATAGATACAATTTTGGTAATTGTAAATGAAATTATGATACACATTGAGAACATGAAATATGAGTTCAGTTAAAGACCAACCACTATTAACACATCTTGCTATAACATTCTAAATAACAAACCCATACAATTTGCACGGGTTTAAGACTAGTTTTAATAAAAACAAGACCACCCACCATCAAAACCCAAGCACCACCATCCAAGCACACTCCCATCTCGACAACTCACATCCACCAACATCAGCCTATCACCCCACCACTACCACTACCACCACTGTTTACTCGCTGGTACACCACCATAAGCCATTAACTAAATAAGTTGCAGAAAAATTCACAGAAGTCGAAAAAAAAAATAAGGTAGCTCTGTAACACTATGTACGTACATATAGACACATTTATACATTTCAATACTTGAGCAATTTTATACTCAAATCAGATTTTACTAAGTGGGAAAGATGGGGATGTTAGGAATGATCGACAACAGACCAAAAATATCGACAAGCTTCACAAATTGAGCAAGCTTCACAAATTGATAAAATTCAACCATTTTCACAAATTGAGCCGAGAAAAGAGTGAAAGAACAAGATCGACATCAGACCAAGCAAGGCCGGCATACTGGACAAATATGATCCCTATATAGACATCAAAGCAATCATCGTGGGCCAAGAATAAGAATCTCTGAAGAAACCCCAAATGGCTGCTTAGTTGAGTATGACTTTTTACTGGTTGTGGAACTATTCAATACCGGAACGTAGTTGGTCGATCTTATTGGAAAACCCATCGTGTTCAATGCAACGGGACGGTTTTTAATCAAAGATTTTGGATGAATGAAAGCAAGAAACTAAAACCTAGAAATATAGGGGGAAATGATTCATGTGTGGGGATGGTTTTTCTAGGGTGGCCTGGTGTTATGGTTTTTTATGTCGGATCTGGAGTTCGGTGCCGACGTTGGGTGGTGATCTGACAACGACGGTGATGATGGTCGTTGTGGTGGTAGTGGTGGTGTGATGCGATGGTGCCGCAAGTAATCAAGTGGAGAAAGGGTGATTAGGGAATGAAATCTCTTAACCTTGGGGGGGTTGGTGAATCGAAATAGAAGGACTTGAGGCAATGGGAGGGTATGAGGAGGGGAAAGAAAATGGTAAAAATGACCAAACAAACACTTACAAAGAGAATGGAGAGCTTTGATTCTCTTACCCTTTCTTTTAGACCCCTAACCAAACGCCCCCTTATTATAAAACTAATATATATAGGATAAATTTTTATAGTAGTTAATTAACTTCTTTCAAAGTTATTATCTTTAAAAATAAAATTTTAAAATAAAGTAATAAAATCTCTGTTTTTTTGTAAAACAAATTGAAATTACAAATCTAATAGTTGATGAGTTATAAAGTCATATTTTAGTGTTTATATTTAAATTATAAATCTTATTTGCAATTAACGTAAATAAGCATAAGGGTTAATTGGACAGGTAGTTATTGTAGTATGTATTTTCTTGTTAATTAAATTTGAGTTACTGACACATAAAAAAAAAAAAAAAAAAAAAAAAAAAAAAAAAACTGACTTACACATCAAGCCAATTTGTTCGGATGAAAATTAAACAAATTTATTAAAAACGAATCGGTTCGTATAGTCGCAGACCCGTGCAAGTTGTTAAACTCGTTTTTTGTTTAGTCAAACTTGTGCATATTTGTAGAAGTCGTGCAAGTTTAAGCTAAGAATTTTGGCTTTTGAATGTTTAAAATGAAAATTTTGACGCGTTTTTCATTTAATACTGACTGTTAATTTGCGAAGTATGACAAAATGAAAATTGTCACTCGTGCACGTTTAAAATGAAAATTTTGACCCGTATATTTTAAGAAATGAAAATTTTGACGCGTTTTTTTATTGAGTACTGATTAGTAATTAGTGAAACAGGACAAAACGAAAATTGTTACCCGTGCACGTTTAAAATGAAAATTTTGACCCGTGTATTTTAAAAAATGAAAATTTTGACGCGTTTTTTATTGAGTATTGATTGGTAATTAGTGAAATAGGACAAAACGAAAATTTTCACTCGTGCACGTTTAAAATGAATTTCTACCCGTGTACTTTTAAAATGAAAATTTTGACGCGTTAAATATTGATTGTTAATTAGTGAAACAGGACAAATGAAAACTGTCACTCGTGCACGTTAAAAATGAAAATTTTGATGCGTTTTTTATCTGAGTATTGATTGATAATTACTGAAACTGGGCAAAATGAGAATTGTCACTCATGTACGATTAAAATGAAATTTTTTTCCGTGCACTTTTAAAATGAAAAGTTGACGCATTTTTCATTTAGTACCGATTGTTAGTTAGTGAAACATGACAAAATGAAATTATGACTCGTGCACATTTATAATAATTTAGTCGAATGATTTAATGGTAATGTCATCTAAATTAGAGCAAAACATTCGATTATCCAATCCGATTCGAAATCAGTATATCTTCTTCGAAAATCGAATATCCAATCTGAAAACAGCTTGGATCGGATAAGCTTTCGAATATCGGATAAGTTTGAATATGGGTTATAAACTATTCGGATATCCAACTCTTATCCGACTGAAACTCTTTTAGGGCTTCTTTCATATTAAAATAGAAATCTCAAAGTTTCTCAATTTCTTTTGCTTGCCGTCTCTATTCAATCACATTTCCAAACCCTCTCATTTACTCTCTTTCATCACTTTTTCCTCTTCAAACATATATTGAGTACTAATATAAAAAATTTTTGATCCTTTTCTAACTATTTCATATGTATCTCCCCATCTATTATTTTAAAAAAAAAATCAATTTCTGCACTCGCTAACTCTAAACTATATTTGAGTTTTGCCATATTATAAGAAGATGAAGGGCATATTTTGGATCAGAAGTTGTGAGCATGTATTGTTTGTTCCTTTTGTAACACACTTGAGGTTTGTAATTGAGAATCGGATTTGTTTGGCAAACTTACATCTAATAGTATGAATAAGAGTATTTTGATGTAGTGTCTCAAATTTTGAGTTTAGCTAAAGATAGTTCATAGTATTAATATATCGGTATTGGGATTTCGTCTTTTTTTTTTTAAAATCTTGGGACATTTAATTTTGAATTCTGAAAAATATTTTTTTGGATATTTTGGTGGATGTTTGGATTTCCGATCCGATAATTACGGATATTAAATTCAAATGTTTGAAGACATCGGATATTGAAATTTTGAAAAATTGAATCGGGTATCCGAAAATTGAAATGCTGCTATCTTTATTTTTTTTAAGCAATTTTTTTTCCGTTTTTAATTATTATCTCTATTTCTAAATCATTTTTTTCTATTTATCAATATCAGTAAGAGATTAGAGTGATATTTACAGCCTGAAAATGGATAATTTTTCAATAGTGATATTTTATTGTTGTATATAATTTAAATTGTAATATGTTATATAGTGTATATGTAAATAATTTAATTTTTTTTTATAATATGATGTTAATGTGTCCATTTGTATATTTTAATTTTATTAGTAAGCAACTATAGTTTTATAATTGAGTTATTTAGAGTAAGCATCATGAAAGCATGTTAGCAAATCCTCTAATTAAATTGCATAAGAGCATCTCCAATGGTTACCCAAAAGGACTTGTTTGCAAATAAAAAAAATTTCAAGCTACTTGCTTAACCATTGGAGCACTCCTATCGAACTAGCTTAAATTGAGCAACTAGCTTCATGGAGCTAGTAGCTCAAATGGTCCTACAAAAAAAATCTGCCAACTAAACTAATACACGTGGAAATAGGCATGAAGTACAATTGCATTTTCAGAAATGTTGTTGTGCATATGGGCCCATCTAAGCCACAACACTAGTAGCTTATCATTGTAATAGTTTCTAGCTTAAAAATGTTGTAGCTTGAAAATCTTATGTGGCAACGGTAAGCTAGTAGCAACTAGCTTACCATTGTGGATGCTCTAAAGAACATGGTCCTTATATTCAGGAAAAGCAAATGGAAGGTTGAATTATTGACTTTTAACTACAGAGCGACACGTAGGCTCTGTGATTGTTCTTTTAATGAATAGGATGTTTTATTTTTCGAAAATTCATTCAAAACTAGTTTAAAACCCGTGCAAAAAATGCACGGGTTGTAATACAAATTGCTATCATTATATAAAGAAGCATATAAATGAGTGTGATTAAATTTGCAATGCGGTAACAATAAAAAGAGTCCATTAATCTTAAATAGTTTTAAACTCATGCAAAAAAATGCACGGGTTATAATAACATGCGCTATCATTTGATACAGGAGTATATAAATCAACATGATTAAATGTTCAATGTTGTTACAATATAAAAAGACTACAATAGAAAAATCGACATATAATTTAAGTTACTAATCACTACCACTTATTCCATACAAATTATGTTAGAAGGTGTACGATTATTGAGATCGAATAATGGAGGACAATTGTCTGTACATATAGTTAAAGTATACCGTATTATAAACGTCTAATTTTAATAATTTAAAGCATATATTTCAAAATATAATACACACACATTTAAGTGTCAATGTCATGTGAGGTGAAATTTTAGTACTAATATATATTAGACGAACGAAATAACAAACAGATATGAGATTGTATAATCAAAATATATCTTCGTAATATGAATTAGGTTACATAACTTACATTATCGAATTTTCATAAATAATCAATATATGGGCCATTAGGCCGAGCAAAAATTAGTTTCGTAATTAGAAAAGACAAAATATGTAAGCACCCACCCATAAGATAACACAATTAACAACATTACCCATTTTCCCATATAAATAAGCCATCAACAAACCCTACCCTTCCATTTTATAACACCTCTCGTATGACCACCCTCCCTCCCTTCTCATCACTCTTTTTTATTCATATCTTAGTTTTCCAGTTGACAACAACACCGCCGCCGCAGTTCCTCGATTAATGAACTCAAATCATCATCTCCTTTCTTTTATAATCTCGTCTAACCTCGCCCTTTCTCATCTCATCCTCTTATCATCGTTTAACTCACCCTAAATCTTCAATCTTCATCACCAACCCAAGCAAGATTTCTGCCTCTCACAATTCTAGCTTGGTTTCTTAGTTAGATCCCCATCAAAGATGACACAGTTGATTAATAGCTTTTTAGAGGTCCGATTTCATTCATTTTTTACTCGCATGCATCATAATTATCACCATTCGTGTTTAATTATTTTTAACTTGTTAAATTATTTTTACATTTCTTAAATTACTATTCTCGTTTTTATTTGTTTAGTTAGATTATTTTTAATTTTCTATAAATTTTTAAGTAAATATCATTTACCTGATAATTTTTTTTTTTAAGTTGATCTTTTTAAAAAATTATTAGTGAGTTATTATTTAATACGGAGTATCATAGATCTACTTAATTTTAAATTATTATATTTTTTTTATTATGTTTCTGATTGTAATTTCATAGATCTGGTGATTTTTAAATTTCCATAAAATTATTTCCTGATTTAAAATTTGGTGATTTTTTTAATATATGTAGTCGAAAATATTGTGGAAATTGTTGCTTTTTATACAACTATGATTAAGGACGTTCATTAATCTGATGAGTTTTGTGGATTTTTAGTAATTACTAAATATTATTGTATTAAAATGTTGTAAATGCATGATTTTTGTTATGAAGATTTGTATAAAACTAAATATTTGTATTTTAAGATGTATATTTTCGTGTCATTCCTTTTGAAATGGATACCTTATAGGAAGAAGGTGAGGAAGAAGCTTAATTCTGAAATATAGAATTTTGAGTAATTTGTAATTTGAAGATTTGAATTGATTATTTTGTAGCGTTTTGTAATTTCTGTATGTGCATAATGTATTAAGAATTTGTAATTTTTTGGATGTCCATATTGTATTATTCCCTACGCATTTCTATATTTTCCCATTTTATTATAATACATACTACTCACATATAATGGAGAAATGGGAAGAACACTAAAATGTAAGATTTTGTGTAAATCACTAATTAAATAGGAGCAAGAGTTAAGATGTTAGATATCATATATTATAATCACATATCATATAATATCACCATGTCATATCATATAATACATCATATAATATAAAGTTCAATTAAAAGAACATCTAAAATTAAGAATCGACATTTGAAGAATTAAGGAGACATTTAAAGAATTAAGGAGAGGAGAGGAGAGAAGGTAATTAATTAGTGTATAAAACGTGGGGGGACCCACATGCTTCCAATTTTGTGAATCTCATCCACCAATAGAAAGCCAAGAAAGAACTTGGCTTTTATATTATGTAGATTTACTAATTTTCATCAAGGATGTTTTTTTATCGCAACCATATTTTTAAAAGATATTTTCCGCGACGGAAAAAAAAATTGTGCCCCCCTTAAAGGAAAATCCTGCGTCCGACCCTGTTTGTAATAGCCTTAGAAATATGATCTGCATATTTAAACAAAAAAAATCATTTGTGAAAAAGATTAGTATTACTGAACAAATATGTGTATCCTATGAAACGCTAAAACAGCCAATTTATATCTAATATCTAATAATTATACAACAAAAGGGATGGTTTACGCGTTAATGCTACAACATAATTAAGACATAAGAAATCACCATGAATAAAAGCACATATACCAACAGTAGTAACGAAATCAATAAATACTAGTTTTTGAACCCGTGCACTGCACGGGTGGTAACGTAAAGTATTATTAAAAGTTACCTAACGTGCTTTTTGAATTTAGTAAATTACTAATTAAACTTTAGAAAATGGTTTTAGTAAATTACCCATACACTTTTTAGTAAATTATTAATTTAGTAAATTACTAATTAAACTTTAGTAAATTACCCATACACTTTTTATAAGTTTGTGTTGCTTAATTGTGAAGTACTATGCTTTTTTTTGCTTGACTTTTTAACTTATGAAAAGCAAAATCTGAAAATTAAATATAACATTATTGTAGATTTCATAACCTGTTTATTTACGCAATATACATTTAATTTTACTCATTGTTGTACGTTTTATATCATATTACCCCGCTTGTTTGTTCTTCTCTCAATTATTTACCTTTTCTCTCATCACTGACTTGACAACCTCGAAACCCACCAATAGACCTGTCATCATAGTGATGACTGCATTGCACTTAACACCTCGAACCACAACGTCCCTCTCATCCCATATCTCAGCAACCCCCACAACTAACCATCACCCTGCAATCCATATCATACGTCCTCCAGCTACTCATCCTCCCCTTGCCTCCACCATTCCCTACGTCCGCGCGGCCCCACCC